>NW_022196193.1:600000-919238 GCF_008641045.1 Pistacia vera | reverse complement strand
GTGTTATGATGGAGAACAATTTTCAATCAATTAATGAGCAACACCAAAATCAAGATAAAATTGAATATAGAGAATAATACTTTTATTATAAAAGAAATAAGTACATCGCTTTTTTATACAGTGAAGTGGATTTGGATGATATAGACTTTATTTTCTATTTTTCTTATAGTTGTTCAGTTCCTCTAGTGCATATGCATACTCTCTTTTGTTTAGGTTATAAATAATATCCATGGCAGATTCCATGATTTGTAACATCTGGTCAATGACTTCTACGAATTTGTCTCTTGCAGTATGTAGATCATCCAGATTGCTCTCAACTTTTTTTGAAAATCTCCTCAATTCAGGCATTCCCTAAAAAATGTCTAAACCAATTGCAGAAACAATATACAATCAATTTTATAAATATATGGAAACGATAACATGAATGTGTAAATATAATTATCAGATGAACTCTCGACATATCAAATTTTTTTTTAATGGTTTTTATATTGCCACAAATATGTATCATCGTTTTGTTTGCGATTTTGCAATTTAGGATACAAAAGATGTGGAACATTTATACCTTCTGGTTGCCTCGGTGGAGAATTATTGTTGTTGAGGTCATTGCTAGTATTTGTTGCAGATTCTTTTGGTTGTGATGTTTTGTCAGCCATTTTCAAATTAAGTTTTGGAGAAGAAATGAACAATTATAGTGTATAGTATATGAAGAAAGTTAAACAAGTGATTGATGTCAGAGCAATATTTATAGGAGAATAGGATACGAAAAGCTGGAATATGAACAAATATCTGGTAATAAATAAACGTGTCGATAAAAAAAAGTGTTAATAATTATTTGGATAAGGTAATACGAAACGTTAGTAGACTATCTGTACAATATTAAAGGAAATCGTAATAAATATTTTGTTAAGTGTGCAACATATTAGTTAGGTAGTTAATAATGGTTCGGTAAGATGTTGAGTTATTGTGATAAAAAAAAACAATATGATTTACTAATAATAAAATCTTATTGATACATTTTTAAAGGATGGACAATAAATATTTTGTCAAGTATCAAAGTAATATTTATAGGAGAATAGGATACGAAAATGTGGAATATGAACATATCTGATAATAAATAAACGTGTCGATTGAAAAAGTGTTAATAATTATTTGGATAAGGTAATACGAAAGGTTAGTAGATTATCTGTACAATATTAAAGAAAATCATAATAAATATTTTGTTAAGTGTGCATCATATTAGTTAGGTAGTTAATAATGGTTCGGCAAGATGTTGAGTTATTATGATAAAGAAACAATGTGATTTACTAATAATAAAATCTTATTGATACATTTTTAAATGATGGACAATAAATATTTTGTCAAGTATCAAAGTTAGAGATGATATGATGATGTCACAATATATTTATTAATTTATTAATTGTGGTTCGATAATATGGTTATGAAACATGCATATAATTCAACTTTGATCTTGTTTGATCAATAATGGTACAAAAGTTTTTTTAAATGTGTAATAGAAATGGTTATTTCTAGTTTTTTTTAATTAAGATTGTAATATATTTAGTTTGATGTTTGTTGTATATGTTCAATTTTTTTAACATAATGTTTGAACAATTTCTAGGGTACTGTATCACACAGTATGAAAGTTGCTCTGGGAAAATTAACAGACATCTAATAACAGATAGACATGTTGATTGAAAAAGTCTTGACAACTTGTAGCAAAACAGTTTGTGGTGTATTAAAGGAGAGTGTAATAAATAGTTAACAATGGTTCGGCAGGCGGGTTTCCAAAATATGTTGTGGTTCGGCGTATAATTCAATCTAATGAATAATGGAATGAAAATTTATTTTTATATGTTATAGGAACAATATTTAGATTGCTATTTGTTGAACATGTTTAATTATTTGAAACTGTCATAATAATTGGTGTTTAATATTGTTCACGTTTTACTGATCATTGTAATCTTGTGATGAATTATTCTTTATAAGTTATTAAATATTTGGATCAATCGTTGACAATTGAGTGAGTTTTAACTTCTATTTTCAGATTAAACTAGAAAGCATTTAAATTTGTACATGTGCAAGAAATTACATACGAAAGTTACTAAAAATTAAATTTCATACAGACTATTTGGTAATCCACGTTACATCTATGACATGTGATATTTTTTGGTGACGTTGATCTGTCCCAGTGTATGTGATTTTGATTCTCCTTGTTGCAAGTCCCAAATATTCGTCTTTTAATGAGAATTGTTGCAGTTGGAGTTAGGGACTTGAATTTTTTCCTGCAATATTCTAGTTTGTAGAAATGATTAGATAGTTTTACTAATTTCATTAGAATTTGTATACCTCTGTTGTCATGTATAGTAAGCAGAGCAATGGCAGTGTGATATATTGCTTGCATGTTATATTTTTGGCAAACTGCAATAAGTAGTTTTAATCCCATATATGTATCATGTTCGATAAAGAACAAATGTGTTCCTAGCAGTAGCAAAGCTTGTTTATTTTCTACTTCTGCAAGTGTCTTTGGAATTGAAAGACCCGTTGTTGTTATTGTTGGTAGCTTGTGTCGTTGTTTCGAAATGTCCATTCTTTGTAATATTTGTTTTATGTTTGCTTGTTTGTTCAGAGATTTGCACCTGTAAATTGTACGGTAAGTAATAGTTTTGAAGCACAAGATTCATAATAGTTAAAAAAAATAATCCACAATTGGGAATCATAATACCATTACCTTATGATTAAGCAATAAAGAATAAATAAGTGTACCAAATATGACTCACTTAAATATGGATCTTAAAATGCATTTTGTTTTTTGTTTATTAGAAAACTATTAACAACTAAAGATGCACATGGTTGCACATGGTTCAGCATAGTCATTTGTATGGTTAACCGTTATTGTTATAAGACTACTGCGAAACAAACTACTATCTTATTGTTATTAGTTGTATATATAACCATTTTGTATAATATCATTTTCTATGTGAGTAAGAAAATAATGAAATCAATAGATTAATGAAATACGATGGTTTTAGTAAAAATTATGTTAACCGTATTGCTTGTAAAGTGATGTGATCTTTGTCGGTTGCTTTTACAATTATTTGTTGTATAATTTCTGATGGTAATTGTAACAGACTTGTGGTTTGTTTTTTTTGTTAATTTGGAAGGAATCATGATGTCTTGGTGTTGTTTTTTGGGTGCAAGTATATGGAAATTATGTTGTCGATATGGTATATGTGGTTTATATAGTTTGTGTGTGGGTAGCGAACAATTTTTTTTTTCTTTCTTTGGTATTTCAATTGCTTAGATAATGTTTTGTTTATTATTAGTAGGAGTTAGAATTCTTATCTGAATCTGGTTTTTAATAGTTTTGTAAATTAATGATGGTTGTATTAATCATTTAATGACAAGTCTTACTTATATTTAAATGTAAACGGTCCGCATTCATGTTAATTTCTATATAGGTATATTAAATATTTGAGATATTTGATTAGTATGCACACAGTACAACACGAGATATCATCAAAATATCAATCACGTCAATCAAAAAGTATAATGAGAAGGGTATTGATGTTATTGATAGATGTGTTCTGTTTAATTAGGAATACAAAAGAAATAGATGGAACATGAATAAAGATGTTATAATAAATAAACATGGTTGTTTAAGAAGAATAATATCTAACTGCCATGAGTTTAATAGAAAGGATGAGAAGAATAAATTGGAAAAATAACATCGATTGTACGATTAGACCACATAATATTCAGGTAGTATTCTCAACTTGCATCAGTGATTTAAGTTCGTATCACTTTAATGTTATGTAAATTATTTATTTAAAATTTAAAAGTATTTATTTGTTTTTTGAGAATACAAAAGGTGCTTTGGAAAAACAAATAAATGTCTAGTAATAAGTAAACATATTGATTAAAAAAACGTTAATAGCTTTTTGGATAAGAGGATATGAAATGGTACTAAATGTAATAAATATTTTGTTAAGTATTCAAGTAAGAAACGTCATGATGATATTATAATATATTGCTTGGATCATGAATAATAGTTTAGGGTTTAGGGTATTGATGTTATCACATAACATAATCAAATTTAATTTGGTTGATAAAAAAAAATGATTTATCTTAACGTGTTACTTGAGGTTGTAAACAAATTTATTTTAATAGAATAAAGTAATTAGATTAAGAGATGATAATTGTTAGATTATACAAGTTTTAGAGTAAATATAACTTCTATATATGTACAGAGTTGTGTTAACATAAAATTAAGAATTGTACCTTTACTATTATTAGCATCAATTAATATTATGAAGATCAATTATTTGAACTTAAAATTTATATTGAGTTCATTTTCAAGTTTGACATTGACTGGTAAATTTTTTTTCTCACAGTATAGGATTCTTTCCAGTCAAGATGATTTATCTATGTAATGTACTTATATAATTATTATTAGTACTCATCCAATGTGTGAAGATGGAACAATTAAATCAAAACTAAGGTGTTATCATGGAGAACAATTTTCAATCAATTAATGAGTAACACTAAAATCAAGATAAAATTGAATATAGAGAATAACACTTTTGTTATAAAAGAAATAAGTACATCGCTTTTTCATACTGTGAAGTGGGTTTGGATGATATAGACTTTATTTTCTATTTTTCTTATAGTTGTTCAGTTCCTTTAGTGCATATGCATACTCTCTTTTGTTTAGGTTGTAAATAATATCCATGGTAGATTTCATGATTTGTAACATCTAGTCAATGACTTCTTTGAATTTGTCTCGTGCAGTATGTAGATCATCCAGATTGTTCTCAACTTTTTTGAAAATCTCCCTCAATTCCGACATTCCTTGAAAAATGTCTAAAACAATTGCAGAAATAATATACAATCAAATTTTATAAATATATGGAAATGGTAACATGAATGTGTTAATATAATTATGAGATGAATTCTCGATATATAAAAAAAAAAAAAAATTTAATGGTTTATATATTGCCGCAAATATGTATTATCGTTTTGTTTGCGATTTTGTAATTTAGCATACAAAAGATGTGGAACATTTATACCTTCTAGTTGCCTCGATGGAGAATTATTGTTTTTGAGGTTGTTGCTGGAATTCGTTGTCAGAGTAATATTTATAGGAGAATAGGATACGAAAAGGTGGAATATGAACATACAACTGGTAATAAATAAACGTGTCGATAAAAAAAGTGTTAATAATTATTTGGATAAGGTAATACAAAATGTTAGTAGACTATCTGTACAATATTAAAGAAAACCATAATAAATATTTTGTTAAGTGTGCAGCATATTAGTTAGGTAGTTAATAATGGTTAGGCAAGATGTTGAGTTATTATGATAAACAAACAATGTGATCAAAGTCAGAGATGATATGATGATGTCACAATATATTTATTAATTTTTTAATTGTGGTTCAGTAATATGGTTATGAAACATGCATATAGTTCGGCTTTCATCTTGTTTGATCAATAATGGTACAAAAGTTTTTTAAAATGTGTAGTAGAAATGGTTATTTCTAGTTTTTTTTTTTTTTTTTTTTACTTAAGATTATAATATATTTAGATTGATGTTTATTATTAATAGGAGTCAGTATTGTTATCTGAATCTGGTTTTGAAAATACAAAAGGTTCTTTGGGAAAACAAATAAATGCTAAGAATAAGTAAACACGTTGATCGAAGAAACGTTAATGAGTTCTTGCATAAGAGGATACGAAACGGTAGCAAACGTAATAATTATTTTGTTAAGTATTCAAGTCAGAAATGCCATAATGATATTATAATATATCATTTGGATAGTCAATAATGGTTCGGCAGTCGTGATTCAAATGGATGTTATCATTCAGTGTGAGATTTAATTTGGTTCGTAATAGAATCAAAGTTTTTTTTTTATGTGTGATAGGAATGTTTATTTATAGACTTTTTTAATTTACATTATTATATATTTAGATCAATGTTTGTCAAGCGTGTGTAGACAATCCAATGATAAAATTGAATATAGAGAATAACACTTTTATTGAGATATTTTTACATGTTTAATATATAAAGAGCTCACTAAAAATTATATTTCATACATACTATTTGGTAATCTACGTTACATCTTGGACATATGATATTTTCTAGTGACATTGATTTATTCCAATGTATACAATTTTGATTCTCTTTGTTGCAAATCCGAAACATTCTCCTTTTAATGAGAATTGTCGTAGTTGGAGTCATGGACTTGAACACTTCCCTATAATTTTTCAATTTGTGGAAATGATTGGTTACTTTCACTAATTTCATTAGAATTTTTACACCTCTATTGTCGTGCATAGTGATTAGAGCAACGGCGGTCTGATACATTGCTTGCTGGTTATTTTGTTTGCAAGATGCAATAAGTAGTTGTAATCCTCTGTTTCTATCATGTTCCACGAAGAACAAATGCGTTCCAAGCAGTAGTGAATCATGCTTATTTTCTGCTTCTACAAGAATCTTTAGAATTGAAAGCCCTGCAGTTGTTATTGTTGGTAGTTTGTGTCGTTGTTTGAAGATGTTTCTTCTATGTAAGACTTACTTTATGTTTGACTGTTGGTTTAGAGATTTGCATCTGTAAATTGTAAGTTAAATAATGGTTTTCAAACACAAGATCCAAAAAAAAAAAAAAAAAGTGTTTTCCAAACACAAGATCCACAACAACAACAACAACAAAAAGAAGGTGTAAATAATAGTTTCAAACAGTTGGTAATCATAATATCATTACATGTATGATGAAGAAGTTAACAATAAAAAAGTGTGAAAAATATGATTCAGTTAAATATCCATTCTAACATGTATTTTGGTTTTTATGTATTAGAAAGCTGTTAAGAATTAAAGACACAAGTGATTCGGCATAATCTGTTTCAATTGTTGGGAGTCAACATATGGTTTTCTATGTGACTAACAAAACAATGAAATCAGCAGATTAACAAAACATGATGATATTAGTAAAATTTAAATTAATTGTATTGCTTGAAGAGTGCTGTTGTTATTCTGAATTGCTTTTGCAATGATTCGTTGCAATATTTGTGATGGTAATTGTTGTTGGAGTTGTCCCCCGAGCCCATAGGCGGTTTTGGGTTTTTCCATGTATAACCGCTGTAGGATTTCTTTTAAGTTACTAATTTCTTATTGGGTTGGGCTTAGGAATAGGAATCCTTGTAAAACTAGGTTTAGTCTCTTAAACTTAGTATATAAACATACTTTTCTCTTGTTATGTGTGTGAGAGCAATTCATTCATTGTAAATGAGAGAGGTGAGGCATATTGCAATAATATTGACTCAGCTGGACGTAGCCCACATTGGGTGAACCAGGGTAAATCGCGCGTGTTTTTTTGTTTGTTTACTGTTTGATTTGTTTTACTATTATATTTTGTTCCTGTCATTGTCTCTATTTCGTTCAATTGTTACAGGTTTGTGGGTTGTGTTTTTGTTCTTCTGTAAGGAATCATGTTGTTCTGGTGGCCTTTTTTTTGGTGTAAGTATTTGAAATTATAAAGTTGTTATGGTGTTAGTGGTTTATATAATTTTTGTGTAGATATTGGATAGCGAACAGTTTTCTGTGTGTTTGGATTTGGTAGATATTATCGTGTTAATTATTAATTAGCGTTGTTATTTTTTAATCTCGTTTTTAGTATTTTTCTAAATTAATGATGGTATTTTAATTTTGTTGAACATTAATTATTTGATTTTGTTATATATATCAGATATCGTTCCTTCATTGTTTATTCTACCAAGAAAAATTGATTATTCTATTCAACGAATATAAACTTTTTTGTTCATAATCATTTAATATTAAGTATTAATTTATCTTAAGTGTAAACGGTTTGCATTCATCTATATCTCTACGTAGGTATATTAAGTATTTGATACATTCGATTAATACCAATCTTTTTAAATTCATATAACTTAATATATTGGATGATTTTTTCTGCATCGTACATGAATTATGTGCATATCTTATGCAGATGTCTGATGCTCCGAAAGTTCTATGAGATAATTGGGCAACTAGTCAAATGAAAGAGGGTGCCTCTGCTATAAGAAGATGGGAGGATCTAGACAGTGACTTATTAGTGAAAATCTTCATGTGTTTTGATGTATTCCAGTTGACTTCAGGCATTGCTCACGTTTGTAATTCATGGCGTTCAGCTTGCTGTGATCCTTTACTTTGGAAAACTCTTGATTTGTCAATGTTGAGATCAAATTTTATTAAAATCCCATTGAAGCCATATGTTTACATGGATGAGTGTCCTGATAAGGCATTGACTCGTTTGTTGAAAATTTTGTTGAGTCTCAGTCGGGGACAAATAAGAACCTTGATTTTTCACTTCAATTTGTATGCAGGGGACGAACAATTTACTTATATTGCTGAAAGGTAATTTTTTTATGTTTCTGTTTAAAACCTTGTTGAAAGGTAATTTTGTTTTTTTATTCTTGCTGTTTGTTGACCGGGTCTTTGGCATTGTCTTTGGTACCAATGATCATCACCTTTAATTTTCTTTTTGGTAAAGTGAATTAGGAAGTAATGCACCATATATTGTTGTCTGCAGGTGCCCTCATCTAAGGCGTCTCGTTATCCTAGCTTGGAATAGAATAAAGAAGGATGAAATTTGCAAAGCAATTCGTACATGGAGATCTTTTGAATCCCTGACAATACCTAGTATAGTAAATCTACCTTATCTTATAGAGGAAATAGCCCTAAATTACAAGAACTTCAGTGAACTCAAGGTCATGGGTCCTTTTGATGTTCTCTTTGCTTCTAGATAGTCAAATTTCTTCCCAATTTGAAGGTTTTGAGCTTGAGATGCTCAGTGATAGTTAAGGATGCCCTATTGCTTATATTGGATGACCTACCAAATCTGGAAGTCCTTAACATATCACATAGTCTTCTTATAGAAGGTCCACTTCTTTCTCCACTGATGCCCAAAAAAATTATTAAGAAGCTAGATAAAATTATCTTGGAGAAGGCTGCTCGATTACATGAGTTCTTAACATGTACTGAGCACTCGTGCATCATCATGTGCTAGCGTACTCCAAGTGATGAAGGCTTTATGAGGTGGTACAAGTATGAGGAAGGTCTATGAAAAATGGATGAGGCTAGGTCTTTTGCTATTTGATTAAGACACTGTAGAGACTGTGATTTTAACATTTTGTTTTGCTTGTATGTAATATATATAGATAATATGTTGTTGAATAAGCATATATAGAATTTGTCCGTTGTGTTTTAGGTTGTCATCCTCCTAAGGCTTTCGTTTTAGGTCGTCAACATTGTAATACTTGCGTGATAATCTTCTCCCATGGGAAAAGTATTATCTGTCTGCATAATTATGTACACATGTTAAAATTTCACTTTCTGTTGTTTCAAATTGATCTTTTGTTATTCATTAATGTTATTTCAAAATGAAGTGGTTTCAAACTAATACACAATTGAGTATTTTATATATTTCAATTCATGTTATTTATTTTGTAATTGTTATTGTGAAATCATTTCTATTGTCAAGTTTAGTATTTGATAGTGAGATTTTGAAGGAATCTTTGAGTTTTGCTTCCTTTATACTTTGATGATAAGTTATAGTAACATTGTTTGGCTGAAGTGGTAATATTAAAGTTTTACTGTGCGCTATCGTTTTGGCTTTGTAAAATTCGTAAATGATGAAAAACGTTGTCGTTTAAAATGTTGTTGATACTTAAAAGAAAACATGCAGATTTAATATTTAGTACTTTACTTGAAGTAAATTTGGGGATTTAGGGTTTTCTCTGTCAGTTTCGGCTTTAAAGGCATTTGTCCCAGTCCGTTTGTCATGTTTTCCACGTCCGTGTTTTCTCATTGACTGAAGTTGAGATAAGTAAAGTAAATTTTCTTCAGTTATAGTGACAATGTTGTTTTTTAGTTTACATTGGTCTAATTAATTTGTCATCAATTTTAACTTTGATTAAAGTGCATGTTATTGTTACAGAGTTCTGAGATTTGTTATTATTGTTATAAGAAGTTGTTGTTAGATGGTTGTGCTGATAATTTTTTATGCTCAGGTTGTTTATTGGTTTCTCTGGTAGTCATGTTGCAATTTACTTTCTCGATAAGTTTACTGCTGAAATTGGTGTCTTTCTTACCACGATTTTGTTTATTTAGGTCAGGTTGTTTATTTGTTGTCCTGGTAGCCGCATTGGACACTACTTTCTCGATAAATCTACTGTTGGAATTGGTGTTTTTCTCATTACGATTTTGTTTATTATCTTGTTGTATTTAGTGTATATAGTAATATTGTCGTTGATTTATGAATTGATGTTATGAAATGCCAGTGGTACAAATGCTTCAGAAGTTACCATCATTGTTATCATGTAATTATCTATTTATTTTTCGGAACAGTTGTCAAGGTTTTGGTATTCTTTGTAGCACGTCTAAGATATTGTTGTTTTAATTTGTGTCTCTATCACATATGAAGAAGAATAAATGTCTTCCAAGTAATAACAATGATTTACAATTTCTATTAAGTTGAATGATTGTCTATTTTCTGTATTTTTATTTATTTGATGATATTATTTTTTCATTGTAGTAATGGCTCCCAAAAACTTGATGAAATTTATTCGAAGACTTGATTCCGAAGTTCTGTATAAAGGAGGATCAAGCAGTGATTCCAAGTCAAAATTGTTAATACCTTTATAGACTTCTATTTTACTTGCTTTAGCCTTCAATTCTGTGAAACCTGATTCTGGTTTCTTCCATGTAAAATTGATTGAAGAAGAAGATAATCAGTCAAAAGAAATTCCATTGCGTAGATTGGTGAAACGGCAGAAAAGTTGTCAACAAGAGGGTTCAAATACGAATTCTGAACGAAAATGGAAAAATATTTCTAAAGAAGAGCTAGACAGCAAAACATTCGATCTAGGGAAAGAGGTAACGTTTTTTCAGTTTATCATGTGAATATATACTTTATTTGGCATGACGATGTTAACGTGGTTTCATTGTTTTTGAAATAGGCTTATGAAGGTTTCTTAGAAATTAGAGAACGTTAGCTTGTTTTAGAAGATGTGATCGTAGATTTGAAAAAAGAAAATGAACATGTGATTTTCGAGGTTCACAAATTGGAAGAACAGTTGAAAATATCAAAGGAGGCATTTGAAAAGGTCAAAACTGAATTGAAACACTGTCAAGAATTGTTTAGAAATGCTTAACAGTCTTTTGCAAATGAGCGGCAGCAAAAGGAAGTCTTTAAAAAGAAAAGTAATGAATTGTCTAAAGAAAATGATAACATCAAATATTTAATTGCACAAGCTGAGAAAGATAAAGAAGAGGATTATGATTCGGTGTCAGAAATGTTTTTGGCCACCAGAAAAGCTTGTGTCAAAGAATTCAAGAACAAATTTCCAAATGAAGATTCTAGTTTTTTAGAGACAATTGTGTTGAAAATGAGAAGATGCCGACTCATAGAGATTGTATTGACTGCAATGCTATTGTAACTTTCTTTGGTCCACTTAATGCTATTTCTTTAAATTTTTAAACTATTTGTTAAATATTTTGATAGTATTTGCCAATATTTTGACAATATTTGCCACGCAAGTTTTTATAGTTGTGTTATTATTATGGAAGTGGAAGCATTCAGTTGATGCTAATTTTTGTGTATACGAAAAAAAGTCTCCAGCCCATGTAATGTATATTTAAAGTGTTTAATAGTCCAATTGATGTTAAATATCTTGACGATGTCTGTTGTGCAAGAGTTTGTGGTTGAGTTGCGTATGTAAAAAATATGCATTTATAACACATAACACATATAATGTAGCATTCATTGTACCTAACAATAATAATTTAGAACCTTTAAATATCTTTGTATCAAGGAATTTATGTTTCTATATATATTTGAACATTTAATGTGACCTTTTCATATTCATATAAATATCTTCAATTTTTCACATTAATCTCTCATAAACAATGTCTTATATTATATACAATGTATCAATCCTTTTTGTTACAAAGAATATTTTTTATTATATATAACATTTCAATCCCTTTAATTAAACACTTCTTTGAAAACAATGTTTGTCAATGTTTCTGCCAGTTCATCTTGTTGCAGGGGTAGCAGAATCTTGATACCTTGTCTTGAGGTTACTCTTGATAGTGCGACGTATAATTGACCATGTGTAAAGATCTGATGTTTCATATACAATCCTACTGTTTTCAGTGATTGACCTTGGCTTTTGTTTATTGTCATATAGAAGCTAACTGTCACAGATAACTGTCTTCTCTTCAATCTGAAAGGCCACTTCATCTGCATTAGACATTATTATTCTGTGAATTGTAATAATATCCCCAATATTTGACCTGGTAATAATCACCGCTTGTATGGACCACTTTCCTAAATGGGTTATAATTAGTCTAGTTCCATTGCAAAGACCATCAGATTGATTCAAATTACGCAGCAAAGTAATTGGAATGCCAATCTTCAGATGCAATTCATGTTTGGGCATGCCAGAGCACATCAAAGAATTAAGAAATTCGGTCGGATAGAGAATGTCATCATCGTTTGAGATACCTACTGCTTGGCAAGTGTTGTCTGAGCTAAAATATGTCTTTCCATCTGTTGGCAGACTCTAGGTGATATAGTCGTTCAATCTATGTACTGTCTCATTTTTGGGTGTCAATATTGCTCTTTCTCTCATATAGTCAATATTATTTATTTGAGCAGATAAATCTAGAAAAACAACATCCATAATTATTTCTTCGTCACTGGTATGTTGATCGATGTTCAAGTCTTCAAGTATTTGAATGTAACTCTCATCTTCTGCAACGTCCCTTCCTTCTCCAATATCAAGTAATTATTTGTCAAAAGTCTTCAAGTTATCCAATTCTGTCGGGTTTACCAAGTTTGTCTTCAATCTCATGTTTCCAAAGGGTAGATGATGATAAACATGCCTGTATTATGTCACGTTTTTTCCCTTTTGGTATAAATGGTAGAATCTGTTTGAAATCACCACCCAGGGCAACAGTGATGCCTCCAAATATTCTACTTGCATTTGATTGATGTTTTTCAAACAAAATATCTTTCAGAGTTCTGTTAAGAGCTTCAAAGCAATACCTATTTGCCATGGGTGCTTTATCCCAAATGATCAAAGCTATTTGCTCTAGTAGTTTTTCCAATTGTGTCCCCTTTTTGATATCACATGCACTTTCCTTAGTGATATCTAAAAGGATTCGAAAACGTGAATATGATGTTCTTCCACCGGATAGTAGCAATGCAACAATTCTTGATGTAGCTACAGCCAGTACAATTTTACTCTCGGATCTTAATTTGGCCATGATTGTTGACCATAGGAAGGTTTTACCTATTCCACCATGTCCGTAAACAAAAAATGGTATTCCACTTTGATTGTTGATAGAATCAAGGATTGAATCGTATATGTGTCTCTAGCCATTCTTGAGACCCTTGTATAAATCACTGTGCATGTTTTCATGCTATCGATATCATAATCTAATTCCTCGACAATTAATCTATTATGTGAATTCTCAAAAATGGAATAGTTTGGAATTGGCATTCCAAGGAAATCAGCTAAGGATTTTCCTACCTTTTTCATCAGCTCTTCATTTTCAAACAATGCATGATTTTGAATATGTTCCTCAGTGCATCTCAATTTTGTCATCCACATTTTCTGTTTAAGAATATAGGGAATGTCTTCAGATAGGCGTTCTGCATTTGCTCTCCACAAGTCTCTTGGACTCACCACTTCATTATATACAAGAATAGTTACAAAAAGTTGTCTTAATTGTCTTCCGGTAGCCCATGTTGATGCTTCATCCAAGCAATCATTTCACTCTTTATCATCATCCAGCAATCCTAATGCATGACATGCATCTTTGAATGTACTGAATATTTCTCCGTTCACAGTTCGAATATCTTCAAATGATATTGCTCCTCTTACTAAGTTCAGAAGCATTCGCAAATAATATTTCTCACCGCTACCTGGAAATGCAAAATACACCCTGCCAATACACCTTGATTTTTATCGTGGGGACCATTTTCTTTCTATATCCTTCCAAACCCATTTGCTTGGAAAATCAGGATAAGTCAATGATCTTGCAGATTGGTATCGTTGATTACACTTCATCCATTTAGTCAAATTTCATTTGTGTAACAACCTTGCTTTCCAAAAGTTTAACCAAACACTTATTTGAATCGAGAATAACTGTTTGTTCGTTCTCTAAGTGGAATGGCAATCTTTCGACAGCTGGTTGTCTGTGATACATGTCAAACTGAAATATCCTCTAGCAAGCTTCCATAGAAGAGATATATATGTAATGTTTTCAATTGAATCAATTAATGTTATATTTATAGCAAAGATGAACAAACAATATAAAAAGATTATATTTGATGGATTTTGTACATTCCTACAGTCCAGATATGCCTTTATTTCATATTTGTTCTGTAAAATCTCGCATTGATTGTTCTATTGACCATTGTTTTCAACTTCCATAGAAACTCTTATTCTGTCCGGTCATTTGTTGACATACTTGATTGATCTATGTTGATTGCATATTTCAATATTTATGTGAGCATCAAACTTAACCAAAAGATTCATATTATAAGAAACAACAAAACAGTTATCCAGTTTGATTCCCTTTTTCTCAACAAATGCTTCATTATTCCATTTTCTGTACATTGGATACCCATTGTCATCCAAACATGTTTGATCAACAAATTTCTTTGGAAAATGTTTTTTACATTTTCCTCTCTCCATACATGGTGAATTCTTGTTAACATCACGACATGAACCGTGGATCATGTGATTCTCGACAGTTGCAAAGGCAACAAATCAATTTCCTTATTTGGTATTTCAGCAGAAACTATTTCATCTATTCTGGATGCCGAAGGATTCTTATATTTGGAATCTCGAAAAGTCAATATATGAGCATATGGGAGGCCTCTCTTTTGGAACTCGATAGTGTAGATAACTAACAAAAACAATTATAACGTGTTCAGCAGTAGTTGGTATAATATAATTTCATATCATAAATTATCAATTAATTAGATTTTTTAAAGAAGATAGAAATATTATTCATTGGATTACTTACTTGCTACCGTTTCACCAAAATATTCACCTTTTTTTATCTCTCACATTAGCTCAAGCATTTTGATCTCAAAAACTCTGCAAATTGCAGTTACTCTTTTTTCTTGATCACATTCTCCTATACAATTCTATAGATATTGTATCTTTGGCCACTTGGGATTACAGGTGAAGGTCAGAAAAATATCTGGATATCCAAAACATCTACAAATTGCCATTGCATCTTGATAATTCTAAACACGATATCGGGGACTACCAGTGTGAGACGAAGGGAGCAACGTATATTTCCCTAGATGTTATGCATTAACATCATCTTTTGAAATGGCATCCATCAACCCGCTATACAAATCACTCCTTAATTTTTTCTATTTGTTTCTAATCCAACGAAATCTTTCCTCTTCAACAGCCATATATGCATTCACAATATATTGCTGTAATAATCTACTTGATCTCATCAGAGTATGCCCTTCATGTAATCTATACTGCAATCAAAATGTATAATATTCTCTCATGCTCAGCCTGTTTCTCTTTGAAGACTTTTTGTCAAGAGATTCTTTCTGGTTAATGTCAATTTTGTATCCATCTTCTCCATATGGGAATAATATTGGATAACTTAATGCCTTAAAACTTGGATGCAAGTCAGAAATTCTTTGAGGACCCTTTTTTGAATGATGAACAATGATATCTTTTTCGACTTCTGAAATTCCAATATCACTAAAAATTAAACCCACAATTTCAGATGCAGCTGGCAAATTGTATTATCTTCCATCTTTTTCCCTTTTCATTTTCAACCGCAAATGCATATTTCTAATATCATTCCAATGGATATGGTCCCTAACAGAACGAAAAATTTTAACCAATTCATTGTTCGCATCAAACATCAATTGCAATTCCTACACTAATTCCTTGTCAACAGTATCATCAGCTGTATTATCTCGTATAAAATTCAATCTATGATTGGTTTCATACTCTGTGTCATAAATATAAAGCTGTACAAACTGAGGTTTCCTTCCTTCAGGTGGAAGTAATGATCCTATTTGGTGGTAATTCTGTCCACAAAGTTTGAAAACATATGGACCACCACCTTGGTTAATCTCATGGTCAACATGCCCTCCCATCGATGTAAATGAGAAAAATGAATTGTATATCCTTATTTTGCTTCTGAAACTAATCCCCTTGTTACCACTGCCCACATCCAATAAACTTTTTAATGGTTCTGGCGATTGTTTCAATACTGGTAACTGAACTTTGCCATCCATACAACATAATGAAAACAAAGGGATGGCTGGCTCTTGGTTTTTAACAATTCACTCTTCGTACCACATGACTGATCCACAATGAATGCACTTGTAGGATGGTTCACCAAAGTTCCACGACTCTTTTTCCACTATGCAAAGAAATAACGTGATATATTTAGAAAGTAACAAAGTTAATACTTACATGTATTCTGTTAATTTCAGAACTCATAATGATATATTTTTTTTCCAAGTAACTTTAATATTTGAGTCAATATTTAAGTATGTCTAATTAACTAATGACATTTGTTATCTCTTTCTATTGAGCGAGATTTTGAAGCTCTATTTGTCTCTGATAAAGATTTCTTTTGTTTTTTCAATCTTTGACTTGGAAATGAAAATAATAAAAAAAGATCATCACAATATTCAACAACACTTGCAATGCTATAAATGGTTCGGCAAAGCTCCACACCTTTATTTTTACAATGTAATGAAATAGTATTATGTTTTTAAAATATAACAAACTGAATGTTTGAACGTATGTTGTCAGATTCAAAACTCACGATTGTGTTGTTCTACATTAGTAATTGGAATATTAGAATCTGAATTTGCATATGCAGAAGCACTTGAAAAACATAGATTTAGTCAGCTAATGTAACTTATCATAATCTAAAAAACATAGGTAACCATTAATATTATATTTTTTTACCTATTTTCCTTTTTAGTTTAGACATCCTCTCTGTTCTATTTTCCTTGGATAACTCATTTACATTTATAGAAGCATTTAAAGAACTTGTTGAACCCTTCTCTGTGTTTGATACACTGTTTCTATTTTTTGGATCTCCCATTTGGGTTTTAAAATAATAATATTAGAATTAATACTATACCATGCAACAAATTATATAATAGAAGAGCTTATCTCATTTATATTTATATAAGTATTTAAAAAAAATATTATGACATTTGTTACCTCTTTCTGTTGAGCGAGATTTTGAACTTCTATTTGTCTCTGATAAAGATTTCTTTTGTTTTTTAAATGTCTGACCTGGGAATGAAAATAATAAAAAAAGGTCATCACAATATTCAACAACACTTGTAATGCTAAAAATGGTTCGTCAAAGGTTGACACCTTTATTTTTACAATGTAATGAAATAACATTATATTTTTAAAATATAACAAAGTGAATGTTTGAATGTATGTTGTCAAATTCAAAACTCACGATTGTGTTGTTCTGCATTAGTAATTGGAATATTAGAATCAAGATCTGTAGACGGAGAAACACCTGAAAAACATAGATTTAGTCAGCCAATTTAACTTGTCATAATCTAAAAAACATACTCTCCATTCTATTTTCCTCTCATAACTCATTTACATTTATAGAAGCATTTAAAGAACTTGTTGAACCCTTCTCTGTGTTAGATACACATTGTTTCTGTTTTTTGGATCTCTCATCTTGGTTTTAAAATAATAATATTAGAATTAATACTATACCATGCAACAAATCATATAATAGAAGAGCTTAACCAAAAGGCAAAAACAGTAATTAAATATCTCATTTATATTTATATAAGGATTTAAACAAATTATTATGACATTTGTTACCTCTTTCTGTTGAGCGAGATTTTGAACTTCTATTTGTCTCTGATAAAGATTTCTTTTGTTTTTTAAATATCTGACATGGGAATGAAAATAATAAAAAAAGGTCATCACAATATTCAACAACACTTGCAATGATAAAAATGGTTCGGCAAAGGTCGACACCTGTATTTTTACAATGTAATGAAATAACATTATGTTTTTTTTTTTAAATATAACAAAGTGAATGTTTGAATGTATGTTGTCAGATTCAAAACTCATGATTGCGTTGTTCTACATTAGTAATTGGAATATTAGAATCAAGATCTATAGATGGAGAAGCACCTGAAAAACATAGATTTAGTTAGCCAATTCAACTTGTCATAATCTAAAAAACATAGGCAACCACTAACACGATATTTTTTACCTCTCTTTCTTTTTAATTTAGACATCCTCTCCATTCTATTTTCCTCGCGTATCTCATTTACATTTATATAAACATTTTAAGAACTTTTTGAACCCTTCTCTGTGTTTGATACACTTTGTTTTTGTTTTTTAGGTCTCTCATCTGGATTTCAAAATAATAATAATAATAGAATTGATACTATACCATGCAACAAATTATATAATAGAAAAGCTTACGCAAAAGACAAAAACAGTAATTAAATACCTCATTTATATTTGTAGAACTATTTAAAGAAATTATTCGATTTTTCTTTGTCTTTGATACGAATTGTTTTTGCTTTTCAAATTTGTTACCTCGAATTCAAAATAATAATAATAATATGAATGAGACTATATTACACATGCAACAAATTATATCATTAAACAAAACAGAAATTAATTCGCTCAACAATTATTTCATATCTATCAAAAAAGTATTCACAACCATGTAATATATAAAATAATTGTACGACTATATCAAAACAAATAAGCTAGTTATTTTTTTTCCGAAGTTTATTATGGATCATTTTGCTATGAAATTCATACGTCAAAATAAAACAACAAAGATATAGACTAAACTTGTTTACTCTCTAGATAATAATTATATGGAGTTGTAATATTAAATACCTTTTTTTCTTTTTGGAGATTGACTTTCTTATTCGCTTTGAAAATTTAGGCCTTTTTTTGTTCCATATAAACATTCTCAATTTTCTATTCTCCTTACATACTTTTGTTCTCAAATCAAAGATATTTATTTTTCCACAATCATATTCTAATCTGTAGTTTTTCAATCGCTTGCGAATATAATTCCTGGATATATGACTGTATAGTTGCTACATCCTGATCCGTAAGAACCATCTTACAATCTTGTACCTGACCAAAACAAAAAATATAATATGTTAATTGCATTCTTTTTTTCAACTGTGTTTAGTCCAAATTGTTATAATTATATGCAAAAATTGATAACAAACGATTTACTATAGTTTTTTATGTAAATTTATGGATCGAGAAACGTTTTATTAAAACTTTATAGCATAGAATATTATAATTTTCCAGCAAGATTTGAACTGAAACAGAGCTTCATTTGTTACAGCCACACATTAAAATTGTTTGGCAACAAAAAGATTTCCAAACAGAGGAGACATTTATTATTATAAGTATGAATAAATTGTTGGTTCGGCAATGATCTATCAAAAGCATATCATGCATTTGTTGATTCGACAACTGAGAATAACTTCGACTCTAAAATTATAACCAAAAAGATACTTGCATCTATTACAGTTATACTTATATTATGGTATTCTAATTAACTCGTCACAATTCTACAAGCTCATTATATATAAATAAATGCTTTATCAATTAAATTTTGATCTTATTGAAATCTTAATCGATTACAGTTCTAATGAAAAATTATGATGAACAATGAAGTTTTCAATATGTACTTTATTGCTTTTCCAAGAATTTATATAAATATTTTAAAAAAATAAAAATCGTCAAATTCACCAGTATTAAAAAAACTCGAGTAATTGAATTTTGATATCACAAATCAATAGTCAATTTAACAAAGGTACAAAAATAGTTCACAGAAAGAAGATTCATCACCTTTAATAGGAATACCTATAACTATAAGGAGCTTGATAGTTCATCAAACGGATATAGCATATAAGAACAAAAAATAAAGAAGTAAGAGAAATACATCAATAAGAAGGCATATAAAATATATTATGCATAAATTATTTCAGAAATGAAAGCAGTAAGCTACGATATATATAGAAACAAAGAAAATCTAAACTTAACTAGATAATACACACCATACACAAGAGTAACAGTAGTCTACGTTAAGATTAAATCTCACTCTCGCTCTCTTCTCTCTCTCAGGATATATATATTATATCTATATATATATATATATATATCTATATATATATATAATATATATATATATGTTATTTAATTCAATAACCAGTCAAAACACAATATTCTATAAATATACAATGGTATGAGTCCTTGAAATTCACATAACTAGATTATATATAATGCCATGCATTAGAACTCACCATTTATTAGGGATTAGATTCATCTCACTGCAATGTTTATTAAGAGCAATACATTAATGAGACAAGAACTTTTAACAAAATCAACCATTAGGAAATTAATAGTGCAATATATTTTTATATCGTGAGAAATCTTTATATTTTTTTAAACAATCATGAAAAACCCTGAGTTATAATTAATTATAGTTGTTAAATGATTAAATTTTGTTTCTGTTTTAAATGACTCCATAAAGTTTTTTGTCAGGTGTAATTATATTTGGAAGTTGGCTATCTGTAATATTCAAACTTGAGGTACGTATTTAAGTTTGTTGTATTAGTTAAAGGTTATTGTAACTTAAATGAGTTTGTTGTTGAAGTGTTGCTTGAAATTGGGTGAGTTGGTGAAGTTGGAAATACCAATCTTAGCCGGGGCGAAGAAGAAGCTTCGCCGCGGGCGGAGGAGGAGAGTGGGATTACGGGTAGTTATGCCCTATTTCGCGAGGCGACGAAGAAAAATGCTTGCCGCGGAGAGAGCATAAAAACAAGATTCTTGAGTTTTAGAGAATTCTTCTTTTGGGACACATACAATTCTACCCCTATTAGTAGGACAAGGTGAGGCGTTAAAATGAAAGGAACATTTAGTAGAGATTGTGTTTTTAGTATTGGGGGTTTTTGTAGTGGTAAAGAATCAAAGGATATAGATGGAATTTCAAGAAAGGGACAAGGGCAAATGGGAAATGGTGAAAAGACTTTAAATATGAACTAAAAGAGTAAAGTGTAGAGAAATAGCTTAGTCATTTTCATTCCCCGCCTCTTCCCAGTTGCCCATATTCTCAATTCTCCACCCAATTTTCCACGAGTTTTCTAAGGGATTTTAAGAGGGGTTTTGAGTAGAGATTTCATCTAAAGCTCCTAAGGTAAGAATTTCATGCTTTAGATGTGAGTGTATGTATTATAGTGAGGTCGTATTGTGTTGGTGCTGCCCTTTGGTTGTTTTGAGTTGTAGAGAAGAGACAAGTCACAAGAAGGGAGGAAAAAAGTGCTAAGGAACCCTCTTTGCACAGGTAAGTAATCCAACCAAGTTGAGTTGATGACTAAGCTTTGAGTAGAGACTTAATTTAATATGTTGTACATGTATACCTACTGAAATTGAGATGAGATGTGGCTTAGTCTTAGTAGTTGGGAGATGATTAAATATGAGAAGTGTTGTGGATATGTGTATTGAGAATGGGAGTGTGAGATGAAAGTTTGAGAGATGTGTGTAATGACTTTTTGGGAGTGCTTTTCTGACGGGATTAGAGTAATGAGGGAGTTTTTCCCCAATTTGGATGACTAGAAAAATGAAGTTTAGTAGTAATTTTCGTAGGTGTTTATATGCACATGAGATGTTTGAGGAAATGCCTTAAGTGAATTCTGCCCTGTAACTTCCGTAACTGTCTGAGTAATTTTTAGTATGCGACGGTTGACTTGGGCTGAGACCAAAACGAGAAAGTTGTAGCCCTGGTTCTAAGCTTTGAAACGAGACAATAACGTAGTCATCCGAGTGTATACATAAGTTCTGCGTTTTGTATGACGGTGCAGAAGACTGTTTTGAGAGAAAATCTTGTAGTTGGCATTCATTAGTAGGCATTAGGGAGCATGAGATAGCTCTACACTTTGTTTTCATGCACTGAGAATAGCTTGCGATTAGTATGAATTGAGTATAAGTTCTTTAAGAGTTAAGAGCTTAGAGTAGGTTGTGCGATGGGGAACCCGTGAGTAATGAGTAGGTATTCCCGCATGTACGCCGCATTGAGAGCGCGCAGAGTATCAGATGAGACGTTGTGGTAGCCCGTGAGAGTGAGGCGGATGAGGGCTATACCCGAGTACCCGAGAGAGAGAGATTACATACTCACAGGGCCAAGGGTTCGAATCCATGCACTAACCGAGGATCAGCTAGAGTGATGAGAGGTCCGTAGCGGCGGGAGTGAGTCCCGCCGCTATGCCCCGGTGAGAGGGGGTCGTGATTTATGAAAGAGTTATGAGAAACGAGTTTCTAAGAGAAAGAGAAAGAGGAAAAGAAAGATGTACCCAAAGAGTTATTGAACGAGGAGTTGTAAGGAAAGAATTAGAGATAGAGAGTTACGGGGCTAGTATGAGTAGAGGATTTACTTACTGAGCATTGTTTAGTGCTCACCCCGTTGTTTTCCTTTGTTTTTCAGGACCTAGGTGAGGACACTGTCGGATGGATGTCGGCGCGCGAGGAGGAGTGGTTACACTGTCCCTGATGTTTTGATGACTTTTTGTATACGTTATATATATTTTGTGTAAAAACGCGTATGTTTGTAAAGAGTATGTATATATGTTTAATAAAAGAAAAACTTGGGCCCAATTTCTTTATGTTATTTTATATGTATTTCATTATAATCTATTGAGTAGTAGTGGCTATTACAATATCTTTCGCTTGGTTAAGACGTTGTTGTTTAACATGTCCATTGTCCTTAAAAGCAAACTAGGGATTAAGGGCATTTTTTCCGTTGATTCTGTAATCACAGTTGCACTTCAAAAGTTTTCGTATGTATCAACAAATTGAATTACATTACTTTACTGACTAAATTTATTGTTTTTATCGACTCACATCATTGTACAACTCTATTTTTATTTGCATTAAACAACAGTTTGTGGGTAATTTCAGTTTTTCTTACTGGGTTTTATTTGCATCTCATTTTTTTGTCTGACTGTAAGTAAATCGATGGGGTAAACGCAGTGAATTTTTCCCGTTGATTACTCTGATAAACCCATGATTAGGGTCTAATATGTATATATTTTACACGCATAAATTGAAATAACACAAATCCAAGCAAGGATCAAGTCATACCAGCATTTGAAGACTCCGTCAATATCACTGAACATGATCTCGTTACCGATCCAAGTGTAGGATCGAACTCACATTGTCTACACGACGACAGTATGTCAGAGACCAAAGATTGGTTTTGCTAGAACCAATCCTTGGCTTTAAGGTTTCAAGGTTTGGAAAGGATGAAGTGAAAAAGAGATGAAGAGAAGAGAGAAAATTTCTCTCTATTTTTTTCACTCTCCCACGGCAGCAACAAAGAATGAATGAGAACTCTTGATGAAAACCTATTTTTCTTTTCTCTATGTAGAAAAGCCAAATATCAATTTCACCCTCGAAGTTTAGCAATAACCCAAACTTAGGTGGAATCGCACATAGGTCCTTGTTTAATTATTTAGTTAAATATTAATATCAACTTCAATAATTAAACTCATAATTTTGCTAAATTATTCCAATAAAATTGGACACAGGCAACAACCTTAGTAAATTTAATTACATAGCAAAATTAGCAATATGCCCTTTCATCCAAAAGGTGAAAATACCCTTCCATAATTAACGACCCTTAAACTGTCTCCTTAGTGTGTGATCCGTAGGCTCTTCATCATATCGGTAGTGAGTGGTATCACGATTGACACCAATCAATCATCTCACTATACACAGACCAAGATTGGCCCCTAGAAAAGCATCATGGCCACTTGATAGATTCAGATTCAGCGAAATAGCTACCCGTCAATGATATGGCTACCGTGCAATCAAATCCTTTCATCATCTATTTCCTCATCGAGACTAAGGTATAAAAATAGTGTCAACCTCAGTTATCCTTAATATATTTGTATTTAGTTACTAGACCAATGACTGAAATAATAAATTAGATTGAGCAACAACTCAATCCCACTATGATCACAGATTTATTGTCATTATCATTAACTGAAGTGCGCCGTGAGATAACTTCTCCCGTACCCGGGAGTGATGAATCCTCTATCAATCCACCATAGTCTTGATACACTCCTCGATCAGCCAATTACTACCGTATTAACAGCTTTGAATAGAACTGCGTTGGGCTAGTATCAAACTACATCAATTGGTGCACAAGGCGCTCCGATGATCTCAAGTCGAAGGATCACATGCACCACCATTCGTTAGAGGATTTATTCCATAGACACTGGGGTTACCATCTATATGGAATCCTCTGGTGGGTTAGTCCAGTGAACTTGCCTACAGCAAGCACCCATGTGTTACACCAGGTTGCCGGCAAACAACCTTGACAAGTGAGATCAATCACTACCTTTCGATAGGGTCGTTCAACACTATGATAGCCTTACCGTATTATCTGTGTCCTTGGTCAGAATAATACTGGGGCTATGGACATTTCTAGAATGGCCACCATATCTGCTCATAGGGTTCTCATTGTCAAGATTTGAAATACTTGATACACTCGTCACAGTTCTACCATCCTAAGGACATATATCAATACATACAACTATGATTTACATGATATAGTAGAAAATGCCTTTTATTGATCAATAAACATTATTACAAAGAGTCAATTCCACAATAATTGATTGGCTCTAGGGCACCTATTCAAACACTGACAATGTCGCTTATAGAAATTCCTAGCACAATTACCTGTGCTAATCATTTGCAATTCTAAAAACATTACAATATCGATGACGATTTTGATTTATTACCATGCGATGGTTTTAAATTTTTTGTAGATTCGCATCCCCTGCCTGGGTTTTTCACGTTTTTTGAAAATTTTCTCCAGTGTGGTCTTGTTCCTCCTTTCCCTTCGTTTGTTGAAGAAGTCATGATTTCTTATAACGTTACACCCAGTCAGCTCCATCATAATGCCTTGAAAATAGTTTTGGGTTTTGAAGCTCTGTGTTTGATGCATGATATTCTACCCATGTTTTATATTTTTAACTACTTCTACGCATTGAAAAAGAGGCCAAATAGTCCATTATATTTTATCGAGGGTGGAAAAGGTCGAGGATTGTTAACTGGATTATCAAATAAAGTACATGGATGGAATGAAAAATATTTTCTGTTGGGTTGCAAAAAAGGTTGGGGTGGATTACCCATAGAATGGACAAAAGCTAAAATACTCCACCACAATCTCGATAAAATACATGTGAACGAATTTGGCATCTAGACACTGGAGAATTTTTTTGTTGCAATCAACAAACATTTGATATTTTCGATATGTTTGAGAAATACTCGATTCTTCAATTCAAAAGAGGTATTGCAATTTTTTATATGATCAGTTTACATTTATTTATTAATTGTTTCTCATGTAGCTTTTTTTTCCCTGGTTATAGTGGATATCGAAAAAGCTTCCCCAAATTCAACAGCTTCAATATCAACTTCTACGCCCAAATTGATGGGCCCTATTTCTACGACACCATCTACATTTGAAATTGAACATAAAGATGAAGATATAAAAGAGCTACCACTGATTAGGTGAAGCAAGCGTAAAAAAGGTGTGTGATGAGGAAGCTCAAGTTTCAATTCCTCCCACAGTTTAAAGACAATGTCTAAAAAAGATCTTGAAGAACTTACATTAGAAGAGGTGAATTCTGTGATTTAAAATTGAAGGATTTGGTTTACTTTTAGTTTATTAATTTTTTTTATATTATTGTTGTTATTGTTGACATGTTTGTGGAATAGAGAATTATGGCTTATTTGGAAATCAGGAGGCGATGGTTGGCCTTAGATAAAGTCATTGCAAATTTGAAAATAAACCAAAAAAAAAAAAAAAAAAAAAATTATTGTTCACAGGGCCAAAATCACAAAGGAAATAATGGATTTAGAGAAACAGATGGCAGAAGCTATGAATGAATTAGGGTTTCATAAGAAGAAATTATTAGTTATTGAACAATCATGTTCAAATGCAAAGTTAGAAAATGATGTTCTTGAAAGAAAGGAGAAAGAATTGTTGGACTGCAACAGCAAACTGAAATCTACCCTTGTTGTAGTTGAAAAGGAAAGAGATAGAGCTTTTGATGTTGTCTCACGCATGTTCTTGAACGCTCGAGAAGTCTGTTGTGATGCATTTAAGTCCAGATTTCCTGATGAAGATTTCAATTTCTTAGAGAGTTTGATTTTGCAAGACGAAGAGAGAGATCTGGTAAAAGAGGATTAAAATGCCAATGTTTGTGGTAACAATGGTAACTCAGTTCAAACTTTGAGGTTTCCTATTACTTATGCTATGTTTTGAGAGATGTGGAATTTTGTATAATTACGTAGCCAGGGATACTGAGTTTCTTGGCATTGTTTTGTGTCTGGTTGGGACTTTCAAGAATATAAACAATTATAACTACCAGACGTTGAAAGATAATGTCGATATGTTGAAATTGATTCAATTCAGGCTAACGTTTTCGGATGAGAATGGAAATATACCTAGTTGTGGTTAGTGATGGCAATGGCTCGGTCGGGACTGGGTACCCCTTGGCCTAGGCCCAAGCCCAAGCCCGACCTCATGACAAAGGCCCAAGCCCGTCATGGGCATGACAAGTAAAGCCTTAGCTCAGCCAGACGGGCTTTTTGTAACCTCAGGCCTGGCCTAAGCCCGCCCATTTTTATAATGTGAATTTTTAAATATTAATAAATTAAATTTTTTTTTATATTTTTAATTCTAGAAACAATTTTTAAATATTGATTTATTTTTAAATACTCACCAAATATGTAAATAACTTTCCATAAAGTGCATCCATCCATCCATGTAGGGTTTGGGAAAAATGAGTATATATCTGTAGGATAATCTTGTAATTAAATATATAGTATAAGGGTAATTTAGTATAATTAATTCTAAAATTATCGGGCCGGGCCGAGCTTGAAGACATACCCAGGCCCGGCTCGTACCCGAGGTTGGGCCTTAAAATCAGGCCCAGGCCCAAGCCCAAGCCCGCAAACATCAGGTAAATCCAACCTTTTCTGGCTGGACTGGGCCGGGTACTCGAAAATATCGTGCCCATTGCCATCTCTAGTTGTGGTTTGCAGGTGATTCGGTGGAGTTGTTGCGCCGATGCGGGATTGACTTTAAGAAGAATAATGAGAAGGGTATTGATGTGAATCGAATTGGTGAGCTTTTGATGTCAACAGGGATTGTGTTGAACGATGGTGATGGTGTTCACTGGGTTACGTTTCATAGTGGTTTATGTTTGTATTTGTAAAAATATTCCCTAATATATTATTAATGAATTGTGTGTGGAGCTACTGTAACTGCTATACTTGGTTAATGACTGGTACACTCTTAAGAACGTTAATTTGGATTGTATCAGCAAATATTAAAATACTGGTATTACAATATTGTGAATCTAATTGTTTAACCAATACAAAATAATTTCAAACAGCAAAAAAGTAAAAACAATTTATATGAGAACAGAGATTTGTTTAATATATTTTAATATCAAAATACATGCGTGCATTGCTTTATATATTTATCAAGGTTCAGCAAATGGTGTAGGTCCAGGTTCTGTAGTCATCTGATTAGGGCATTCCGATTTGAGATCGATCAAATACTCCAATGTCTTAGCATCAGCAACAATAAGCTTAACATCATCCACGATTTCAAATAAAGCATCAATCATAGTGTTGCATTTTTCTCTTGCACCATTAAGATTTTCTATGTTGCTACGATCATTGGGTAGTATCTATTTGAACTCCTTTTGTCTGACATCCATTGCTGCACCAACAGGTTTAAAAAGAGAATGAATTTAAATAAATATTTAAACATGCTAAAAATACAAATTGCATTATAACTGTGTGTGTATATGTATATGTGTATATATATATATATATATATAAAGAATAAAACCAGAATAGGATGTGGAATTTGGATCGGGTCCAAAAGTCAATGGGGGAAACCAAAGCACTCTATTGAAGAAGCTGAAGCGCAATTTCCTGAACAAAACTTAAAAATATATATGTGAATAAAGANATATATATATATATATATAATAGGATAATGTAAAGTTGAATTCCAAATAAATAAGTCAACAAATCATAGAGAATTTATAATTTTTTTTGTTTAGTTTTATATTACACAAAATTTGTATTACCTTCTCTCTTGACGCCTTCCCATTCCAAGTCGCTCCTCATTTGCAAAAAGCAAAGTATCATTTTCTTTCAAATCCGAAACAATAGCGACTATAGAATTCATGACCTCGACCAACAAATGCATGCCTTCTTTGATTTTTTGTTTTCGCAGTATTTATATCGGTAACATTATGGTCGATGTCGCTCAAAATCTATTTCAGGTCTACTCTTTCTCCATCCATTATCGAACCAATTAAAGGTAAAAGAGATAAAGAGAGTCTATAAACGCATACAAGTTATATGAAAAAAAGTTGAGATTGATAGTTATATATACATACCGTTTCAAGAAGAGAAAACAAACATATGGAAAACAAACAGATGTGTAATACTAAATGAATGCAACGATTGAAGAATCTGAAAATATCAAAAACCCAATAGAGGTGATATGCATTGACTTGAAATGTTTCATTGATTTAATAAATAATTAAATCTGGAAAACCAACAAAGAAATAGTAATAAATAAGTATAATGATAAAAAAAATGTTCGGATAGTTTCAAAAGAAACAATAACATATATTTAGTTAAAGTCCATTGTTTAATACAACAGTTACAACTTGATATTAGCATAACAATTTGTTCAGTAGACCAATGGTAAGAATGTTATAGTTCAATGAATGATATAATGTTTATAAGCATTAGCAAACTTAATTAAAATGAAATCGTATATTAAAGTACGTAATTTGTTATTTTAATCTGGTTGATGGTTTTATATTAATCAGGTAAATAGTTTATTAAATTACTAATGACATTTTAGTTTTTCATTCCATCTATGTTTCGTCGGTTGGCTTATTTGGCTTAAATATATTTCACCTAATTTTTTGCAATATTTAACAATAATGTTGTTTGAGGTATTCCTAAAAAAATAAATATTATTTTATTAAAAAGTACTCCTGCTGTTTCAAAAACATCGGTCCAACTAGTTTTCTACAATTGGTGGATTAATAGCCATTTATGTTTCATTAATATATTCATTTATCTGGTGTTTCTTTATTTAACGCATTTTCTATTTCTTTAAGCCGTGTTCACACCAATTGTCTATCCAACATGCTGTCAGTGTAATCGTTTCGGCTTTCTCTCCTGTTGGTGCCGATTTTCTTCTAGAGGGTTTGAAGCTTTCGTGTCGGCATCTTCTACATTGCCAATTCAGTTATTGTATATCTCATCCCTTTTTTCAATACTGTTCTTTGTATTTGGTTGTAGTTTCATCTGTTTGTTTGTGTAATCTATCGTTAAAATTTGTTTAATTTTATAGTATACAGTTGTATTTGATGGGCATCCCTATGGATTAAAGTTATTTCTATGCAATTACAACACCTGTAAAAAAATTTGGATCAAGCGTTATTAAAAATGAAAACCTAGGTTTACTGTTCATAAGAAATTAATACTTGAAGGGTCACAAAAAGAGAAGAAACAAAAAAAAAAAAAAAAAAAATTGTTACAACTACTTTTACAGAGAAATTTCTTGTTTAAGAATTTACATGTTTGAGATAATGATTTTTTTTTTTTTTTTTTTTTACAGATTGTTTTTCTCGTTAATATATTTTAGTTTCATATTTGATCTGCTTTGTTATGTAATCTTGGTAGAATGGAAAAAGACGAATCAATCATCAAAGATGGTAGAATCACAATCTGAGAGGAAAGAAAATGCAAAGAATTTATCTTCGAAAACTAAACGGAAGAAAGTGGGTAGAGGTCTTGGTAGGCGCTCTGCAAGACTCCAAGGAACAGTTGTGGATACTCACAATAATGATGTTTAGTGTGTGATAGAATCGGTGGTTTTCACTAACAGTGACCAAGAAGTCAAACTGCAATCACCTCAATAGATGAAACAGGTTGAACCAAGTAATACAATTGAAAATTTGAAAGGAAAGGTTGACCATTTAATACATCTAATCCAAAATCAGCAAACCAGATATAGAGATTTGTACTTCGAATCCCAAAAGAAGGTATATAGGTTCTTATAGAATATGATTCGCTTTTCTAGATGATTTCAAATGCTATATCTATTTAAGTACTGTTAATGATTTTGTTTTCACTCAAATTCAGGTTGAAACCTTAGTAGAAGAAAATCATCTGTTGGCTTTGAAGCTGCAAAATGCATTTGGAAAACTTGATGCAGTATGACTTCTACAGATTATTAATCAAACACGCTGTTGTATCACTTTTATAAACTCACAATATTTTTATAGCAAAATAATGTCTTTCCACAAACTATTTTTTATATATGAAATTGGTGAAATGAATTTGGTCACTTGAGAAGATAAGAAAAATTGTGTTTATTTTGTTTGATTGTAGACAGAGAAGTAAACTGGATTATGTTTGGAATTGATGAACAAATGGAAGAACAAGGTCTTGCTAGCAAATTCAACAGAAGTTCAAGATACAATCAATGATCCTCTCAACCACTGCATGAGCATCAACCTCGTTGCAAGGGTAGACCCCCATCGAGCAACAGAAAGAATATCCACAAATGAAGACCCAATTCGCTTATGTATTTAATCTATTCAATATGAAATGAATACTTTATGAAAATTTCTATATTGTTTCTTTTGGATTACTTTTATAGTTTTTAAGTGAACTTAAAAAATGTTTGGTTAGCTTTTTCACATGAATATTGCAATGTTATGTTGTTTCTTTTGGATCGCCTTTATAGTTCTTTTCCTCTTTTGTGATGCCCCTAATATGTTTGTATAAAAATTGTCTAATTATATTTTCAGCATCATCCGCTTGTACAATTAACACTATATTTGCAGACATGTTTTTGACATTCGATGTCAATATTTCGTAGTGAATTGTGCATGATATTTAATATTACCTGAATAATATTGAGATCAACTATTTAAACTTAAAATTTATACCAACCTTTTGTAATTTCTGTTACTTATAATAATTTTCAAGTTTGACATTGTCTACTAAAACTTTTCTCACAATATAGAATTCATATATTTTTTTAAAATCAGTAACTTCCAGTCCAGTTCTCAAAACAAACATCTGTTCACATAGTTCATTCAAAAACTTTGTTTGTTTAATAATTGAGAACATGATAATCCAATTAATTTCTGGATTACTATATCAAACAACATAAAAGTTATTTCAGCAATTCCGTCAGACATACTCACATCTACATTTTTCCTGTTATAGCAATAATGAAAAATTGACTAAAATTAAATGGAGAATGGTCCTATTACCGAACCAACCATAAACATATGTTATACTTATTTTATTCATTTAAAACAGTAACAAAAAATTTAATAATTTGAAAACTATAATTGATTCAAAATTTCATAGTTTCATTATTTTTTTTTTTAAATAAAGATTTTCAGATATAAAAGTATATCGAACTATTAATGTTGTGATAATTTATCTTAAAAAATTGTATTTCCTCAATAATGTATTACTATCAATAAACTATAATTCAAACAAATCTGATCCCATAAATAAATATTGACATAAAATCACATGAATTTGAGGGGACAACATACATTTAATTCTTTCACAATAACATCTATGAAGTAATTCACTATCTATTTCGGCTCAAAATATCAAAACTAAAACATAACGTTTTATACTAATTGTAGTAAACAATATGTCGAATCTAGAATTATACCTGATTATTAATGACATTTTTTGCATTTCTTTTGTTGTTACACGTTATATAATTTGATCATATTTCATATTCCAACCATTCAACTTGATTGTTCATAGACTTAAAGGTTCAATTTTGTTATTCCTGAATGAAAGGTGTGATATTTTTTTTTACACGAAATAGATTGTAATAAACAATATGTCGAATCTAGAATTATACCTGATTATTAATGACACTTTTGCATTTCTTTTGTTGTTGTATGTTATATAATTTGATCATATTTCATATTCAAACCATTCAACTTGGTTGTTCATAGACTCAAAGGTTCAATTTTGTTATTCCTGAGTGAAGGGTGCGATAATTATTATGATCTATTATCATATATATATATATATATATATAAGCACACAAATAGTTTGTATTGTTTTATACTAATTGTGGTTTAATGTTATATTTATTGTGTTGGCATCATCAATCAAGATAAAGCATTTTCACAGACGAAGTCCAAGTACCGTATACTACTAATCTATCAAATGTGACATGATCACTTTATCAAGACCTCAACTTTTTTCTTGGATTGCTTTTGTAACCCCTACTACTGCTTTTAAAATTCTCATCGTCACTTTCTTTTGCTCATTTCCTCGTTCCCTCTCTTTCAATGTGTCTAACATGTATGTACAAGAATTGTCTATCCTGTTTTCAACATCATTAGGTTCAACTCTTGCCACCATTTTTCCAAACACATCTTTGATTTTTTGTGTCAGTATTTTGTATTCAGTCACGTTTGACATCGATGATTGTGATCCATATTCTCCACTATATGCCTATTGTTTTTTTACAAAACATTGATATCACTTCAATATTATGAAAATTAACTATCTAAGAATAAAAATTATACTGACCTTTTGCAATTCTCGTAACTTATATTCATCCTCAAGATTCTCATCAATCGGAAAAAGTTTTGTGACAGTATTAAGATTCGTATCCTTCCTTCAGATCCATAATTCTCAACTTGATTTTGAAAACGAGAAAATTTGTCCAGATAGGTCACTCAAAACTTTTGGGATAATCTTCTGATCATTACCTTATTTGTTCAACAGTTGAGAACATGATAACCTAATGTATCTCTGGGTTACTGTATCAAACAATATAAAAGTTGCTTCGGCAGTTCCATCTGACACTATCATTTCTACCTTGTATCTGTTATAACATTAACTAAACGTTGTTACAAATAAATGTCTGAAATTGAATATACTTCTTATTGCATTAACAATACATAATTATAAACAGTAAAAAATAAACAATGATATACCTCATCTGAGGAGATTTTGATTCAATGTTGCATTTGTCACAATATAAATAGGTATTAATATTAGGGATTTTCTCCTTGCAATGGGTGCAGGAATTGTAACACCAACCATATCTATCATCAACTTCGGTTAACTTGGCCTTAAATTGTATACTCCATCACCTATACAATTGTAATTTCTGTTCAAAAACTATGTTATAATAATCAGTTTAACATTTTAGTGAAAACATCATGCCACACAAGATTGGTAAAATGTTTGAGTGATGTTCTATTCTCAACATTTCCTTCTCAAGCGGAACTTGATTCATAATCTTTTTCTGTAATTGAATTACAGGCATAATTCCCATTATGAAATAACAAAGAGTAGATAAAATTTTAAATATGATTCTATCTGTGAAATTACATTAAAAAACTGTTTCTCAAACACATACTCTTTCTGTAGAGAATGCACCTCCACAATATCTAAATTTATATAAATTCTAAATGCCGAAGTTGTATTGAGATATAATCTTCCTGTATGGAAAAAAAAACATAAGTTAGTAATCGAAAATATATTAATTTCATGTAATATATTTTTATTACCTTGGAAATCTTTAACATTTGTTGAAGTAACTATTATGACAATTGGGTTGGTACTTGCTGATTGCAAATCTTCACCTATTTCTTCAGAAACTTTTCCCCATAACATAATGTCAACTATTTCTTTGAAATTAATATTAGTGTAAATTATTTAAAGTGGAAGAAGAACGTAAAAACATTAACAAAGGAATTTACTCTGCCATCTGCAGTTTGATGTCTCTTTTTTCAGTCTTTGTCGACTTGATCTCTTCAATTTCTCCTATTGCATTCAAAACTCCAATGACATCTGCATATAATTTATCATATTTGATGTACAAAAATATTTCTCACGAATTTAAAATACAAATATTCAAATTAACTATACCTGATAATAACCTTGTATCATTTGTTCTATTATGAAGATTGTGAAGACTAGCAAATTCAAATTTATATCTTGGAATAACAACTATCGATTCTTTTATTTCTTGTATAGTCATGATCATGAGAAATTGTATATGGTATATACCGTCAATAGGTCTCTAAGAGGGAGCGATGGTATGAATTTTATATGTCTGATAAAATATATTGACCCTTCATGAAGCTGATTTTTAAACTTTGCAATCCTATTCTTTGGTATTGAGGCATGAATAACTTGATTCTAAAAAACCAATGAAAGTCACGAATTTAAACAAACCTGTATAAATCGGAAATAAAAGTCTTAACATTATTTTCAGACTATATTTTATACCTGTTCATCAATCAAAATCATGTCAAGGCTCACAAGTTTTTCACCCATTCTGAAATTCCTACATTCCCACAATCTAGATACTCTGACAGTGACTATCCAATCATCTCTTGATTCATCAATATCTTTAAGAAAAGTATTAGACATTGTTATGACTTGCCTGGAAAAAGAAATTCATCCTTAATACAATTCAATAAAAGCAATAAAGATTCCCAACCGAGATTTTACAAGTAAAGCAAATGTCATTGTATCACAATTATAAATAAAAAAAATAATCTTTCAATTTTATAATCTAATTCATACTATAAATATTTCTTATCATAATTTAATAGTATGTGGAATTTTTTGTTCGGTACTGAAATTTTAAACTCCAAGAAGAACTTACTGATTTACAATTGTCATTACAATATTGTTCGTCAATTTCTTTATTACAATTCTATAATATTATTATACGCAAATTAATAGCTTTTATAGACGAATTCATAATCCAAAATATACAACCTTATAATAGAAAGATAAAAACAATTGAAGGTATCACATTACCTGTAACAGGAACTATATCTCAATTATGCCAGCAATTACCTTTACTTATTTATCTTAATCGTGTATGACAACATAAACAACTATCTATATATAACAAACACAGTAATTTCAAGAATTATGTATAAAACCTTTCACATTCACGTAAATACTCCTCACACTTCACATTAATTTCGCATTAAACATAATAAATAGCAGATACAATGTATCGATCTCTTTCAGATAAATATCTGTCCACAAAACTGCATCAACTTCAATAGCACTTAATAAACAGCATAACAACAATAATAAAATTAAATAATGACTGAGATTTTTTTATTTTTGTAATTTTTTATGTGGACAACTGTAATTCTTATTTAAGTTGCATTTGATACAAACTTATACTATTATGTGACATAAACAGTACCATCTATTTTATCAACACTTTAACAAAAACACTACATTAAGAGCGACATTAAATATCAGAATACTAAACATCATCATAATACTGAACACATCAATAAAAAAGGAACTACATTAACCCATAATTAAACCAAAAATCTAATATCTTGACCATTAATAGTAATATCACATTGAAAGTATCACATAACAGTACAATGCACCCATCGATTTTGGATAAATAGATATCTATAAATATTTACAATGTCAACACAATGCACCTATGAAATTATTAATAGTACATGTAATGCTTCTCTTTCTTTAGCTAGTATACTTGTGAAATATACAATAAAACTCACTAAATATATATATATATATATGAAATATACAATAAAACTCACTAAATATATATATATATATGTGTGTGTGTGTGTGTGTGTGTGTGTGGATGAGGATAAAATAGAGGGCCCATACTAATTTTTCTTTATATACAAAACTGTACATTAAGTAACCAAATTACTCAAAAAAATAAACTCGATAGTGTTGCCAGACCCTTCCGCTTCTTGACACTCCATTCGACCACATCTCATCTACTACCTGCAAAAACATTGGAAACAATGGGGTGAGCACTAATTGCTTAGTAAGTAAACCCGTTATACTCCCATCTATCTCCGTTGCTCTTATTCTGATTTTCTTTCCTTACATCAAACTTCTCTATTCTTCTCTACTCTTTCTATAACTCTAGTTTCTCACTACTCAGCATAGTGGAAATGTTATCATGCATAAGTATAATGCATCTGCACAAATGCATAGGATGTGTATTTTCTTTTCTGTTTTTCTATTTTCTGTTTCTTTTCTCTATATTTCTTTCTTTCTTTCTATTCTTTCTTGTCGATCAGACTCGGTTGAGGCATGGATTTGGAACCCTAGCCCTGTGAGTGTATTCTCTAATTCTTTTTGGGTACAATCCTTATCCACATGCACTTCTAACGGACTGTACAATTCTTCTTTCTAATTTTGAGGCCGCTCACTAAAGGCGGCGAGCATGCGGGGCTAGGTCACTCACGGGTTCCCCATCGCAACAACACTCTCTTCTCTTCTTTAAAAGTGTTCTTTAATAGTTCTCTTTTCTTTCTCTTTGTTCTTTAATGCTCTTTAATGCTCTTATGAGTATGTATGCATGTAGATGAGCTTATGCTTGTTATGCTTTCTAAATTCACATGTTTAGAAGAAATAATGCTATATGGCATGTGAACATGTCATTCTCTACCATCTACAAACTCATCTCAAGATAACAAATAATCATACTCATGCATACACTTCTCTTTGACATTTCATCAAACAATTTGTAAGCACACACAAACTCTAAATTGGGTACACTTCTATATCTTTCTTAAGCCACCCAAAATCTGGAGCCAAACTCTTTAAAATCATCATTAAACCTGGCTAGGAATTACACTTTACAAATTCTACTCTAATTCTTCCATAATTCATCCAAACTCTCATCAAACACCACATACACAAACACCATTTCTCATGGTGGAATTCTAACCATCATTCAACATCAATTCCATCAACAATTCTCATACAAACACATACATGAATAAAAGAAGTTCTCTACACAATATTGCTCCAATCATGACTAGGGTTGGATTTACTTACCTTAGATGTGAGCAATCCAAACACTTTAGTAGTCTTCCTTGATACAAACCTCTTTCTCTTAAACCCTATGAATACAAATCATAAGAATCAACACTTTAAAACATTAATCTCACATCTTAGTGCAAGGATCTTACCTAGGGATGCTTAGGTTTGAAATTCCACCAAAAGTGAACCAAGATCTATTAATTTCCTTGAAAAGTGATTGAAGAAATTTGAGAGACTTTGGTTGGAAAGTGGTGTGAATGGAAGGGGAAGAATGGCTAGGGTTTCATGCTTGAACCCTTAATATAACATATTATTAGTTGTAGCTTCCCATTTTACCCTTACAATTTCTATGAAATTCCATCTATGTCCTTTAGTCAATTACCATAATGTCCTCATTCCATTGCATTCTATCTCTTTTCACTCCCCACAATTTCAACTAATTATGGGTGGAATGACCATTTTGCCCTTGAGCAAGTTTTCCCCTGAATTTCACTAAAATTTCCAAGGAGTTCTCCGCCCCGGCGAAAGCCTCGGCAAAGCATGCATTTGCTACCACGAATTTGGGTAGAGAGTACATTGCCGCGGCGAAGTCTGAAAAATTTTCCCCAAGCTAATTTCATGCATTCATCTTGGAATAAACACTACAACTAAGGGAAATGAGATTACACACCTTGATGTGGGTGTTACAGTACAAATCCAACTCATAAAAAAGGAGCAATTGTAAAGCTACAAAACATGATATCAAAAGACTAAGACCATTAAGAACAACATTAAATGTGAGAACACCAAACATCATTAAAATACCGAACATATCAATGAAAAAGTAATTGTATTAACCCATCGGGCTGCATGATTAGTTTGGCACTTTGTTTATTACAATTTATCTGCATAAAATAGCATGATTAAGAAACCACACCTTTCATATATTGAATAAATTACAGCACAACAAATGGTTTATTATAATGGAAATCATAACCTTTATCGTTTATAGATTGATACTGAAATTTTCAACTAAGAGAGACATTGAGTTGCTTCAATTTTTTTAATAATATTATAGTTCGACAGCTATGCTGATATAAACTCAAAGAGAAATTAAGCCACTTTATTTTTTATTAACATTATAGTTCGACATCTTTAAAAAATTGTCTAACAAATTGTATGGAATTTGTTGCCTAACCATTGTCTATAATTATGATTGTTCAAAGTCTGTTGTGGTCAATAACTTCACTGTCAAACCATCAATTTGGCTATAAAATGGTGATAGGGCAAATACCGACTGTGATATCATGATTTAAGAATGCTTGGAATTTCAATAGATCAAGGTATCATCGAGATCTACATTCCATTGCCAAACCATAATCAGGATGTAATTAATTGTATTTATAATTTGTTACAACTTTTTTAGGAACACTGCTAAACCATGAATTTAAATACTTATCCATGATTTAAGGATGGCTAAAATTTGGATTGCTTGATATATCAAAATGATAAACAATTCCATATATTCCTATGTTAGTCACTCCCAGGTTATTTTTTATAGTCAGACCAAGGATTAGGTAGCTTGCCTGATACCAACTTGGAGAGACGTTGAGCCATTAATTTTTTATTGATATTGTTGTTCGGCAACTTTAAAAAATTGCCTAACAAATAGTATGGAATCCTTTGCCTAACCATTGTCCATAACTATGGTTGTTCAAGCAATCCAAATCTTTCCATCATCAAACAGTTGATATATTAGATCGAATTGGTTGTAGTCAATATACGGTGATTTGTTGGTTGTAGTTAGTATATGATCCACAATTTATCCATAAGGTATCATTGAGGTCTACATTCCATTGCCGAACCATTATCACGATATGATTGGTTGCGTTTATAATTTGTTATAACTTTTCTAGGAACACTGGTAAACCATGAATTTGATCGGAATTTGAATACCTTGATACAATTCCATTTTTCCCTATATTGGTCACATTCAAATAAATGCTCCTCACACTTCACATTAATTTCACATTAACAATAATACATAGCAAATACAATATATTGATCTCTTTCAGATAAATATCTATCCACAAAATTGCATCAACTTCCATAACACTTAATAAACAACATAACAATAATAACAAAATTAAATAACAACTGAGATTTTTTTATTTTTATAATTTTTTTATGTGGACAGCTATAATTCTTATTTAAGTTGCATTTGATGCAAACTTATATTATTATGTGACATAAACAGTACCATTTATTTCATCAACACTTTAACAAAAACACTACATTAAGAACGACATTAAACATTAGAATACCAAACATCATCATAATACCGAACACATAAATAAAAAAGAAAGTGCATTAACCCATAATTAAACCAAAATTTTGATATCTTGACCAGTAATAGTAATATCACATTGAAAGTATCACATAACAGTACAATTACAGCACAACAAAGGTTTATTACAATGGAAATCATAATCTTCATCATTTATAGACTGATACTGAAATTTTCAACTGAGAGAGACATTGACCGCTTCAATTTTTTTTATTAATATTATAGTTCGGCAACTTTGCTGATATAAACTCAAAGAGAAATTAAGTCACTTCATTTTGTATTAATATTATAGTTTGACATCCTTAAAAAATTGTACTAACAAATTGCGATGATACACAACTGAACATGTGCCCCTTTTATAATCCCTTATTTAGACCTTCCGAATACCAACGCAATTAAATACAAATTTAATACAAAGAAAGTTTTCCAATGTCAATACAATGCACCTTTATAATTATAGAGAGCAATCCTAGACAAATGTCATTAAACCATAATTAGTAATAGCAATCCAATACACCTGTATACTTGTTATTAATGCACGTCTTTGGAATGCCAATGCAATGCACCTGTATTATTATTAGTTATTAGTTATTAATACAGATCCCATTTTTTTAATTAATTAGTAATTATAGATGGAGCAATAAATACCAATCCAACGTGTCAAGATAGAGCAATTTGTTTGGCTTGTCAATCTAATGTGTCAAAATGGAGCAATTCTAGAGCTTTCAAATGTGCCACATGGTGAACAACTCGCATGGTTATTCAACTTATTAATGCACATCTTTGGAATGCCAATGCAATTCACCTGTATTATTATTAATTATTAATACAGATCCCATTTTTTTAATTAATTAATAATTATAGATGGAGTAATAAATACCAATCCAACATGTCAAGATAGAGCAATTTGATTGGCTTGTCAATTGAATGTGTCAAAATGGAGCAATTCTAGAGCTTCCAAAATGCGCCACATGGCGAACAACCCACATGGGTATTTAGCTTTATATATATATATATGTATGTATGTATATATATATATATATATAATATATATATTATTATATATATATTATATAGATTGTATGATAATCCGTTGCCTAACCATTATCAATAATTATGATTGTTCAAACTTGCAGTGATCGATAACTTCACTATCAAACCATTAATTTGGCTATAGAATGGCAATAGGGCAAATACCGATTGTGATATCATAATTTAAGAATGCTTGGAATTTGGACAGATCAAGGTATCATTGAGGTCTACATGCCATTGCCAAAACATAACAAGGATGTAATTGATTGCGTTTATAATTTGTTATAACTTTTCTAAGAACACTCTTAAACCATAAATTTGAATACTTATCCATGATCTAAGGATGGCCGAAATTTGGATAGTTTGATATATTAGAAAGATAAACAATTTCATCTGTTCCTATATTAGTCAATCCCAAGTTATTTTTTATAGTCAGACCAAGTATTAGGCAGCTTGCCTGATACCAACTTAGAGAGATGTTAAGCCACTTACTTTTTTATTGATATTGTAGTTTGACATCTTTAAAAAATTGTCTAACAAATAGTGTAGAATATGTTGTCTAACCATTGTCCATAATTATGATTCTTCAAAGTCTACTACGGTTGATAGCTTCACTGTCAAACCATCAATTTGGCTATAGAATGGTAATAGAGCAGATACCGATCCACAATTTATCCATAAGGTATCATTGAGGTCTACACTCCATTGTCGAACCATTATCATGATACAATTGGTTGCGTTTATAAGTTGTTATAACTTTTCTAGGAACATTGTCAACCCATGAATTTGATTGAAATTTGGATACCTTGATAAATCTCATCTATTCCTATATTCGTCACTTTAGGAATATTTCATTGGCGCAAGTCCAAAGGAAAGGATAGTAAATATTTTGTTAAACCTACAACTTAGAAAACATTATAAGAACGTCAAGATGGTTAGACCTTCCGGATGCCAATGTAATGCACACATATTGACAAAAGATGTAAAAATTGTCATCCATAATTGGGCGACATGATTTGCTTGGCAATTTGTTTGTTGTAATTCATTGCATAAGATATCATGATCCAGAAAGCACACCTTTGATATATTGCCTGAGTATTAATAAATACATAGATGATTGGGACACATACAGTTGAATACATCAAAATCACTGTATATTGACTACAACCAACAAATCTTTACATCATCAAACGTCAAACTGCAAATGTTCATGTAGGCAAAATAACTTGCACAATAACAACTATCATAATCCAGCAACACCGAACCCAGAATAACCAAATCTCTGAATCACCATCACCATCATGCCAGGATACTAACCACGACACTCCCACAGCATGAAACGTTGACATCCACAATGACCAAATCTGATACAATAACATTCCATTCATAAATCACAAAATCAAACCTCAACTACTAACGGATTTTGCCACCTTATGACAACAATGCATCGAGTAGCACAATTCGATGATAGTTGAGGGCCGATCGTGTCACCTGAGAATAGAGTTAGCAAAAACAATACTAACGCGAGTCTTGTTAACATAAAACAATCCATAAATGTTTCATGTAGCTCAATCCCAAAACAAATGCTTACATATTGGCTGGAACAAATAGATAGCAAGGTCAAAAAAAACAATGCTTAATCTTTAGACAAAATACAAACCATGAACGTTTAATGTTACTCAGCGTCAACAATATAGGGAAAAACTAATTGCCCCTCACATGAACATACCGACAACAAATACTCCCTGTTTGACTGAAATTGTAAGATGAAAATAAAATCAGCAAATATCAGTGAGCATATAATTCATGCTAATCAATTGCAACCACAAACATACCAAATCAATGACCTTATCGAAGACTTAATAAACACAACTTGGTACGGAACACGCTGGCCATTACATGAACACGTCAACTTTTTTCCCTGTAACCTAAAAACGAAATCAACAAAATCAACGAATTCTCATTTTATGCCGATCGATCGGTAGAAGAGACACATCGAATCAATGACTCTACCAAAAAAATAATAAACACAAATCCTCATTTCCTTGAAAACAAACATAACAAAATGTAATCGATCTTCATGTTAACATTGTTAAGGAACAATTATCCATTCGTATAAAAACGGATACCTAAAAACGAAAACAATAAAAGTTAATTAATCTTCATATTAAAATTATCAAGGAACACAGTTACCGTTTGGAAGGAATAACAAAATCAATCATTCAAATAAATTGGCCGAACAAAAACAATCATTCAATCTAGCAATAACAGTTAAAATAGTTGGGAGACATACTTACAGTTTCGCATTAAAATAGTTAGAAGATATACTTACAGTTCAAAAGAACAAATCAAAATAACAACTCATCTGATAGTGTCCATCCGACATCTTGCCTTTATTCCATGCCAATTATAAACAATTGACAAAAGACCAGACGTATTGTTGACTGTAATAGCCTCTTTCTACTCAAATACTCATAATCCCTGTCAACAAAAGCACTTCCAAAAAGGTTTACACAACATCCCTCAAACTTCATCTCAAACTCCATTTCCCATCACACCTCAAAAAACACTTCTCAAATTTAATCATACCCAACTACTAGGACTAAACACACATTTCATCTCAATTTTCAGTAGGTATAACATATACATACATAATTAAAATAAGTCTCTACTCAAAGCTTAGTCAAAACTCAACTTGGTTGGATTTACTTACCTTGTGAGGGAAAAAGCTTCTCTAACACTTTTCCTTTCCTTTAGTAGCTTGATTTCTCTCTACAACTTTAAACAAAAACAATATAAGCTTTAACCAAAACATACTAAAACTCTCATCTAAAGCAAGAATCCTTACCTTAGGATGCTTTAGATTAAAAATCTACTCAAAACTACTCAAAAAGTCCTTGGAAATCTTGAAAGATTGGATGGAAAATTGAGAGAAGTTAGAGAATGGTTATGGCGGTGGAAAATGGATGAAAAAAAGGTTTCTCTACACTTTAACTCTTTTTAACTCATATTATAAACATCATTTCCCATTTTGCCCTTGCTCTTCCTTAGAAATTCCATCCATATCCTTTGATTCTTTGCAAAAACACCCTTATTACCAACACATTCTCTACTTAATTTCCTTACATTTTACTCCCCACTTTTTCTACTAATTAGGGGTAGAATGGTCATTATGCCCCCAAGGAAAGAATTCTCTAGAAAACTCAAGAAACTTTTCAAATGGCTCGTCGCCGCGGCGAAGAACTTTCCGTCGCCTCGGCGAAACAGGGCAGAACCTACCCGTGGGTGCAGCACCTCATCGCCGTGGCGAAGATTCTCCTTCGCCCCGGCGAAGATTGGATTTCCAAAAATTCACCAAATCTCAACCAATTTCAAAGCAAATACTTAACCAATACAACATACAAACTCAATTGAAACTGAATAATGAACTTTTAAGTAATACAGCAAATCTTAAATACGTACCTCAAGCAGGGCGTTACATTGACACCAACTGACAAATTGCAATGATACACAACTGAACATGAGCCCATTTTATAACCCCTTATTTAGACCTTCCGAATACCAACACAATTAAATACGATTTCAATACGAAGAAAGTTTTCCAATATCAATATAATGCACCTACATAATTATAGATACCAATCCTAGACAAATGTCATTAAACAACAATTAGTAATATCAATCCAATACACCAGTATACTTATTATTAATGCACATCTTTGGAATGCCAATGCAATGCACCTATATTATTATTACTATTATTATTAATTATTAATACATATCACATTTTTTAATTAATTAATAATTATAGATGGATCAATAAATACCAATCCAACGTGTCAAGATAGAGCAATTTGATTGGCTTGTCAATCAAATGTGTCAAAATGGAGTAATTCTAGAGCTTCCAAAATGTGCCACATGGCGAACAACCCGCATAGGTATTCATGGAGAACAACCCGCATGAGTATTCATGAATCTTAGAGCTAAAAAAATTTCATTAAACCACAAATCCAACATGGCAAGAGAGAGCAATTCTAGAGCTCCAAAATAAAGCAACTTTAGAGCTAAAAAAAAAAAAAAGTGTCCTACGTGTCACTCAAATAGGTATGCTTTTACCTTTGGATTTAAAATACTAATGCAGCAATTAATCTCTCTCTACATAATCACCAATAAAATTCAACCACATGACAACCACAAATCCTATGTGTCAAAATAGAACAATTTTATGAGTTCCAAAATGTGCCACACGACAAACAATCCGCATGGGTATTCATCTTTATATATATATATAATATATATATATATATATATATCTTATATATAGAGAGAGAGAGAGAGAGAGAGAGAGAGAGAGAGAGAGAGAGAGAGAGAGATGTTATGGATAGTTATTAATTACTTCAACATTGAAAAACGTATTTAATTAGTGTTAAAAATAGATGATGAGATAAAAATGAGAAGTTAAAACAAATTGTATTAATTCATTCAATTTGCACTTTGCAACTGCTTCATTTTAGTTTTAAAATAATAATAATAATAATTATTATAATAAAACTATTATTAAATTTACAAAGCATAAGTGGGTATTTAGAGAATTTAAACGGCCTTAATCCCTTAATATATACCGCTAATATTATAGAAAATACAGCTCATCCAAGTAGTAAAGTAGAATAACATTCACCAAAGTCTCGTTTATTGTGCCAAATTAGCAACAATAACTATTAAACGTAAGAATGTTTATTTTGTTCCACATATGGTAATCTCATTTTATATGTTTAAGCGTGTTTAATTAACTTACAGAGGAATAGTAAGAGAAAAATCCTTGGCTGTTTTCAATAACATAAAAATCACATGTAAAGACATAAAATAAAAAGTTACAACTTAAAGCAAAAATATTATGCCCCTTCGAAATTCAAGAAACTGTATACAAAAATATTTAAGAAACCGGACATTACCCAAAAATCCCTAAGAAATAAAATATATATAATTATACAAATTTAAAAACAAAGCAGTACATATTAAAAAATTAAAACTAAAATATAAAGTATAGTTTTAAATTTTTTTTTTCCTTAGTTTCCATTTTTTTTTATGTTTTTTCCGTTGATATGTACTCATTTTTTTTATTTTTTTATTTTGACACTTCATTTTTCTTTTTGATCTGTTTTTTTCAAATTAATGTAGTTGGAAAAAACTTCTTTTATATAAAACATCATACGCAAAATTCCCTTAATACCCTTAATAAAGTTAAAGTTAACTGTTTTAAACTGTTAAATGTTTTCTTATTGTCTTTTCTAATACAAATGTTCCACATTATAAATTTTTGATAATAACTCTAACAATAACTATATAATTATTATTTCAATAAATATAAGTAAATTTTATATTTATAATAAAAATTGATTTAAATTAGTATTTAATTATTTTAAATAAATTATAATCTTAAGTAATTAATCTAGTGTGATGTAGCTTGCCAAACGTACCCTTCCCAAAAGAATCCCATCTTCTCCTTCTTTTATCCACCTACTTTGGAGTTGTGATAATATTTTACAACCTAACAAGAAATTGTGATCTTATTTATTAAGATCATACAAATAAAAATATTATTGATTAATGTTGGAATATTGGTATAGAAAAGTTCTTTCTCAAATTCTAAAACAAACTCAAACACGAGAAAGGAAATATATTGCAAATAATAGGGGTGAGCATGGCTAAAGGGTAGAACCAGAATCGAAACTGACCCCATTATGGTCTAGTTATGATTTTGGAAAATTAGAACCAAGAATTTCTGAGTCCGGATCTAGTTACTGTAGTGCTAGAAATGGGAACCAGAACTAGAACTGAAACTGAGGTTCGGGTACCCGGATAAGAACCAGAACCAGAACCAGAATCGGAACCAAGGTTGGGGTACCTAGGTAGGAACCAGGACTGCATTGTAATTTTTGTAAACTATTGGTGCTATAGTTGTAATTTTTTGGGGTGTATTTGTCATTTTTTAAAAAGTAGGGGGTAATAAAATTAACCCGGGTACCCAGAACTGAAACCTATGTTTTAGGTTCTGTTTCTAGGTTTCTAGGAATTGGAACTGGCCAGTTCTAGGTTTCTAGGAACCGAAAGCGATCGGTTTCGGTTCCTTCAAAAAATGTAAAGTACTCAGAATCGATCACCTAGCGAATATAGGGTAGAAGATTTTCTCAATTTGTGTCCCATGATGTGATGAGTTTGTGATAATAGTTGCTACCATTATGGTATTTCAAAATACCAAGTGTTAATTGTTTTTTAGACTATTATGCAATTAAAGCAATAACAGCATCAATTTTTAATTTAAAAATGGCCATTATGCAATTAGTATAATGACGGTTTTTTGAGCTTTAATAGGTGAGTGGCAGTTTCATGGAAGGCTAATATAAGATTGACAATTTCAGCTGTTATAATATTAATAAATTGGAGTAATTTGGCTGTTACTATATTGATTCTTGGGAGAGTAGCATCCCAATATTTTGTGTATAAAAGGAGCAATTTCTTTTCATTTGTGTGAGACTCCCATTTTCACATTGTGTCAAAACACCTTTTAGTTCTCATTGTTGATGTCATATCATCACTGCTTGGTTTCTTCTCTATTACTGTTCTAAATCTCTATTGGAGTGTGCACTCTAAAAAGAGGTTCGTCATCATATCCTAGAGGTCAGTCCGCTGTTGAGCCTTTTTGCACCACGAAGATTCTTCTAGTAGGGGCGGAATTTTGATCTTAAAGACAGTGCTTTTGCAAGCCTTGACGCTGCTGTATCATTGTTGTTTCACTACTGTGTTCATTGCTGTTTCACTATTGTATCGTTGTTGTTTTGCTGCTATCTTGTTGTTGTCTTGCTGCCGTTTTTCCTACTGTTCTCACTGCTATTTTTCCTTCTATCTTCTGCTGTTTTCCTACTGTTTTACTACTATTCTTTTGCTATTTTGTTGTTGTTCTTCCCCTATTTTGCTGCTGCTATTTTGTTACTTATTTGTATTAAAATTCAACAATCTTAAGATCAGAAATTTTTTCGAGATGGACGCTGCAATTCTCACCACCAAATCATTTCTTGACGTCTTCAAAATTGAGCATTTTGCCGGAGCTCATTTCAAGAGGTGGCAAGAAAAAGTATTCAACTCCCTGGATGTGCTCAGTTTTGCAGAGTATCTCTCAACAGAAGAACCAAAACCTGGAGTGGAAAATTTTGATAAAAAACTTGGCACATGGAAAAAAGGAAATGAGGTATGTCGCCATACTATCTTCAGTACATTATCCAATAAGCTTTATGATGTTTATTATGCTTATAATAAGACTGCACATGAGATATGGACAATTTTGAAAAAAGAAATATTTTGTTGAGGATGCTGAATCACAAAAATATGCCATAGGAAACCTCTTAGATTTCAAAATGGCAGAAGAAAAACAGGTATCCATGCAAGTCCATGACTATCATTTGCTTATAAATAACTTGAAAAATGAAGAAATAATTCTTCCTGAAACTTTTGTGGCTAGTTGTTTAATTGAGAAACTTCTAGATTCATGGAGAGATTATAAGAATAGTATGAAACATAAGCGGAAGCAAATGAGCTTAGAAGATGTGATAGTACATATTAGGATTAAGAAGACAAATAGGCTTAGAGATAAAGTTGATAAGGCCAAGGAATTGACGTCCAAGGCTAATGTTGTTGAAAACCAAGTGGCTCCTCCTCAACCTAAGAACAAGAAACCGTAGAGTTTTAAGAACAATAACAAGAAATTGTTTAACGACAAGAACCCCAACACTTTCTAAAAGAAAGGACACTGTTTTGTGTGTGGAAAAACCAAACATTTTGCTAGCCAATGCAGATACAGAAAAACTGGAGACAACAAAAATCCTCCTAAAGCCAATCTCGCTGTGGGAGATGATGTTATTGCTACTGTGGCTGTCTCACAAGTGAGCATGATTGCTAAAAAGAAAGAATGGATAATTGATTCTAGGGCCACAATGTTAGAGTTGCCCTAGAGCTAATCAATTATTGTAAAATTGACTCTGTAATAAATGTTTATTTATCAATAAAAGGCATATTCTTCTATATCGTGTATGTAATGATATATGTCCTTAGGATGGTAGAAACGTGACGAGGGTATCAAGTGTTTCAAATCTTGATAGTGAGAACCCTATGATCACATATGGTGGCCATTCTAGAAATGTCTGTAGCCCTAGTATTATTCTGACCAAGGACACAGATAATACGGTAAGGCTATCATAGTGTTGAATGACCCTGTCGAAAGGCAGTGACTGATCTCACTTGTCAAGGTTGTTTGCCGACAACCTGGTGCAACGCATGGGTGCTTGCTAGAAGCAAGTTCACTGGACAGACCCACCAGAGGATTCCATATGGATGGTAACCCTAGTGTCTATAGAATAAATCCTCTAATGGATGGTGGTGCATGTGATCCTTAGACTTGAGATCACCGGAGCGCCTTGTGCACCAATTGGTGTAGTTTAACACTAGCCCAACGTAGTTCTATTCAAAGCTATTAATATGGTAGTGATTGGCTACATTGAGAAGTGTATCGAGACTATGGTAGATTGACAAAGGATTCATCACTCCTGGGTACGGGAGAAGTTATCTCACTGGGTAATTTAATAAATGGCAATGACACTAAATCTGTGGCCACAGTGGGATTGAGTTGATGCTCAATCCAATTTAATATTCCTGTCATTGGTCTAGTAACTGAATACAAACATGTCGAGCATATCTAAGGTTGACACTATTTCTGTACCTCAGTCTCGATGAGATAACAGTTGATGAAAGGATTTGATTGCACAGTAACCATACTGTTGACAGGCTGCGGTTTCACTGAATCCGAGTTTATCAGGTGGCCATGATGCCTTGCTAGGGGCCAATCTTGATCTATGTGTAGTGAGACAATTAATTGGTGTTAATCGCGATACTACACACTGCCGATATGATAAGGAGCTTACAGGTCACACACTTAGAAGATAATTTAAGAATCAATTTGTGAGAAGGGTATTTTCATCTTTTAGGATGAAATGGTATTTTGGTAATCTCACAGTACAATTAAATTTGCTGAGGTTGTTGCTTGTATTTAATTTTAATATTAAAATTAAATTAGTGAGATTATATTTAAATATATATCTCTATATATATTTAAATGAATTATTATTATTAATTAAATGTTAATATATTATTATATATTAATTGATTTTAATTATAATAATAATTAATTAATTAAAATACCATAAAGGGTGTGTTTGGTTACAAGGGTGAACTAGGGTTGGAGCCCATGGTTATTCCTAAGTGGAATAGGGTTTTAATTGTTGCACTATATAAGTGCAACTTAAAGTTAAAACATGGAGAATTATTCATTCAATTAAAACCCTAGCCACCCCATCTCTCTTTCTGTCAAGAAGAAAACTTTTCTTGTTCTTATTTCTTGATTCTTGAAGCCCTTGATTGTTCTAGCAAAATAATCAAGGGTTCTGCGGATTATCTTCATGTGGAACTCCATGAGTATGATCCTACTTTGGATCGATAGGTGAAAAATCACGTGAATAGTAGATGGTGAACAGTAACGTGAACAGTCTGTAAATAGTGTTCCTGTCCAAAATCAAAGATATTCGAAAGAGCCTCCAAACGTACGTAAGTATTCTAATCCTTGAATGGATTTACTTTATATAGATTTTTGTTTATAAACATGTAAACGGTATAATCTATACTCAGATCTAGGCAAAGGAAGGTAATTGATTTACCAATTGAATTTTTGTTTCCCGCTGCGTATGGTAGATCAATTACTTACACACAAAGCATATTTGTGGAGATAGAAATTCTTTCATGAATACATACCAGTGAGGGATGGAAAAGAATGTGTTCATCTTGGTGATTCCCTCTCTACTCTTGTTTTAGGAAAGGGGAAAATTCTTCTCAAACTTACTTCTGGGAAAACCCTTTCACTGAGTAATGTTTTACATGTTCCAAACATTTGATACAATCTTGTATCTATTTATGTAATGGGAAAGGCTGGAGTGAAAGTCTCCTTTGAGGGTGACGAAATTGTAATGTCCTAGAATGGGGCTTTTGTTCAGAAGGGGTATTGTTCTGGAGAGTTATTTAAACTCAATGTACTTAATATTATTATGAATGAAAATGCATCTTCTTTTGCTTATGTTCTTGATTCAATAGATTTGTGGCATGGTAGATTAGGTCATGTAAATTATGGTTATCTAAAAAAGATGAAAGAACTTAGTTTATGATCAAATGTCAATATTTCAAATATTGATAAATGTGATGTGTGTGTGGAATCTAAATCCATTAAAAAGACTTGTAAAAGAGTTCTAGAATGAGAAAATGAGCTTCTCTGTTTAATTCACAGTGATCTTGGAGATTTGAAACAAACCATGACCAGAGGAGGAAAAAAGTTTTATATAACTTTTATTGATGATTACTCTAGGTATACTCAGGGGCGGATCTAGCCTAGTTTTGGCCCACCCTTAATTTTTTTTTTAAATACTAATATATATAATTTCTATAATTTGGTCAATCCTAACAAAAATATTAATAGACAAAAATATTATTTTGCAATTAGTTTTTATTTTGGCATACCCTAACAGAAATTTCTGGATCTGCTATTGGGTATACTAGAGTATACTTATTGAGAAGTAAAGATGAAGCAATTAAAATGTTCTTAACTTATAAAAATGAAGTTGAAAATCAACTCAATAAGAAAATTAAAAGGTTAAGAACGGATAGAGGCGATGAATATGAGTCAAATGACTTTGATTCCTTTTGTATAGATCATGGTATTATACATGAGACTACACCTCCTTATTCTCCACTGTCTAATGGAGTTACTGAGAGGAAAAATAGGGCTTTAAAAGAAATGGTGAATGTTATGTTGATTAGTTTTGGAGCACCTTTTAATTTGTGGGGGGAAGCAATTCTTTTAGCTTGTTACATACAAAACAGAATTCCTTTTAAGAAAATAGGCAAAACACAATATGAACTCTGGAAAGGTCATGTACCTAACCTAAAATATTTTAAAGTGTAGGGGTGTTTTGCTAAAGTCCTAATTCCTGAACCTAAAAGGAAAAGGTTAGGGCCCAGGACTGTTGATTGTATGTTTATAGGTTATGCTAAGAATAGTGTTACTTATAGATTGATGGTAATAAAGCAAGAGGTTGGTTTGTATGATGCAAACACAATCATTGAATCTAAAAATGCAGATTTCTTTGAGAATGTTTTTTCCTAAGAAAATCAATTGTGAAAAAGCTTTACCTCAAAATGAAACTTTTGAGAGTTCTCTTCAAAATAAAACTCATCAAAATTCTTCTGAAAGTTTAGAGTTAGAAATAAGAAGAAGTAAGAGAGTAAGAAAAGCAAAAAGTATTGGTGAAGATTACTATGTCTTTCTTATAGAGAATAATCCTCAGACTTATGAAGAGATGCATTCCTTTGGAAAGAGGCAGTAAATAATGAAATTGAGTCCATTATGAGTCATCATACATGGGAAGTAGTTAATTTGCCTCCTAGAACTAAACCAATAGGGTGTAAATGGATATTTAAAAAAAAAATTGAAGACTGATGGATCAATTGATAAATACAAAGCAAGATTGGTTGCCAAAGGTTATACACAAAAGAAAGCTATAGATTATTTTGACACTTATGCTCCTGTAACAAGAATAGCATCAATTAGAGTGTTAATTGCTTTAGCTGCAATTTACAAATTACATATACATCAAATGGATGTAAAGACAACTTTTCTTAATGGAGACCTAGATGTAGAAATTTATATGAAACAACCAAAGGGTTGTGTTATTCCCAGGTAATGAGCATAAAGTGTGCAAACTGGTAAAGTCTCTTTATGGACTTTAACAGACACCAAAAAAATGGCATGAGAAGTTTGACCAAGTGTCAGTTTCAAATGGTTATACAATTAATGATTCAAATAAATGTGTACATTCTAAATCATTTGAAGACAACACTTATGTGATAATATGTCTCTATGTTGATGACATATTAATATTTAGTGCTAATATGGATGTGATAATTAAGACTAAAGAGTTTCTTGCCTCAAATTTTGATATGAAGGATATGGGAGAGGCAAATGTTTTTCTTGGGATTATAATCATTAAGATAAATGATGGTCTTAAGCTATCACAACAACATTATGTTGAAAATTTCTTAAGAAAGTTTACTTATTTAGACAATAAACCCTTCTCAACTCCTTATGATGGAAATACTCAACTTAAGCAAAATACACAACACAGTGTGAGTCAAAATATATATGCCTAAATCATTGGTAGCCTTATGTACTTAATGAATAGTATGAGGCCTAATATTTCTTATGCTGTCACTAGATTGAGTAGGTATACTTATAATCTTGATAAGGGTCAATGTATAGCATTAGACAGAGTTGCTAGATATTTGAAGGGCACTATTGATTATGGGCTAACGTTTGGAAGTACACCACTTGTATTAGAAGGACATTCCGATGCCAATTTGATATCAGATTCAAATGAAATAAAATCCACAAGTGGTTATATCTTTACACTTGGTGGAGGTGCTATGTCATGGAAGTCTTCGAAACAAACTTGCATAGCTCGGTCTACCATGAGTCTAAGCTTATTGCCTTAGAAAATGCATGTTTTGAGGCTGAATGGTTAAGGAATTTCTTAGTAGATCTTCCCATTGAAACTCACCCTCCTGTTTTAGTATCAATACATTGTGATTGTCAGGTCACAATAGCGAGAGCAAAGAGCAAAATTTATAGTGGGAAAAGCAGACATATCCGGATAAGACATACCATTATAAAGCAGCTGCTAGAATCTGGGGTAGTGAGCCTAGATTTTGTGAAGTCAGAGTTAAATTTGGCCGATCCTTTAACTAAACCACTAAGTAAGAGGTTAGTGAAATACACATCGAGGGGGATGGGACTTATGCCTAAAGCATAAGGCAAGAGTGATTGTAACCTTACCTATGTGATTGGAGATCCCAGGAAGTAGGTTCATAAGGGTAATAACAAGTCACAAGTTGTCTTGTTAAGTATTATCGAATTTTATCTATAGAAAGTCCTCCCTATGGCAAGATAATATTGATTACAGTGAATAAAGTTGAGTAAAATTACTCTTAATGAAATCCATAGCCAACATAAATAGTGGTGTGAAAAATGACAATTCACACCTTATAGAGGTTCACCTATGCGAGTGTGGAATTGGGTCAATTCCTATGAGAGCTTAGGCAGACATCTCTAGAGCACTCATGAAATCCAGGCTAGCACATGACCATAAAGTGCTAAACCGCAGAATAGTATACAATATAGAGAATTTAGTGTGAGGAACTAATCCTCTGAATTACATAAAGAATTTTTTGGTTCATAGAAACTTAGTTTCACTAAATTTATGTAACTCAAGTTTAGTTACTCAATGATTGGTTCATAGTCCGAAAGACAATAACTCATAAACATTAAATTCTATAATCAGTGGTGATTAGTTATTTTGAAATATGTGGGGGATTGTGATAATAGCTGCCGCCATTATGGTATTTCAAAACACCAAGTGTTGATTGTTTTTTGGACTGTTATGCAATTAAAGCAATAACAATTTCAATTTTTAATTTAAAAATGGCTGTTATGCAATTAGTATAATGATAGTTTTTTGAGCTTTAATAGGTGAGTGGCAGTTTCATGGGTGGCTATTATGAGATTGAAAATTTCAGCTGTTATAATATTAATAAATTGGAGTAATTTGGCTGTTATATATTAATTCTTGGGAGAGTAGCATCCTAATATTTTGTTTATAAAAGGAGCTATTCCTTTTCAATTGTGTGAGACTTCCATTTTCATATTGTGTCAAAACACCTTTTAGTTCTCACTGTTGATATCATATCATCATTGCTCGGTTTCTTCTCTATTACTATTATAAATCTCTATTAGAGTGTGCACTCTAAAAGGAGGTTCGTCATTGTATCCTAGAGGTCAGTCTGCTGTTGAGCCTTTTTGCACCACGAAGATTCTTCTAGTAGAGGTAGAATTCTGATCTTAAGCACAGTGCTTTTGCACACCTTGACGCTGCTGTATCATTGTTGTTTCCCTACTGTGTTCATTACTGTTATCACTGCTGTTCTTCTGCTATTTTGTTGCTTTTTTGTATTAAAATTCAACAGAGTTTGCATACCCAAGGTTTATAACGCCCACTTTGAGGTACGTCTTTGATTTATGTTTATTTTGCCCTTAATGTGGTAAATTGGTGCTTGGCTAAGTATTTATGTTGATATGATTATGTGAATGCCCTGCATTTGACGAAGTCTTGGCGAATTTTGGAAATGTAGACTTCGTCTTGGCGAAGAAGAATCACGATGTAGGCTCTGTATTTTTTCACCGGGGCGACGAGCTGGCTGATTTTCCTTGTGAAGTTTCTAGAGAATTTTCCATAGGGGTGAAGTGACCATTCTACCCCTAGTTAACAGGAAAAGTGGGGCGTGAAATGCAAGGAAATTTCATGGAGAATATTTTTAGAATGGGGGTGAATTTGTAAAGAATGAAAGGACAAGGATGAAATTTTCAAGAAAGTGTAAGGGCAAAATTGAGCTAAAAAGGGTTTAGCCTTAGAAACCCTCCCATTCTCTACACCTCATACACTTCTACTACTCTCCATTTATCTGAACTCTTCATCCATTTGCTAAAGGAAATTAAGGGCTTTTGGTTGGATTTTTATAAGGATTTGATCCTAAGCATCAAGAGGTAAGGATTCTTATTCTAGACATAAGATTAAGTTTGTTAATGTCGAATTCTTATTAAGTTTATGCTTAGGGTGTAAGATGAAGAACAAGTCCAACAAGATAAAGGGTTTCTTGTGGAACTACTCAAGCCAAAGGTAAGTAAATCCAACCCAAGCTAAGATTTAAGCAATCAATTAATTTGATATGCATGTATGTGCTTATAAGTTGAATTTGATTGTTGAGAATGTGACTATTGATGAGTAAATGGCTCTTAATGATTAGATTTGAGCCATGAGAAGTAGAGTTGAGAATGTGGTAACCAAGTGAAGTTTGGTTGCATGTAGAAAGAAATTAAGTAGAATATTTGAAGTGTTTTTCTTGGCCATGTTTAGATTTATTTTGGATGATTTTTGCTTCATGAATGGATGGTTAAAGAAAGAAGTATAGATGTATCAAAAATAGAATTAAAGTATGCATGCATGATGTTTGATGAAATGCCTAAGAGAAGCTTATGCATAAGTAGAGAAACTTATTTTTGTGCAACATAGCATAATTGCATTGCATAATTGCACTTAAGAAAGAAACATAAGCATGAGCCATCAATATGCATATACTTACATATGCATGAGAACCCAAAGAAAGAATAAAGAATTCGTAAGAATAAAGAAAAAGAAAGAAAAGCACTAAAGAATTAAAGAAAGGAAAAGTGTTAAAGAAGAGAAAAGAATAGGTTGTTGCGATGGGGAACCCGTGAGTGCTAAGAAGAAGAAATTCCCACATACATGCCACCTTACTTGAGTGGCATAAGAAGAAGAAGAATTTGTATGACCCGTAAGAGTGTATGTGGATGAGGGTTGTACCAAGAAGAATTCCTACATGCACGCCACCTTAATTGAGTGGCCTAAGAAGAACGAAAGAATTTGTACGGTCCACAAGAGTGCATGTAGATGAGGATTGTACTCACTCACACAGCCAGGGTTCTGAATCCATGCATCAACCGAGTCCGATTGGCAAAGAAAAGAAAGAATAAGAAGAAGAAGAAGAAAGAATGACAAAGCTTGAACAAGCAAAGAAAAGAAAAGCAAGAAAGAAAAAAGGAGCTTGAGCAAGCAAGAAAAGAAAGAGAATAAGAAATCGAAAAGAAGAAAGAAAATTCATTTTCTATGCATTATTGCATATGCATTTCATTCATGCATATTACCATGACTTCTCTTATGGTTAGAAAGAAAGAATAAGAAAGAAAGAATAGAGAGAAAGAAAGAATAGAGAGAAAGAAAGAACAGGGTGAATTAGAAAGAAAGAAAGAGCAGTGAAAATTAGAAACAGAGAAAGAAATAAGAATGAAGAAGAAAAGAATTAAGTAAGGAAAGAACCAAAGAAGAAGTTGCAGGGATAGAAGAGATTAAGGATCAAACTCTTATGGTCGGTGTAGATATTACTCTTGGCACCATATAGGTAATGCCTCTAAATCTTCAATGCAAAGACTACTGTTGCCAACTCTACATCATGCATAGGGTATCTTGTCTCGTACTCTTTCAATTGATGAGAAGCATAAGCTATCACCTAACCTAACTGCATCAACACAGCACCAAGTCCCTACAGTGAGGCATCTATATAAATATCATAATCTACACCCTCCTATGGTAACAGTAAAACGGGAGCTATTGTCAACTTTTTCTTCAACTCTTGAAAACTCTTTTCGCAGGCAATTGACCGTATAAAAGAAGTTCTCTGTTTGGTAAGAGCTGTCAACGGCTTAGCTAACTGGGCAAACCCTGCTACGAACCGGCGGTAGTAACCTGCTAATCCCAAGAAACTTCTCACCTCTTTTACTGTCTTTGGTCTTTGCCATTCTAGAATTGCTTTTACTTTACTAGGATCCACTGAAATCCCTTCTTTAGAAACAATATGGCCCAGAAATATCACTTGATCAAGCCAGAACTCACACTTAGAAAACTTGGCGTACAACTTCTTTTCTCTCAATCGTTGCAGCACAAATCTTAAATGTTCCTCATGCTCTTTTACTGTTTTAGAGTAAACCAGGATGTCATCAATGAAGACCACTATGAATTGATCCAAACAATCATGGACCACCCGGTTCATTAAGTCCATAAAAACTGCTAGGGCATTGGTTAACCCAAAAGGCATCACCAGAAATTCATAATGCCCGTATCTTGTCTGGAAGGCAGTCTTAGCTACATCTTGTTCTACCACTCTTACTTGATGATAACCCGACCTCAAATCAATCTTTGAAAATACTGAAGCTCCTTTCAACTAATCAAAGAGATCATCTATCCGAGGTAGCAGGTACTTATTCTTCACCGTCACTTTATTCAACTCTCTGTAATCAATACACATCCACAATGACCCATCTTTCTTCTTTACAAACAAGATTGGAGCTCCCCAGGGAGAATGGCTCAGTCAAATAAAACCTTTATCTAGGAGCTCTTGGAGTTGCTTCTTCAATTCTTGAAGTTTGGCTGGGGCCATTCGGTATGGGGCTATAGAAATCGGTTCTGTCCCTGATGCCAATTCAATACTAAATTCTACTTCTCTTTCTGGAAGCAAACCCAGAAATTCTTTCGAAAATACATCTAGAAATTCCCGGACTACTGGCACACTCTGCAATTCTGATTGTGGGACATCTCTACTTTGCACCACATGGGCTATATACCCAGAACACCCTTTTCTTAACATCTTTCTAGCCTTTATGCTACTAATCAACATACTCCCTATAAGTGAGTGATACGCTCTGGTGGTAATGGAAAGTTAGCACCGAGATTCATTGGCCCTTTGAAGTGTTATAACGAGTGGAAAAATATAGCTTACAAATTGGTGCTACCACCAAATATGGATAGAGTGCACAATATTTCCCATGTACCAATGCTTCGAAGGTATGTCAGTGATCCCTCCCATATACTAAAAGTAGACGAAGTGGACTTAGAAGAGAATCTTGTTTATGAGGAGTAATAAGTACAGATCTTAAACAGAAAGATTAAAGCGCTCTGTAACAAAAGTATTCTACTAGTAAAAGTCCTATAGAGGAATCATAAGGTAGAAAAAGCAACATGGGAGGTAGAACAAGACATGTAGAACCGCCATCCCGAATTGTTTGTTTCAATTTCAGGGACGAAATTCTTATAAAGGGGGGGGGGGGGGGAGGGAGAATTGTAACGTCCACATTCAGGTACATAACTTAACTTATGCCCTTATGCCCTTAGTTGATTTTTTGTTAAAGTTATTTTGAGAAAATGTGAAGAAAATGCCTTAAAATTTCATTAGGGTAAAATGGTCTTTTCACTCATAATTAGTTGAAAAAGTGGGGAGTGAAAAGAGATAGAATTTCATGGAGAAGTTAATAAAAATGAGGGCATTATTGTAATTGACTAAGGGACATAGATGGAATTTCATAGAAAGTGCAAGGGCAAAATGGGAAAGTAGAAGTAATAAATGAGATATCTTGGGTTCATTCTTGCAAACCCTATAATTCTCTACTCCCTCACACGCCACTTTCATCTCCAAATTCTCTCATTTTCTTCATCAAATTTCCAAGGCAATTTAGAGGATTTTTGGTTGGATTTTGGTAGATATTCAATTCTAAGCATCCAAAGGTAAGAGTTCTTGCAATATGATGTGAGATTGATTTTTAAAGTGTTGAATTCTTATAGTTATATGCTTAGGTTTTAAAAAGGAGAGGAGATCTATCCACAGAGAGAGTTTCTAGTGTGGAACTACCCAAGATCAAGGTAAGTAAATCCAACCCTAAGTTTGATTTGAGTAAGTTTGTAGAGATTTGTACATGTATGTATGTGCTTATGTTTTTGAGAAGCTTTGATGAGATTGATACTTGATGATAATTAAAATTCAGCCATGAGAATGTAGACTTTGCCTATATGGTGATTGATGGAAGTTTGGTTGAATTTAGAAAGAGTTTGAGTAGACTTTATGGAGTGTGGTTTCCTGGCCAGGTTTAGGGTTGATTTAAGGGAGTTTTGCTTCAAATATTGGTGGCTTGAGAAAGAAGTAGAAGTATAGCCAAAATAGAGTTTGAGTATGCATGCAATTTGTTTGATGAAAATCCCAAGAGAAAACATGTTACCATGGTTGCCCTGTCACAGCCGTGATCTTCTGAGTGATTTTTTGGCATCGTACCTATCGAATTGGGTTGAGACCTAAACATAAGAGTTGTAGCCCTATCTCTAGCTTTAAAACGAGATCAAGATTGTAGCAAACTGATGTGTATAACTTGAGATATGCCTTCTTGAATATGACCTATGTAGAATGACTACCTCAAAATATTTTTAGTCTAATAATCTATGATTGATTTCAAGTATGGGAATGTTGTTGGTAAAAAATACTAGTTCTCTAATGATATTTTTATATGCCAAAATGCATTCTCACATTTGCATTTAGAAAGAATGGCAAAGAATGAGCATAGTACCCTGCACATACACATGGATGAGAATAGTAAAGAATAAAGAAAAAGAAAGAAAAGAATTAATTGTAAAAAGAGAAGAGAAGAGAAGGTTGTTGCGATGGGGAACCCGTGAGTGGTAGAGAAGAATAGTCCCACATACACACTGCCTTCAGTGAGCGGCCTCATAATCAAAAAGAAGTAAGTGTATAGTTCGTTAGAAGTGTATGTGGATGAGAACTGTACCAACAGAATTTACCTACATGCACGCCGCCTTTAGTGAGTGGCCTTAGAATTAGAAAGAAGAGTTGTACAGTCCGATAGAAGTGCATGTAGATGAGGACTGTACCCACTCACATGGCCAGGGTTCCAAATCCATGCCTCAACCGAGTCCGATCAGCATAGAAAGAAAGAATAGAAAGAAAGAATAGTAAGAAAGAAAGAACAAAAAGAAAGAAAGAATAGAACACAGAAAGAAAGAAAGAAAGAATAGAACACAGAAAGAAAGAACAAAATAGAAAGAAAGAAGAAAAACAAAAAATAGAAAAGAAATTGCATTCTTTATGCATTTATGCACATGCATCATGGCATTCATATTATTCAGAATTAGTTTCTCCAATTGTGCTTACATGTTAGTAAGTGAGAAACAAGAATAGAGAAAGAACAGAAAGAAAGAACAGAGAAAGAACAGAGAGATAGAATAGAAAAAGAATAGAGAAAGAACAGAGAGAAAGAATAGAAAAGAACAGAGAAGAAGAGAGAAGTGTGATGTAAGGAAAGAATTTAGAATATGAGCAACGGAGATAGAAGTGTAGCATAGTGGGTTTACTTACTGAGCAATTAGTGCTCACCCTGTTGTTTTCAATGTTTTTGCAGGTAGTAGATGAGATGCGGTCGCTTGGAATGTCAAGATGCGGAAGGGTTGGGCAACACTGTCGAGGTTCTTGAGAAATTTATTTACACTATGTATAGTTTTGTATATATAAAGAAAAATTGGGCCTATTATTTTACACTCATCTACATGTATATTTTCGTAATATTTATATTTAGTGAGTTTTACTGTTTATTTTACAAGTTTGGTTGCATGTAGAAAGAAATTAAGTAGAATACTTAAAGTGTTTTTCTTGGCCATGTTTAGATTTATTGTGGAGGAGTTTTGCTCCATGAATGGATGGTTAAAGAAAGAAGTAGAGATGTATCAAAAATAGAATTAAAGTATGCATGCATGATGTTTGATGAAATGCCTAAGAGAAGCTTATGCATAAGTAGAGAAACTTATTTTTGTGCAACATAGAATAATTGCATTGCATAATTGCATTTAAGAAAGAAACATAAGCATGAGCCATCAATATGCATATACTTACATATGCATGAGAACCCAAAGAAAGAATAAAGAATTCATAAGAATAAAGAAAAAGAAAGAAAAGCACTAAAGAATTAAAGAAAGGAAAAGTGTTAAAGAAGAGAAAAGAATAGGTTGTTGTGATGGGGAACCCGTGAGTGCTAAGAAGAAGAAATTGCCACATACATGCCACCTTACTTGAGTGGCATAAGAAGAAGAAGAATTTGTACGACCCGTAAGAGTGTATGTGGATGAGGGTTGTACCAAGAAGAATTTCTACATGCACGCCACCTTAATTGAGTGGCCTAAGAAGAAAGAAAGAATTTGTACGGTCCACAAGAGTGCATGTAGATGAGGACAGTACTCACTCACACGGCCAGGGTTCCAAATCCATGCATCAACCGAGTCTGATCGGCAAAGAAAAGAAAGAAGAAGAAGAAGAAGAAGAAAGAATGAGAAAAAGCTTGAACAAGCAAAGAAAAGAAAAGAAAAGAAAAATAAGAAAGAAAAAAGAAGCTTGAGCAGGCAAGAAAAGAAAGAAAAGAAAAGAATAGAAAGAAAAGAAAAGAAAGAGAATAAGAAATCGAAAAGAAGAAAGAAAATGCATTTTCTATGCATTATTGCATATGCATTTCATTCATGCATATTACCATGACTTCTCTCATGGTTAGAAAGAAAGAATTAGGAAGAAAGAACAGAGAGAAAGAAAGATCAGGGAGGATTAGAAAGAAAGAAGGAGCAGTGAAAATTAGAAACAGAGAAAGAACTAAGAATGAAGAAGAAGAGAATTAAGTAAGGAAAGAACCAAAGAAGAAGTTGCGGGGATAGAAGAGATTAAGGATTTACTTACTGAGCATTTTTGTGCTTACCCTGTTGTTTCCCATGTTTAGCAGGAAATAGGTGAGCATGTAATGCCCCACTTGAGGTACGTAGCTAATTTATGTTGCATTGTTTGAATGTTTATTGTTTTGCTCTCAATTGAGTTTGTATGTTGTTATTTTGGTTGGTTGGCCCTTGGTTGAAATTATGTGTGGGTTTGGTTGAGTGTTTCCCTGAATTTGGTGAAGTCTTGTAGAATTTTGGAAGTGCAGACTTCGCCGCGGCGAAGAAGGAGTGTCACCGCGGCGACATAGCCCCTGTATTTCTTCACCGGGGCGAAGAAAGAAACTTCGTCGTGGCGAAGCTCTAGTAGAAAAGTTGGGTGAAGTTTCTAGAGAATTTTCATTAGGGGCAAAGTGACCATTCTACCCCTAATTAGCAGGAAAAGTGGGGAGTGAAATGCAAGGAAATTTCATGGAGAATTTGTTGGAGTTGGGGTGTGAGTGTAAGGAATTAAAGGACAAAGTTGGAATTTCCAAGAAAAAGCAAGGGCAAAAATGGGAAAGAGTGGTTTTAATATGAGCTAATAAGGGTTAAGACTTAACAAACCCTTCTTTCCTCTACTTCCAACGCCATTCCCATTCACCACTTTCTCTCAACTTTTCATTCAAATCTTTCAAGGATTTTAGAGGGTTTTTGAGTAGTTTTTGGTAGAAAGTTAATCTAAAGCATCCTAAGGTAAGGATTCTTGCTTTAGATTGAAAGTTACCTATAAATGTGTTGAGGTCTTATAGTGTTATTGTTTAAAGTTGTAGAGAAAAGACCATCTACCAAAGGAAAAGAGAAGTGCAAGTGGAATCACTCCACCACAAGGTAAGTAAATCCAACCCAAGTTAAGGTTTAAGAAATCTTTTGAGTAGAGATTTCTTTATGCCTGTATGTATTATGCTTGTTGAGAGATTGAGATGTTATGAGTATTTATCTATGTTGTCATTGAATATAATTGAGTTATGAGAAGTGTTGGGATTGCATGATGATGAGTTGAGTTTGATTGAAGTTGGAAGAGTTTTGTATGAATCTTTGTGGGATGTTTTCCTTGTCAGGAATTTATAGTATATGAGGGAGTTTTCTCCCAAATTGGATGGTTAAAGAGAGAAGAACAAATTATAGTTAAAGTAGAGTTTTTCTACGCACATGAGTTGTTTGATGAAATGCCTAAGAGAAGTATAAGTAAGAGTAGAGAACCTTAATTATTGCTACATGGCATAATTGCATTTCATGAGTGCATTAATGAGCATGAACCATCCATATGCATTAATTGTGCATTGAGAAGTAACTTGAGAAAGAGTAGAGAATTTTAAAAACAAGTTATTCTAAGAGTAAAGAGAGTGATAAAACTCTAAGAGTAAAGAGAAAGAGAGATTTAGCACTAGAGAATAAAAGAGAGAGTAGTGCTAAAGAAGAGAATAGAGTAGGTGTAACACCTGCTCTCTATGACTAATATTATAATACATACTATGTTAATTATAGATATACATAGCGTATGAAAAATAGTGGGCTCAAATTTTCTTTACTCATAAAATGTAATTCTTTACAAATACAAAATACTATGTATTAAAACTTTCTACTTAATACAAAACATTATAGCTGGTGGACAGTGGTGCCAATACTCTCCACTCCTCGACGTCCATTTGACCGCTGCTTTTATTTCCTGCAAAACAGAGAAGAACAACGGGGTGAGCGCAACAAGGCTCAGTAAGTAAAACTTCTACTACTTGTTCCCGCAATCGCTTTTTGGTCTTTCCTTACTCTATCGTTCTTCTTTTTCTAATTCTCACTGTTTTCTCTCTGTTCTTATTCTCTTTTCTCCTTCTCTTATTCTTACTCACCATGAAAGAAAATCATGGTTCTCTCTTAGTCTCATCATACTCACCATGATGGAAAATCATGGTTCTCTCTCTTATTCTCGTCATACTCTCACTAACCATGGAAGAACTCATGGTGCATGCATATATGAGATGTACATGCAATGAATGCAAAAGAACTGCTTGTTTCTTTCTTCCATCTTTATTCGTACTAACTCAAACTCTCTCATTCTTTCTCATACTCTCTCTCTTTCTATTCATTCTCTCTATTATCTCATTCTCATTTCTCATAATTCATTTATACTAACTCGCTCTTTGAATGTCACGGCCCCATCTTACCGAAGGCACGACCAGGACTTCTCCTACTCTACGTGACTTCTACTGATTCTCTTTCTGTCTCTCTTTCTCATAACTCTTTTCGGTTAACTTTCTGTTGTAGGTCATGACCTCATCTTATCGGAGGCACGGCTGGGTACTCATCCCACTCTTCGTAACCTTAATCATTGTCTCTCATTACTCTTTCTCATGTTTACTCATTCTTCCTCACTTGAATGTCATGGCCTCATCTTACCAGAGGCACAGCCGGGAACTCAACCTGCTCTTCGTGACTTTACTCTTTTTCTCTTTCTGTTCTTTCTATTCCTTTGTTTCTCATTCTTACTCATTGGAATGTCACGACCTCATCTGACCGGAGGCACGGCTGGGCGCTACCACTCTACGTGACTTCTACTCATTTCTCTACCGATCGGATTTAGTCATGCATGGATTCGAAACCTTTGGCCATGTGAGTATACATGCTTTCGCTCTATCTCTCAAATGTCACGACCCCTTCTTACCGGAGGCACGGCTAGAACCTCATGTTCCACTCTGTGTGACGGTCACGGCCTCATCTGACCGGAGGCACGGCTGGGGATCACAAAGCACCCACTCTCGTGACTTTACTCATCACTCACAGGTTCCCCATCACACAACCTACTCTATTCTCTTCTGTAGCACTTTTCTCTCTTTTATTCGTTAGTGCTCAATCTCTCTCTTTCTCTTTACTATTAGAGTGTTCTCATTCTCTTTACTCTTAGAGTTGCTATTCTCAACATTCTCTACTCTTTCTTACTCAAACTATTACTCATAGTATAACTTATACTCAAAATACTCTTGCTCAAGCTAATACTCATCACTTTCTCAAGCTAATACTCATAATATAGCTTCACTCTTAGAGTAGTCTATTCACAAAGATCTCTACTCTTTCTCAAGCTATTTCTCACTGCATAACCAATGCCTATGGATGGCTCATGCTCATTAATGCACTCAAGAAATGCCAATGTGCAATGTTGCAAGAATTAAGGTTCATAACTCATTCTCATGCTTCTCTTAGGCATTTCATCAAACAACTCATGTGCATACAAAAACTCTACTTTATTGAGAACTCTATTTCTCTCTTAGGCCATCCCAAAATGGGAGGAAATTCTCTTGCATGATCTCATTCCCTATCAAAGAAACACGCTCCCAAACATCTACTCTAACCTCTTCCAATCTCAATCAAACTCAACTCATCATCATGCAAGTAGAACACTTCTCATAACTCAAATAAATTCACAATCAACATAAATAACTACTCATATCATCTCAACCTCTACACAAGCATAATATAAACATGCATAAAGAAATCTCAAACTCTAGATTCCTTAATCTCAACTTGAGTTGGATTTACTTACCTCATACTTGAGTAGTCCCCTAAAGCTCTCTACTCTTGTTGGACCATAGCTTTCCCTTATTTCCTAAGCATAAACTTGGTAAGAACTTAACCCTTACATAAATAAACTCATATCTAGAGTAGGGATCTTACCTCTTCTGCTAGGATCACTTCTTGTCAATTCCAACCAACACTCTCACAAATCCTTTGGAAAATTGAGTAGAATTGAGAGAAAATGAGGGATAAAGAGGCGGTGGTAAGTGGTGAAATGAATGGGTTTAGAGAACTCAACCCTTATTAGCTCATATAATATACACTCTTTCCCATTTTGCCCTTACTCTTTCCTGAAATTTCCACCTTTATCCTTTAACTCTTTACAAACTCAGCCCCTTTTACACTATTCCCATGAAAGTTCCTTACATTTTACTCCGCACTTTTCTTGCTATGGGGTAGAAAGGTCATTTTACCCCTATGGAGAATTCTCATGAACCTCAAGAAACTTTTCTGCCATCTAGTCGCCGTGGGGAAGAACTTTCCGTCGCCCCGGCGAAACATGTCAAATCAACATTGCAAATTCAGAGTCGACGTCGCCGTGGCGAACTTCTTCCTCTCCCCGGCGAAGGCTGCAACTCCAAATCTGCCAAGTCTTGATCCATTCCATGGTAAACACTCAACCAAACCCAAACATAAGCTCAACCAAGGGCCAACCAAACAACATAAACAATATACCAACTCATTTAGGAGCAATTCAGTAACCCTTTAGGCCATACCATAAACAATGGCTACGTATCTCAAGTAGGGTGTTACAGTAGGTTATGCGATGGGGACCCGTGAGTGTAGATAAGAGTCGGAAAGTGGAACATCAGGTTCCAGCCGTGACTCCGGTTAGATGAGGCCATGATACACAAAGAGAGAGAGAGAATACACTCACGTGCCAAAGGTTCTGAATCCATGCATAACTAGTCTGATCGACAGAGAAAGGAGTAGAAGTCACGAATAGTGGGTTAGTGCTTTTTGAACTCTGCCTGGCCGTGCCTCCGTAAGATGAGCCGTGCATTTAAGTAGAAAGAATGAGAAAATATGAGAAAGAATAGAGAGAGAAAATGAGTAGAGTCACAAAGAGTGGGTGAGTACCTAGCCGTGCCTCCAATAAGATAGGGCGGACCTACAACAGAAAGTTAATAGAAAAAGTTATGACAAAGAGAAACAGAAAGAGAAATAAATGACTGAGAAGAGTGTAAGGAAAGACTAAGAAAGAGTTACGGGATGACGATAGAGGATTTACTTATTGAGCATTATTTGTGTCTCACCCCATGGTTTTCTTTTGTTTTCAGGATCAGGTGGACGCTGTCGGATGGGACGTTGCAAGCGAAGAGAAATAGCTACACTGTCCACACACTTTTTGATGACTTTTGTCTAAGATCTTACTCTGTATAAAGATGTATATTTAATAAAAGAAAAATTTGGGCCAACTACTTTTGCTAATGTAATGTATTTTTATTATATATTTTCTATGAGTATTCTAGTAAAAGGAGTTTTATACATTTTTGGTATCAGAGCAAAGATTTTGGATTTGACAGTGTACTATTCTTATCGCCACGACGTCCGATAGTCGACCGTGTGAGTTAATTATTTCTTACATAAGTGTTTCTCGAATTGATCACATGTGGTTGTTTTGCAGATGAGGCATAGTAACCGAAAGCGTGGAAGGGTGTGATGAATGAGGAAGAACCTTCTAACCTACCAAAATCTATGCCCCTCCCTGGATGAAGCTAGAATTTGGGAATTGTCCAAGTTATGGCAGAAAGCCAAGGGAGAGTTGAAACCCCTATTCATACCGACTGCAAGAAAGAAGAGAGGCCATACCTCAGTATGATAGAGTTGAGCCAATCTATGGTCTTCCCAATCAACATCAACCTCAGAGTTTAAGGGTACTGCGGACCCGGTAGTAGCAGAAAATGGTTTGGGTCCGTAAACTACCCGATTTGTTTCCCATGATAACCGGAGAAGATCCGGTATGCTGTTTCTTATTTCGGGGTGATGCCTAATTTGGTAGGAATTGATAGAAGATACTCATATGTTGCAGTAATGACTTGGGAAGAATTCAAACAAGAGTTTGAGGCTGAGTATAGAACAGAGGACCGAGTGCATGAGAGGTCCAAGAATTTATTGGTTGCGCAGCAGGGATCTAGTACAGTGAAGGAGTACTCAGTGAGATTTAACTCCATTGCTAGGTTTGCACCCGAAATAGTTACACTCCGGAATTGAGAAGAGACAAGTTTGTTCATGGGTTGAAGCCGGATAGCTCGGATATAATGACGGGTGTCAATCCCCCGCCAACCTATAGTGAGGCCTTGAGGCGAGCAATGAAGGTGAGATATTTGAGAATAAAATCCCCCCTAGGTTCCCCATAGGAGACTAGATGACCATCCTCCGCCTTGCTGTAACAACTTCTTTCTACTACATATTCATAAAATATATCAATAAAAAGACAAGTTATATTTACAAAAGGTTGGGTCCAAAAATTTTCTTTCTTAATAAATACATTCTTACATGTACAACATCTTTGTACAAAAGACTCTCAAAAAGACAGTGGACAGTGCAGTCAAGTCTCCCCGCTTCCGACGTCCATCCGACCATGTCCTCACCTACATCCTGAAAAACAGAGAAAACATGGGTGAGCACAAAGATGCCAGTAAGTAAATCTTCTACTCTATAATCCCTGTACAAATCTGTTCGTACTCTTGTTACTTTCTCTCTAGTTCTCGCTATTCTTTTCTTTCTTCTATCTCATCACCCATGGAGAATATCATAACCATGCATGGACGAGATATTAAAGCATAACAATGCATTTTCTTTCCTTCTTTTCTTATTCTTATTCTTTGCCGGTCTTGGCGATGAATGGATTCGGAACCTGGTCATGTGAGTGTACTCTCTCTCTCGTGTATAGCCCTCATCCGCATGTATTCTCACGGCTATACAAATTCTTTTCTCATTCTCATTCCGCTCTCTCATGCGGGGACCACTCTCTCATGGCGGTTTACATGCGGTAACTCTACACTCGGTTCCCATCACTATTTTATTTCTTATCTTCTAGTTCATTCTTCTTTATTTTCTTTCTACTAGTATCTGTCTTTTTTTGCTAATTCTTCTTTCTCTTATTCTAAGAGAATTGGTTTTTCTTACTCTACTCAGGCTTCCATCTCATATTTCTTTCTCATGGATACTCATTAAACATGCTAAGGAGGCCATGCCTAAAACTCTTATAGCATCATGACATGCAAATATGCATGTTGCAAATAGTAAGGTTCTCTACTTCTACTCATGCTTCTTTAGGCATTTCATCAAACAATATGTGTCATACATAAACTCTTATCTATCTTTAATTATCTTCTTTCTTAACCACAAAATGGAGTTCAACTTCTTTAAATCATCACACATCCTGCAAAGAAAACACATTTCAAATTCCCCTCAAATCTTCTAATTCTACCCATACTTCTACCAAAATTTAACAACACATCATCCCCTTCTATGGTGGAAATTCTTCATATAACAACATTGAACTCATCATTGAATTCTCACATCATTTCAAACATAAAAACTTCAAGCTGATCATATATAAAACTCTACACATCATTCACCAAATTACAACTTAGGTGGATTTACTTACCTTAGCTCAAGGAGAAACCACTTAAGCTCTCTATCTTGAAGGCTTGATACTTCCTCTTAAACTCAATACAAACCAATAAGGATCCTACTCTTTCAACAATAAAACTTACATCTAGAGTAAGGATCTCACCTTTTAGTGCTTAGGATCAACTTGTAACAAATTTATAGTCAAGCTCTTCAAAGATCCTTGGAAAGTTGAATGAAAATTTGAGAGAAATGAAGATGAAAGAGGCGGTGGTGAAGAAGCAAATGAAAGGGTTTCTAAAGCTAAACCCTTATATCTCATATTTTCTCCACTCTTTCCCAATATACCCTTGCTCCTTCTTTGAAATTCCACCTAAGACCTTTCATTCTTGCAAAAACAACCCCATTCAAACTATCTCCATGCAACTTCCTTGCATTTCACTCCCCACTTTTCCTGCTAATAGGGGTAGAATGGTCAATGAGTCCTAAAGGAAAAATTCTCTAAAACTCAAGGGAAAAATTCATCCGAGTCTTCGCCATGGTGAAGCTATTTCTTCGCCCTGGCGAAAACTCATAGCAGCTACACGAAATGTAGCACTTCATCACCGCGGCGAAGCTTCTTTTTCGCCCGGCGAAGACTGTAACAACAAGATTTCGCCAAGTCTTACAAATTTTCAAGGCAATCACTCAACAAACCAATACACCCTTTCAACTAAGGTAAACCAACCTATTAACAACATACAGACCAAATGGGGTAAATCAATAAACATTCAAGCCATTCATCAAATCTCAATTACGTACCTCAAGCGGGGCGTTACACTCACAGAGAGAGAAATTTGAGGGTGTGAAAAGCAAAGAAATGAAGAGTGATAAGAAGAAGTTTCAGCCTAGACAAAATAGAAAAGATTGGTGAAGTAAGCGGCCTTGGACAGAAGGGTTTCCCCTTGTTCTAAATGTGGGAGGAATCACCCAGGAGAGTGTTTAAGGGACCAAAGGTGTGTTTATGGTGCCAACAACCAGGGCACTTGATGAGGGATTGTAAAGCTCCCCCCACCACCACAGCACAGAGTTTTAGAGGTACTACTAATGCCAGAGTGTTTACAGTGGCACAGGTGAAGCAGAGGCCAGTCCATCAGCAGTTACTGGTCAGTTATTATTTCATGCTGTTCCTTTGTATGCCTTATTGATTCTGGAGCCACTTATTTTTTTTACTTATGGGATGATAGAGAGGTTAGGTTGAAACCTACTAAGTGGGTCAACCATTAAACACCATAAGAGAGTTCTGGGTGGTGATCCAGGTAGAGATTATGGTTGATCTAATTTTTTTTATATATGCCCAACTTTGTGTGTGATATTGGGCAGGATCCATGGAGGTGTGGAGTAGAAATTGATGTCGGAAAAAAGAAAGTGAGATTCAATCTCGACAGTAGAGATAAATTTAGTTTTGGAGAGGGCCATCAGCTGAGCATGTTGATTAGTAGTGTGAAGGCTAGAAATGTTGAGAAATGGGTGTTTGGGATACATTGTGCTGTAGTGCAGAGTGGTGATGTTCCACAGCCAAAGATTCAGAGGTGCCAGTAGTTCGAGATTTTCTAGACATGTTCTCGGAAGATTTATCGGTTTACCTCCAGAAAGAGAGGTTGAGTTTAGTATGAACTAACCTGACAGCACCAATATCTAAAGCCCCTTATCGAATGGCCCCACCGAGCTTCAGGAATTAAAGAAGTAATCCAAGAGCTTTTAGATAAAAGTTTTATCTGACCAAGTCATTCTCCCTAGGGAGCTCCAATTTTGTTTGTGAGAAGAAAGATGGGTCACGTGATGTGTATCAATTATAGAGAGTTGAATAAAGTGACAGTGAAGAATAAGTACCCCTACCTCTTATTGATAATTTGTTGATTACTTGAAAGGAGCCGCAATGTTCTCTAATTGATTTGAGGTCAGGGTACCTCAGGTGAGAGTGGCTGAGCAAGATGTAGCTAGACTACCTTCCGTACAAATATGGGATTATGAATTTACAGTGATGCCTTTGGCTTGACTAATGCCCAGCAGTTTTTATGGATTTGATGAACCGGGTATTCTATGACTATTTGGATCAATTCATAGTGGTTTTTATTGTGATATCCTGGTTTATTCTAAGTTGAGAGAAGAGCATGAGGAACACTTGAGAATAGTTGTTGCACCGATTGAGGGATAGAAGTTGTATGCTAAGTTTTCCAATGTGGAGTTCTAGCTTGATCAAGTGATATTTCTGGCCATACGGTCTCTAAGGAAGGGATTTCAGTGGATCCGAGTAAAGTGAAGGTAATCTTGGAATGGAGAGGCCGAAAGTAGTAAAAGAGTTAGAAGTTTCTTAGGCCTAGCAGGTTACTACCAGCGATTTGTAGCAGGTTCGCGACCAGTTGGCTAAACGTTGATAGCTCTTACCAAAAAGATACCCTTCTTGCTTGGCCAGAAGCATGTGAGGAGAGTTTTCGAGAGTTGAAGAGAGTTAACGATAGCTCCCGTGTTGTGTTACCGCAGGAGGGTGTAGATTATGATATTTATCAGATGCCTCTTTGCAAGGACTTAGTGTTGTGTTGATGCAGTTAGGTGGGTGATAGCATATGCCTCTCGGCAATTGAAAGAGTATGAGACGAGATATCCTACGCATGATCTAGAGTTGGCTCTTTGGTTGGAGGCTTACCTTTATGGTGCCAAAGTAATATCTACACTACATCAAGAGTTTAAAGTCTTCTTCACTCAGAAAGAGCTGAATATGAGACAGAAATGTGGTTAGAGCTGGTTAAGGATTAAAGTGTGATCAGTATCAACTGGGGAAAGCCAATGTAGTAGCTGACGCTTTGAGTAGAAAAGCCTATTTGTCCCGGCTCACTAAGTAGAAAGAACTCTTAGACAAATTGTGTAGGAACATATGAAGTGATTTCGGAAGGATTGCTAGGTTAGAGATCAGTCTACTTTACTAGGAAGTCAGAGAAAGCAAGTGGTCAATGAGTGGTGTCAGAGAATAGTTCAGCAAGTTCATGAGGGCAAGACACAGAGTTTCAAGTAATAGATGTGTCCTATTTCAGGAATCGGTTGTGTATTCCCCAAATGATGAGTTGAGGAAGAGAATTCTATGGAGGCTCATGATGCACTACACTACTCATCCTAGAGCAACCAAGATGTACAAGATGTAAAGAAGGCTATTGTGCCAGGTATGAAGAGAAATATTCAAGAATTTGTAGCTAAATGCCTGGTTTGTCAGCAGGTGAAAGACAACATCAAAGGCTGTCAGGGTTGCTTTAGTTACTTAGTATTCTGGAGTGGAAATGGGAGATATTTCGATGGATTTTATCACATGTCTCCCCAGAGTACAGAGAGGGTATAATGCTATGGGTGATTGTGATAGATTATCTAAGTTGGCCTATTTCCTTCACTAAAGGAGAGCACCACTACGGATCAGTTGGCTCAGATTTACATTAAGGAGATAGTCAGGTTGCATGGGGTGCCCAAGACAATAGTGTCAGATAGAGATTCCAGGTTGTTTTAGCTTTCTGGATGAGTTTACAGAGGAATTTGGGTACCCGTTTGGCATTCAGCACCGCCTATGATCCTCAGACGGATGGCCAGGCAGAGAGAACAAATCAAGTGCTCGAGGAATGTTGAGAGCTTACTGTATGGATTATAAAGTATCCGGGCTGAGATGTTAGCCTTAGTGAGTTTGCCTACAACAATAGTTACCAGCCTACGATTAAGATGGCGCCCTACAGGGCTTTTGTATGAGACGATGTAGGTCTCACCACATTGGGATGAGATTGGTAAAAAGGATGAGTTAGCATAGCTCTTGGGCCAGAGGTGACCCAGAAGATGATAGAGGATGTAAGATTGATCAAAAACAGAATGAAGCAAGCCCAAGACCGACAGAAAAGTTATGCCGACTTGAAGAGAAAGAAGTGGAATTCCAAGTGGGTGATAAAGTATTTTTGAGAGATTCCCCTTACAACGAGTGATGCACTTCGGTAATAAACAAAAGTTAGCACCGAGATCTATAGGTCCATTTGAGGTATTGCAACGAGTAGGAAAGTGGCCTACAGATTGGCACTACCATCTAGCATGGACAAGGCATGGTGTTTTCCATGTCTTAATGCTTCGGAAGTACGTAATGATCCCTCCCATATCTTGAGTATAGAGGATATTGTTTTGAAAAGAACCTTGTGTATGAGGAGCGTCCAGTACAGATCTTAGACCGAAGGATTAAAGAGCTTCAAAATAAGAGTATTCCGTTAGTGAAGGTCCTTTGGAGGAATCACAAGGTAGAAGAGGCCACATGGGAGGTAGAGCAAGATATGCAAAATCGTTACCCAGTTGTTCGCGTGAATTTCGGGGATGAAATTCTTTTAATGGGGGAGAATTGTAACCCTCATTGAGTACGTAGCTAATTTATGTTGCATTGTTGAATGTTTTTGTTTTGCTCTCAATTGAGTTGTATGTTGTTATTTTTGGTTGGTTGGCCCTTGGTTGAAATTAGTGTGGGTTTGGTTGAGTGTTTTCCTGAATTTGTTGGCTGATGTCCTTTGCGAATTTTTGGAAGTGCAGACGCGCTTCCCGTCCTCGCGTCATGCATACTGAAGTGTACTGTGTTCATCCACGACGACTCGTAGCCACCCTTTCTCTATCATTGTTTCTCCGCTCCCTCCTTCCTGTGTAATAGCTTCTGTCACGAGCACAAGCCTTTTTTACTGCGGTAGTGCTGCAATAGTTTTCGCTCTACAGTTCCACACACACCTTTCCAATCTCATTAGTGGTGGCTAGTCTCACTCTCGCCGCGCCCCCTCACCCATTAGCAGGATATAAGCTGTCTTCTGGGCGGCGCTCTGCCATCTCGTCAGATACATAAGTTCATCGGATGACACCACCGTGATCGTCGGCATGTGTGGGTGTGTGCAGTGGGCTCTCACAGGACCATCTAGAAGCGGACTTAACGATTTTGGGAAGTCTCGGTCACAAGACACAAAACGAGTCGCTTATCCACAACATGCGTAAATGAGTTCGGCTTCGACCTCATGACTAATCGGTTGACTTAGCAACATCTTTCTCATTCCTCCTACATTCCAATCGCCATGCCCATGCTAACACGTTCTCTAATTTTTTCATTCAAAGCTTTCAAGATTTGAGGCGCTTGTGAGTAGTTTTTGCGAAAGAGTATTAATCTAAAGTATCCCTCTAACATGTAAGGATCTCACTTCCTTTAATGTGAACGTTCACTATAATTGTGCTTTGAGGCTTCCTTATAGTGTTATGGTTTTAACAGTGGGGAGACGAAGACCATTCTACCAAAGAAAAGTGAAGTGGCCGTACGGGAATCCCCTCCACACAAGCGTATACACCTGCAACACTCCAGTGAACGGTTTAACGAAAGATTTTGCAGCTAGCGATTTCTTTATGCCTGTAGTATTTGCAATGGCTTGTCTACAGATATTGTGAGATCTAGGATATGTATTCTATGTTGTCCGATTGAATATAATTGATTTAGAGAAGCGTTGGGATTGCATGATGATGATTTAGTTTGATTGAAGTTGGAAGAGTTTTGTATGAATCTTTGTGGGAATGTTTTCCTTGTCAGGAATTTATAGTATATGAGGGAGTTTTCTCCCAAATTGGATGGTTAAAGAGAGAAGAAAAAATTATAGTTAAAGTAGAGTTTTTCTACGCACATGAGTTGTTTGATGAAATGCCTAAGAGAAGTATAAGTAAGAGTAGAGAACCTTAATTATTGCTACATGGCATAATTGTAATTCATGAGTGCATTAATGAGCATGAACCATCCATATGCATTAATTGTGCATTGAGAAGTAACTTAAAAAAAAGTAGAGAATTTTGAGAACAAGCTATTCTAAGAGTAAAGAGAATGAGAAAAACTCTAAGAGTAAAGAGAAAGAGAGATTTAGCACTAGAGAATAAAAGAGAGAGTAGTGCTAAAGAAGAGAATAGAGTAGTTTATGCGATGAGGAACCCGTGAGTGATGAGATAAGTCAGGAAGAGTGGAACGTTAGGTTCCAGCCGTGCCTCCGGTTAGATGGGGCCGTGATACGCAAAGAGAGAGAGAATACACTCATGTGGCCAAGGGTTCTGAATCCATGCATAACCGAGTCCGATCGGCAGAGAAATGAGTAAAAGTCACGAAGAGTGGGTTAGTGCTTTGTGAACTCCACCCGGCTGTGCCTTCGGTAAGATGAGGCCGTGACATTCAAGTGAGAAAGAATGAGAAAATATGAGAAGGAAGAGAGAGAGAGAATGAGTAGAGTCACGAAGAGTGGGATGAGTACCCAGCCGTGCCTCCGGTAAGATGAGGCCATGACCTACAACAGAAAGTTAATAGAAAAGAGTTATGAGAAAGAGAAACAGAAAGAGAAAATAAATGACATGAGAAGAGTGTAAGGAAAGAATTAAGAGAAAGAGTTACGTGGACAGACGAGTAGAGGATTTACTTATTGAGCATTATTTTGTGCTCACCCCGTTGTTTTCTTTGTGTTTGCAGGATCTAGGTGAGGACGCGATCGGATGGACGTCGGCAAGCGAAGAGAAATAGCTACACTGTCCACCACATTTTTGATGACTTTTGTCTAAGATACTTAACTCTGTATAAAGAATGTATATATTTAATAAAAGAAAAATTTGGGCCCAACTACTTTTGCTAATGTATATGTATTTTATTATATATATTTCTATGAGTATTCTAGTATAAAGGAGTTATTACATTTTTGGTATCAGAGCAAAGATTTTGAGATTTGACAGTGTACTATTCTTATCGCCACGACGTCCGATAGTCGACCGTGTGAGTTAATTATTTCCTTACATTAAGTGTTTCTCGAATTGATCACATGTGGTTGTTTTGCAGATGAGGCATAGTAACCGAAAGCGTGGTAAGGGTGTGATGAATGAGGAAGAACCTTCTAACCTACCAAAATCTATGCCCCCTCCCTTGGATGAAGCTAGAATTTGGGGAATTGTACAGCAAGTTATGGCAGAAAGCCAAGGGAGAGTTGAAACCCCTATTCAAGTACCGACTGCAAGACAAGAAAGAGAAGGGCCAATACCTCAGATAGTATAGAATAGAGTTGAGCCAATCTATGGTCTTCCCAATCAACATCAACCGTCAGAGTTTAAGGGTACTGCGGACCCGGTAGTAGCAGAAGAATGGTTTGGGTCCGTAGAACGTACCACAGATTTGTTTCCCATGATGAACCGGGAGAAGATCCGGTATGCTAGTTTCTTATTTCGGGGTGATGCCTAAATTTGGTAGGAATTGATAGAAGATACTCATGATGTTGCAGTAATGACTTGGGAAGAATTCAAACAAGAGTTTGAGGCTGAGTATAGAACAGAGGACCGAGTGCATGAGAAGGTCCAAGAATTTATTGGTTTGCAGCAGGGATCTAGTACAGTGAAGGAGTACTCAGTGAGATTTAACTCCATTGCTAGGTTTGCACCCGAAATAGTTAGCACTCCGGAATTGAGAAGAGACAAGTTTGTTCATGGGTTGAAGCCGGAGATAGCTCGGGATATAATGACGGGTGTCAATCCCCCGCCAACCTATAGTGAGGCCTTGAGGCGAGCAATGAAGGTGGAGATATTTGAGAATAAAATCCCCCCAGTAGGTTCCTCCATAGGAGGACTAAGTGAGCCATCCTCCGCCTTGCTGTAACAACTTCTTTCTACTATCATATTCATAAAATATATCAATAAAAAGACAAGTATATTTATCAAAAAGGTTGGGTCCAAAAATTTTCTTTACTTAATAAATACATTCTTTACATAGTACAACATCATTTGTACAAAAGACTCTCAAAAAGACAGTGGACAGTGCAGTCAAGTCTCCCCGCTTGCCGACGTCCATCCGACCATGTCCTCACCTACATCCTGAAAAACAGAGAAAACAATGGGGTGAGCACAAAGATGCTAGTAAGTAATCTTCTACTTATAATCCCTGTACAAATCTGTTCGTACTCTTGTTACTTTCTCTAATTCTAGTTCTCGCTATTCTTTTCTTTTTTCTATTCTCACACATGGAGAATATCATAACCATGCATGGACGAGATATATAAGCATAAAATGCATTTTCTTTCCATTCTTTTCTTATTCTTATTCTTTGCCGGTCTTGGTCGATGAATGGATTCGGAACCCTTGGTCTGTGAGTGTACTCCTCTCTCGTGTATAGCCCTCACCGCATGTATTCTCACGGCTATACAAATCTGTTTCTCATTCTCATTCCGCTCTCTCATGGCGGGGACCACTCTCTTCATGGCGGGTACATGCGGGTAACTCTACAACTCACGGGTTCCCTATCACACGACTTATTTTCTTTCTTTTCTGTAGCAATTAGTAACATTTAATTCTCTAGTGCTAATTCTTTCTTCTCTTATTCTAAGAGAATTGGTTCTTTTCTTTATCTCTATTCTTAGGAGTTCTTCTCATTTCCAATTTCTTTTCATGTGATTACTCAATTAAACATATGCATAAGGATGGCTCATGCCTAAAATCTTTCTTATATGCATTCATGACATGCAAATATGCTATGTTGCATAAAGTAAGGTTCTCTACTTCACTCATGCTTCTTTTAGGCATTTCATCAAACAAATGTGTGCATACATAAACTCTATTCTATCTTAATTAACTTCTTTCTTAACCATTCAAAATTGGAGTTCAACTTCTTAAATCATCACACATCCTGCAAAGAAAACACATTTCAAATATTCCCCTCAAATTCTTCTAATTTACCCCTACTTCTACCAAAATTTAACAACAATCCACCTTCTCATGGTGGAAATTCTTTCATATAACAACATTGAACTCATTCATGAATTCATCAAATCATTTCAAACATAAAAATTCAAGCATGAATCATATAAAAATCTCTACACATCATTCAATCATACAAATTACAACTTAGGTGGATTTACCTTAAGCAAGGAGAAACCACTTAAGCTCTCTACTTTGAAGGCTTGATACTTCCTCTTAAAACTTCAATACAAACTCATAAGGATCCTACTCTTTCAACAATAAACTTACATCTAGAGTAAGGATTCTCACCTTTTAGTGCTTAGGATCAACTTGTAACAAATTTATAGTCAAAAGCTTTCAAAGATCCTTGGAAAGTTGAATGAAAATTTGAGAGAAATGAAGGATGAAAGAGGCGGTGGGAAGAGCAAATGAAAGGGTTTCTAAAGCTAAACCCTTAATATCTCATATTTTCTCCACTCTTTCCCAATATACCCTTGCTCCTTCTTTGAAATTCCACCTAAGACCTTTCATTCTTTGCAAAAACAACCCCATTCAAACTATTCTCCATGCAATTTCCTTGCATTTCACTCCCCACTTTTCCTGCTAATTAGGGGTAGAATGGTCAATGAGTCCTAAAAGGAAAAATTCTCTAAAACTCAAGGGAAAAATTCATCCGAGTCTTCGCCATGGTGAAGCTATTTCTTCGCCCTGGCGAAAACTCATAGCAGCTACACGGAAATGTAGCACTTCATCACCGCGGCGAAGCTTCTTTTTCGCCCCGGCGAAGACTGTAACAACAAGATTTCGCCAAGTCTTACAAATTTTCAAGGCAATCACTCAACCAAACCAATACACCCTTTCAACTAAGGGTAAACCAACCAATATTAACAACATACAGACTCAAATGAGGGTAAATCAATAAACATTCAAGCCATTCATCAAATCTCAATTACGTACCTCAAGCGGGGCGTTACACTCACAGAGAGAGAAATTTGAGGGTGTGAAAAGCAAAGAAATGAAGAGTGATAAGAAGAAGTTTCAGCCTAGACAAAATAGAAAAGATTGGTGAAGTAAGCGGCCTTGGACAGAAGGGTTTCCCCCTTGTTCTAAATGTGGGAGGAATCACCCAGGAGAGTGTTTAAGGGACCAAAGGGTGTGTTATAGGTGCCAACAACCAGGGCACTTGATGAGGGATTGTAAAGCTCCCCTCCCACCACCAGCACAGAGTTTTAGAGGTACTACTAATGCCAGAGTGTTTACAGTGGCACAGGGTGAAGCAGAGGCCAGTCCATCAGCAGTTACTGGTCAGTTATTATTTCATGCTGTTCCTTTGTATGCCTTAATTGATTCTGGAGCCACTTATTCTTTTATATCTTATGGGATGATAGAGAGGTTAGGTTTGAAACCTACTAGAGTGGGTCAACCCATTAAGATAGAATTACCTTATTGGGTTTGTGTTTTGACTCATGTGATTTTGTCAGGAGAGTCTGTGGTGATCCAGGGTAGAGAGTTAATGGTTGATCTAATAGTTTTTTATATGCCCAACTTTGATGTGATATTGGGCATGGATTTCCTATGGAGGTGTGGAGTAGAAATTGATTGTCGGAAAAAGAAAGTGAGATTCAATCTCGACAGTAGAGATAAATTTAGTTTTGGAGAGGGCCATCAGCTGAGCATGTTGATTAGTAGTGTGAAGGCTAGAAAGATGTTGAGAAATGGGTGTTTGGGATACATTGTGCATGTAGTGCAGAGTGGTGATGTTCCACAGCCAAAGATTCAGAGGGTGCCAGTAGTTCGAGATTTTCTAGACATGTTCTCGGAAGATTTATCGGGTTTACCTCCAGAAAGAGAGGTTGAGTTTAGTATTGAACTAGCACCTGGGACAGCACCAATATCTAAAGCCCCTTATCGAATGGCCCCAACCGAGCTTCAGGAATTAAAGAAGTAATTCCAAGAGCTTTTAGATAAAAGTTTTATCTGACCAAGTCATTCTCCCTAGGGAGCTCCAATTTTGTTTGTGAAGAAGAAAGATGGGTCACTACGGATGTGTATCAATTATAGAGAGTTGAATAAAGTGACAGTGAAGAATAAGTACCCGCTACCTCTTATTGATAATTTGTTTGATTACTTGAAAGGAGCCGCAATGTTCTCTAAAATTGATTTGAGGTCAGGGTACCATCAGGTGAGAGTGGCTGAGCAAGATGTAGCTAAGACTACCTTCCGTACAAGATATGGGCATTATGAATTTACAGTGATGCCTTTTGGCTTGACTAATGCCCCAGCAGTTTTTATGGATTTGATGAACCGGGTATTCTATGACTATTTGGATCAATTCATAGTGGTTTTTATTGGTGATATCCTGGTTTATTCTAAGTTGAGAGAAGAGCATGAGGAACACTTGAGAATAGTGTTGCACCGATTGAGGGAATAGAAGTTGTATGCTAAGTTTTCCAAGTGTGAGTTCTAGCTTGATCAAGTGATATTTCTGGGCCATACGGTCTCTAAGGAAGGGATTTCAGTGGATCCGAGTAAAGTGAAGGTAATCTTGGAATGGCAGAGGCCGAAAGTAGTAAAAGAGGTTAGAAGTTTCTTAGGCCTAGCAGGTTACTACCAGCGATTTGTAGCAGGGTTCGACCAGTTGGCTAAACCGTTGATAGCTCTTACCAAAAAGATAACTCCTTTTGCTTGGCCAGAAGCATGTGAGGAGAGTTTTCGAGAGTTGAAGAAGAGGTTAACGATAGCTCCCGTGTTAGTGTTACCGCAGGAGGGTGTAGATTATGATATTTATACAGATGCCTCTTTGCAAGGACTTAGTGTTGTGTTGATGCAGTTAGGTAGGGTGATAGCATATGCCTCTCGGCAATTGAAAGAGTATGAGACGAGATATCCTACGCATGATCTAGAGTTGGCTGCTTTGGTTGGAGGCATTACCTTTATGGTGCCAAGAGTAATATCTACACTGATCATAAGAGTTTAAAGTACTTCTTCACTCAGAAAGAGCTGAATATGAGACAGAAAATGTGGTTAGAGCTGGTTAAGGATTATAAGTGTGAGATCAAGTATCAACTGGGGAAAGCCAATGTAGTAGCTGACGCTTTGAGTAGAAAAGCCTATTTGTCCCGGCTCACTAAGTAGAAAGAACTCTTAGACAAATTGTGTAGAGAACATATTGAAGTGATTTCGGGAAGGATTGCTAGGTTAGAGATTCAGTCTACTTTACTAGAGGAAGTCAGAGAAAAGCAAGTGGTCAATGAGTGGTGTCAGAGAATAGTTCAGCAAGTTCATGAGGGCAAGACAACAGAGTTTCAAGTAATAGATGGTGTCCTCTATTTCAGGAATCGGTTGTGTATTCCTCCAAATGATGAGTTGAGGAAGAGAATTCTTATGGAGGCTCATGATGCACTATACACTACTCATCCTAGAGCAACCAAGATGTATCAAGATGTAAAGAAAGGCTATTGGTGGCCAGGTATGAAGAGAAATATTACAGAATTTGTAGCTAAATGCCTGGTTTGTCAGCAGGTGAAAGCAGAACATCAAAGGCTGTCAGGGTTGCTTTAGTTACTTAGTATTCTGGAGTGGAAATGGGAGAGTATTTCGATGGATTTTATCACATGTCTCCCCAGAGTACAGAGAGGGTATAATGCTATATGGGTGATTGTGGATAGATTATCTAAGTTGGCCTATTTCCTTCCACTAAAGGAGAGCACCACTACGGATCAGTTGGCTCAGATTTACATTAAGGAGATAGTCAGGTTGCATGGGGTGCCCAAGACAATAGTGTCAGATAGAGATTCCAGGTTTGTTTTAGCTTTCTGGATGAGTTTACAGAGGAATTTGGGTACCCGTTTGGCATTCAGCACCGCCTATGATCCTCAGACGGATGGCCAGGCAGAGAGAACAAATCAAGTGCTCGAGGATATGTTGAGAGCTTACTGTATGGATTATAAAGTATCCTGGCATGAGATGTTAGCCTTAGTGGAGTTTGCCTACAACAATAGTTACCAGCCTACGATTAAGATGGCGCCCTACGAGGCTTTGTATAGTAGACGATGTAGGTCTCCACCACATTGGGATGAGATTGGTAAAAAGGATGAGTTGAGCATAGCTCTTGGGCCAGAGGTGACCCAGAAGATGATAGAGGATGTAAGATTGATCAAAAACAGAATGAAGCAAGCCCAAGACCGACAGAAAAGTTATGCCGACTTGAAGAGAAAAGAAGTGGAATTCCAAGTGGGTGATAAAGTATTTTTGAGAGATTCCCCTTACAAGCGAGTGATGCACTTCGGTAATAAACAAAAGTTAGCACCGAGATCTATAGGTCCATTTGAGGTATTGCAACGAGTAGGAAAGATGGCCTACAGATTGGCACTACCATCTAGCATGGACAAGGTGCATGGTGTTTTCCATGTCTTAATGCTTCGGAAGTACGTAAGTGATCCCTCCCATATCTTGAGTATAGAGGATATTGTTTTAGAAGAGAACCTTGTGTATGAGGAGCGTCCAGTACAGATCTTAGACCGAAGGATTAAAGAGCTTCAAAATAAGAGTATTCCGTTAGTGAAGGTCCTTTGGAGGAATCACAAGGTAGAAGAGGCCACATGGGAGGTAGAGCAAGATATGCAAAATCGTTACCCGGAGTTGTTCGCGTGAATTTCGGGGATGAAATTCTTTTAATGGGGGAGAATTGTAACGCCTCACTTGAGGTACGTAGCTAATTTATGTTGCATTGTTTGAATGTTTATTGTTTTGCTCTCAATTGAGTTTGTATGTTGTTATTTTTGGTTGGTTGGCCCTTGGTTGAAATTATGTGTGGGTTTGGTTGAGTGTTTTCCCTGAATTTGGTGAAGTCTTGCAGAATTTTGGAAGTGCAGACTTCGCCGCAGCAAAGAAGGAGTGTCACCACGACGACGTAGCCCCTATATTTCTTCGCCGTGGTGAAGCTCTGGCAGAAAAGTTGGGTGAAGTTTCTAGAGAATTTTCCATAGGGGCAAAGCGACCATTCTACCCCTAATTAGCAGGAAAAGTGGGGAGTGAAATGCAAGAAAATTTCATGGAGAACGTATTGGAGTTGGGGTGTGAGTGTAAGGAATTAAAGGACAAAGTTGGAATTTCTAAGAAAAAGGGCAAAAATGGGAAAGAGTGGTTCTAATATGAGCTAATAAGGGTTAAGACTTAGCAAACTCTTCATTCCTCTACTTCCATCGCCATTCCCATTCAACACTTTCTCTTAATTTTTCATTCAAATCTTTCAAGGATTTTAGAGGGCTTTTGAGTAGTTTTTGGAAGAGAGTTAATCTAAAGTATCCTAAAGTAAGGATTCTTACTTTAGATGTGAAAGTTACCTATAAATGTGTTGAGGTCTTATAGTGTTATTGTTTAAAGTTGTAGATAGAAGACAAGATACAAAAGGGAAGGAGAAGTGCTAGAGAAGTCATTTACCCATAAGGTAAGTAAATTCAACCCAAGTTAAGGTTTAAGAAATATTTTGAGTAGAGATTTCTTTATGCCTGTATGTATTATGCTTGTTGAGAGATTGAGATGCTATGAGTATTTATCTATGTTGTCATTGAATATAATTGAGTTATGAGAAGTGTTGGGATTGCATGATGATGAGTTGAGTTTGATTGAAGTTGGAAGAGTTTTGTATGAATCTTTGTGGGAATGTTTTCCTTGTCAGGAATTTATAGTATATGAGGGAGTTTTCTCCCAAATTGGATGGTTAAAGAGAGAAGAAAAAATTATAGTTAAAGTAGAGTTTTTCTACGCACATGAGTTGTTTGATGAAATGCCTAAGAGAAGTATAAGTAAGAGTAGAGAACCTTAATTATTGCTACATGGCATAATTGTAATTCATGAGTGCATTAATGAGCATGAACCATCCATATGCATTAATTGTGCATTGAGAAGTAACTTAAAAAAAAGTAGAGAATTTTGAGAACAAGCTATTCTAAGAGTAAAGAGAATGAGAAAAACTCTAAGAGTAAAGAGAAAGAGAGATTTAGCACTAGAGAATAAAAGAGAGAGTAGTGCTAAAGAAGAGAATAGAGTAGTTTATGCGATGAGGAACCCGTGAGTGATGAGATAAGTCAGGAAGAGTGGAACGTTAGGTTCCAGCCGTGCCTCCGGTTAGATGGGGCCGTGATACGCAAAGAGAGAGAGAATACACTCATGTGGCCAAGGGTTCTGAATCCATGCATAACCGAGTCCGATCGGCAGAGAAATGAGTAAAAGTCACGAAGAGTGGGTTAGTGCTTTGTGAACTCCACCCGGCTGTGCCTTCGGTAAGATGAGGCCGTGACATTCAAGTGAGAAAGAATGAGAAAATATGAGAAGGAAGAGAGAGAGAGAATGAGTAGAGTCACGAAGAGTGGGATGAGTACCCAGCCGTGCCTCCGGTAAGATGAGGCCATGACCTACAACAGAAAGTTAATAGAAAAGAGTTATGAGAAAGAGAAACAGAAAGAGAAAATAAATGACATGAGAAGAGTGTAAGGAAAGAATTAAGAGAAAGAGTTACGGGGACAGACGAGTAGAGGATTTACTTATTGAGCATTATTTTGTGCTCACCCCGTTGTTTTCTTTGTGTTTGCAGGATCTAGGTGAGGACGCGATCGGATGGACGTCGGCAAGCGAAGAGAAATAGCTACACTGTCCACCACATTTTTGATGACTTTTGTCTAAGATACTTAACTCTGTATAAAGAATGTATATATTTAATAAAAGAAAATTTTGGGCCCAACTACTTTTGCTAATGTACATGTATTTTATTATATATATTTCTATGAGTATTCTAGTATAAAGGAGTTATTACAGAGCAGCGGTCGGAGGGACGTCAACAAGCGGAGAGAAATGGCATTATTGTCCACCGTTGTAAAAGCTTATATATCTATGTTATTTTGCTACGTACAGAATAATATATATTTAGTAAAGAAAATTTTTGGGCCCATCTATTTTTCATTTGCTATAAATATACTTTTATCATAGTATATTTTTCTAAGTATACATGCAGAAAGAAGTTATTACAAGGTTAATAACAATAATCCCATTTAATTTTAATGGATAACAAAAATATTCCTAATGTTGCATTAATAACAAGGATTTCAATAATATTAAAATTTAGGAGTTAAATTAAACTGACAAGAGGATAATTAGATAGATATCCATTAACTTACCATATGACAAGTTTTAATGACTCACTAACAACATTTAGATTTGTGTTATTTTTGAAATCTTCGAGGTCTTCAATGGGAGTATTTTAAATTTGAAGTAAAATGATATTTTACATATGATATGAATCAGTATGTTTCGTATTGATGAACCCTACACTTTCTCTAAACTTCTCTTAATAGTTGTTTTCAAGTAACCACAGGTGCTGCGAATGGTACAGTGGACGTGTTTCTCTCTCAGAGTAACCTTTAACCATAGACCTTGCCAATGCTACAATGCACGTGTTTTTCTCAAAGGAGCAACCTTTAAAGTTTTGAATTGAGGATAAGATCCTATAAGAGAATGTTTAGATTAATATTTTTGATTGTGTTGTTTATAAGTGTATACCAGCTATGCACAAAACAAAAAAAGGGGCATTATTCTACATTCATTAGAGAACTATTATTTGAATATTGATGATTTTAGAATCATAGAAGTGCATTTATAATTACAGCAAAACTGAGGGAGGTTATGAACATTACCCCCTTTTTTTATAAAGAAAATTTTAAACATTATAAAGGTTTAAAAGTTGGAAAATTGAACTTAAAATTAATTATTTCATACTTCCATCAATCTGCACTCTCATTGGTCTGTATTCGATTAATGATAAGATTTTATTGCCATAAGATTGTATTTAGATTAATAGTCAAGTATTTGGTAAAAGTCAAGTAAAGAAGAAAAGAATGAATAAATAAAGATAAGATTCGCTGTATTGACATTATAATAAGGAATTCAATATAAAGTTGTTGATGCTTGATTTTGACACCAACTATTTGCATGGGCAAAGTGTTAAAACGGACTTAGAGCAAAGTGCTAAATGGACTTAAAAATTACACGTGAATGGAAAAATAAATAAATAAAAGGGAGACGATTTTTAAAGTGGTTCAGATGCTCAAAGTGAAACTTATGTCCATTGTCTTTTTATAAATGAAAGATCGCAAGTAACAACCAGAGAAATAGAAATACAAAGAGGGAAAGTGAGTGTTTATGTTATCAGAATCAGAATCCCAAAAAATGAGAGGGGAACTCTCTATTTATAATAAGAGGTTTCTCGGTAATGATTACGAGTCTGCCAGCGGGCAGGTGCCATACAGTTTCTACTCTGCTTCCCATTGGTTGGTTGCACGGAAGATATCCTTAAATCGTGCAGGGCTTGGGCAGGTGGGTGACTCCCAACCACTCACTAGCAAGGCCTTTACCTGCGAAGTTGATGACAGCCTTACTGCTTATGTCATTGGACGACATGGTAGCGTCTGGGCGGTACAATGCCTTCCTAAACTCTGATTAGTTCTCGCTGACGTAAGCTTGCATCAACCATGATTTTTTTAGGCATAACAAAAGTGTTTCAAAATTCCATTTATAATTATCCAAAAGAATTACAGTAGCATCTCATAATCTTTAATTGGACAAGAAGTAATGTTGAAGTAATGTTGTTTTCATCCTTATCTCATTTTGGTTTTAAATACAACCTTATCTTTATGGATAACCAAAACAAATCTGAATTCTTACGGGAACTGAATTCACTATGACAGATTACCATAACAAAGGATGGGCCCAAAACAACGCTTCATCTTCTTATTTACTTGTGCCCCCTTCTATTTTTGTATTTCACCTTTCATAAAATATTATACATTCTTAAGTTTTAATTGTGTATTTGTATGTTATACACTAATTTCTCCTCTATTTTCCCATTTTATTTAAAATAAAATCATAATTTTGAATAAATTACGTCTTTACTCAACCTAGAACTAATTATTGACGTCCAAAAATTTACCAAAAAGTGTAAAAAATCTATGTTTTTCAATATAATACTTTCATAGTATTGATGTAGAATATTTTTGTCAAACTTATGGCTTGTGTGTGCACACAAGTTGTCAAACTTATGTTTTTGGCTTGTTTCATATCGAGTGTTGTAAAACCCCTCTCTAATCAGGCATCCTCTGAATATCCCTTAATGAGAATCTAGGGGATATATGCCTAGAGAACGAGTTGTATTTAGAAAAAACATATGAAATAATAATAATAATAATAATAATAATATCCAAAATATTCATATAAGATGTCCCGTAGGATCCAAACTTATATTTTCACTAACTTTAAGAATTTATTTGGAAATTAAACAATCAAAACGTATTTATAGGGTGGATGCTTCCAAAGGTGTTTTACAAACATTTGTCATTTACATTATTTACATTAAGATAAAAACACCAGGATGACAATAACTCATCTCCCGTCATGTGTAGCCCTGCTGTCTCTAGCATCCTTCGCTTTTGGTCTACCTACAAAGTAGTCAACAATAAAAGGGTGAGCGCTAATCGCTTACTAAGGAATGATCCATTTTATTCTATGTGCTATCCGACCTTCATTTAAACATATTTATTAATACACCACTTATCTTTTACATCTAGGTATGCTTCCCTTTTCTTACTAAATCATACACTTTTCATCATTTTATCCCATGGCCATGTAAAACATCAAGTGTACACAGACAAGCAAGTATGTAAACATAGTGCACACACATCACATGTCATGACACAACATCTAAATATCATCTAACATGAGTACAAATCATCTCATAATGTAAATAATATCATAACTCATGTAATGCAACTAAATACATATGAATCATCCAACGTCTAGCCGATCGGACTTTTCTTAGCATCTTAAGCACTTCATATCATCTAGCCTCAAATTCATCTAGAGCTCATATCATATGAAGGTGTACTTACGTGTTACTTAGCATCTAAAACATATATTCATCTTTCCTCAACCAGTATACGAGGATATGCTTACGTGTTTTCCATCTTGTCTATATGCATCTCTAACATTTTATGGCATGTAAATACATGTTTTAGTGAGCTTAATACTTTTGATTCATCTATGGATTATCAGTCCATTTACATTACCTCTTGCTCACATTCATCATCTTAAAACATATATTACATTGCATGTTCATGCCATTCCATAACATTAATCATGCATTTGCATCCCTGACCATCTATATCTTTCAAAGATCATCTAACTAACAGGTAATCATTAGTACATGGCTTAATTATAACAATACATTAATAATCAATTCATAATCAATATAATTAATTATGTTAAATCTTAAACTTTAATAACCAGAAGTTTATTCTTCAGGCCATTTTCCATTCATTTCTCAAACGAATTGGCTCTTGGCCTAAACATAAAAGTTATAAGGCTATGTCTTAACTTTCTAATGCTTCAAGAATAATCTCATTTCAATTTTTATAACTCAAGTTATGGTCGAAATATTGAAGCATGTTTAACATAACCCTTAAACTTATCAAATCCGAATTTTTCATATTAAACCATGCCATATCAACTTCTATTGACAATTCACAAATACGTCAACTTATGGATCAATTAAACCTCCCTTTAATAATCTTTAACATCTTAAAGGAAGTGTAAAACCTCATTCCCATGATCATTCATCATTGCTATAATATTATAAGTTAATGCAAACAACACATCAACATTTCTAATAGCAGCCATTCAACACCATGTGGCCTCCAATACTACAAGTTTTACCACAATCAACATCAATACTTCATTTTCTTAAATTAAACGTCACAACTCATATTCTAGAGTCCACCAACATTATCAAGACTTCACCTAACCACATAAAATGTTTCTAAGCATGCCGAAAGAATGAAAATGGTGGTTGAACCACTCAACGAACCTCAAGCTAAATCAAGTCAACCAACCTAAACTTGAAGCAATGCTTCACATTTTCTATAAATAAAATCCCAACAATCAAAATCTCATCATGGACTTATGCAAATCATCTATGCAGCAAAAACAACACACAAACTAAATCAACACACAAACCAGAAACAATAAAACATACAAAGATAAAAGTTAATTGAAACATGCAAAAATTTCTAAATTTTTCTCTATCCCCAAATAGAAAATGGCATTGTCCTCAATGTCAATCAATAATGCACATTGGAGTAAAGAAAAATGATCATAAGGTGTGAGATACTCCCCTGATTTGATCTTCTTCCTCCTCTTTCCATTCTTGCCATTGGAAATCTACTAAATCAATGCCCAGATTTGTGCAACACTTTGATTGCATCTCGTACAATGTGCGGGTCTGATCTACCATCCAATCTTGACACCTTTCCATTATGTCCATCTTTTTTAGGATATTTTGAAGCATCTCTTTTATCATGGGAGATGGAGTAGGAGCTGTGGTCGAGGTTGTGGTTCTAGGCCTTTTTTAGCTTGAACTGGATTCTCCAATGGTAGGACGATCAAGGAGCTTAAAATAATAGACTTGGTTGAGGACTGGGGCAGAGCTCGCTCTCCCTGGTTTGGCTGCATGCCTTATATTCTCCATTATGATATTCCCCACATCCATCTTCTTTCCAGTGGCAATGGCATGAAGTAAGACTGCTTGCTCAAAAACTACTAAACTGTAGTGTGTTTTTGGAACCATCCTCGCACAGACAAAGTATTGCCAAATTCTTGCCATGGGAATCAAATTAGTTCCTTTTATACTTCTCATTCCCTTCTTCAAGAATTCCCAAGAGGTACCTGGCTTTGTTAAAACCTTGAGTATCTCATCATAATTAATCTCCTTAGCCTTGAATTCTACATACTCATCATGGTCAATTGGATCAATTTAGTAGAATTCATTGTTGATTTTTGCACTAAACGGCACTTTAATACCCCTCACATATACATGCCTGGGCTCACACTCAGAGAAGTTTGCATAAAACTCTCTTACAATTGGCTCTACGGCTAAATGCTTCAGTTCAAGTAGAAAGATGTCCCAACCTCTCCCTTTGCTCCAAGCGTCTGCATTGACAGTGGTCAATCCTCTCTCGGCAATAAAAGCTTTGTCTTTTCTTTTAATTGCAACTTCGTAACGCTGCCTAGCCTTCTCATTCACAAATCTATTATCGACATGTTTTCCCTTACCCGTTGGAACTGCTTTGATTGGCATTTTCTCTCAAAAGTACTCTGTAAACTCTACCACCTAAATCAACAATTCAATTGCCTAATCCAACACTACTACACACATCTCACTACTTCAAATCAATTCCTCACTTCACCTTACCCAATTCGAAATCAACAATCACATTAAAACAATCCCCAAACTTCTTTATGCAATCACACACTTCACAAGCATACACCTAAACTTTGTTAACCACCAATCAATCAAAATCCACACTTCCACACTCCAAACACAAATCACAACTCAACATGCAAATAATATTCAAAAATTTCGAGTTCATGCAATAATCTAAAGATTAATCATTCAAACCATGAATTTTGTAAAACAAAAGCATGAAAACTCAAAATTTTACCACACCCAAGCTTGATGAACCTTCAATTGCTCCAATTTTTCTCCAAATCGCAAAACCCCCAAATTTGGAAAACGTAGGGTTTCCAGAATTTTCTTCAAAATTGGCTAGATTTGGTGCAAGGGAAGGTTGTTAAAGTGTTTATGGGAGTGATGGTGTGGAATGGTGAAAGAAATTTTCCTAGAAAAGAGTTGAAATTGAAAGTGAGATTTATTTGTTCTTGGAAGCTTTTGGGAACTCTCGCGAAAAATGAAGAGTTAAAGCAAGTTTATATAGAAAATGGGTTTCACTGTGGTGAAGTTCTTGAATTATTTGTGCGAACTGCTCGATGCCACGGCAAAGTATTTTTCTCGCCGCTGCGAAATCTGGGAAATTTTTCCTTAAGCATCACAGTGCATACAATGTCGTGGTGAAGAGTGAACTTCGCGCGGCGAAATATGGAAATTCCTTAACTCCGCATTTGGCAGTGTAAACATGCCGTGACGAATTTATTCCTCTGCCACAGTGAAATCTTGAATTCCATGAGCACTCTTTTGGCAGTGCAAACAATGCTGTGGCGAAATTCTTCCTTTACCACGGCAAAGGCTAGGAAATTTTTCTTTCATGCCACATTTTGATCATTCACCTGAAACACCAAAAGGAACACTAAATTAAATTATTTCCTAAGTCAAAAAACACATAAACAAATTTAAAACAACTAAAAAAATGAAAACACTTGGGTTGCCTCCCAAGAAGCGCTTGTTTATAGTCGGAAGCTCGACTTTCTCAAGTCCTCATTCAGGAATGTCGAGTTTGATGGGCAGTGACTTGCAACTCAATGCTTCATCAATGTATGGCTTCAATCATTGCCCATTCACCTTAAATGTACCCTTTTCCTCATGTGAGATTTCCACAACACCGTATGGGTAGACTTTTGTAACTATGAAGGGTCTGGACCATCTAGACTTAAGTTTTTCGGGAAAGAGCCTAAGTCTAGAATTGTATAGCAATACTTTTTGACCCACTTCAAAGTTTTTCTTCGTGATATGCTTGTCGTGCCACATCTTGGTCTTTTCTTTGTAAATATGGGCATTTTCATAAGCTTCATGATGAAACTCGTCAAGTTCATTCAATTTTAGCATCCTTTCATCCCCAGCAGCTTGTAAATCCATGTTTAGCTGCATGACTGCCCAATATGCCTTATGCTCGAGTTCCACCGGCAAGTGACATGCCTTCCAATACGCCAATCGAAACGGAGACATACCAATTAGAGTCTTAAACACAGTGCGGTATGCCCATAATGCATCATCTAACTTCCGTGACCAGTTCTTCCTAGATGCGTTAACTGTCTCCTCTAAAATTCTTTTCAGCTCTCTGTTTGACAGTTCCACTTGCCTACTGGTCTGAGGATGGTATGGTGTAGCAACTCTATGTTTCACTCCGTATTTTCCCAAGAGAGCGTCAAATTGCCTATTGCAAAAATGAGTTCCACCATTACTGATGATTGCCTGTGGTACTCCAAATCTTGAGAAAATGTTCTTCCTCACAAAGTTCACCACACTTTGTCATCATTAGAAGGTAATGCAACAACTTCCACCCATTTCGACACATAATCAATTACCACCAAGATGTGCACATTTCCGTATGAATTCGGGAAAGGGCCCATGAAGTCCATCCCCCGCACATTGAAAAGTTCAACGACTAGAATGTTACTCAACAACATCTCATCTCTTCTTGAAATATTTCCACTCCGTTGACATTGGTCACATTCCTGAACCCACCAAAAAGCGTCTTTGAATAGGGTTGGCCAAAAGAATCCCGATTGAAAGACCTTCGCTGCTACTCTAGTTCCTCCAAAGTGACCACCAACTTCCTTCTCATGGCAATGCCTTAAAATACTCTTCATCTCCTCTTCTGTAACGCCCCACTTGAGATGCGTAGCCATTGTTTATGGTATGGCCTAAAGGGTTACTGAATTGCTCCTAAATGAGTTTATATATTATTCATGTTGTTTGGTTGGCCCTTGGTTGAGTTTATGTTTTAGGTTTGGTTGAGTGTTTACCCTGGAATTGATCAAGACTTGGCGGATTTTGGAGTTGCAGCCTTCGCCGGGGCAAGGAAGAAGCTTCGTCGCGGCGACATCAGCTCTATGATTTGTGACGTCAACTCTGGAGTTCTTTGCCGGGGCGACAGATAATTCTTTGCCGCGGCGAAGGGCTGGATGAGTTTTTGTTTCAATTTCTAGAGAATTCTTTTCTAAGGGCAAAATGACCATTTTACCCCTAATTAGCAGGAAAAGTGGGGAGTAAAATGCAAGAAATTTTCATGGAGAATAGTATAGAATGGGGGTGAATTTGTAAAGAATTAAAGGATAAAGGTGGAATTTTCAAGAAAGAGTAAGGGCAAAGTGGGAAAGAGTGTATATTATATGAGCTAATAAGAGTTTAGTTCTCTAAACCCCTTCATTTTTCCCTTCCTCCACGGCCTCTTCATCCCTCATTTTCTCTCAATTCCCACTCAATCTTCCAAGGGATTTTTGAGAGTTTTGAGTTGGAATTTGACAAAGAATTGATCCTAAGCAAGAAGAGGTAAGAATCTCTACTCTAGATATTATTTTTATTTATGTAAGGGTTAAGTTCTTACTAAGTTTATGCTTAGGAAATAAGGGAAAGCTAAGGTCCAACAAGAGTAGAGAGCTTTAGTGAAGACTACTCAAATATGAGGTAAGTAAATCCAACCTAAGTTGAGATTTAAGAATTCATTTGAGCTTTAAGAATTCATTTGAGTAGAGATTGCGTATGTATGTGTATGTATTATGTTTGTTGAAAAATTGAGTTGAGATGAGTATTTATTCTAGTGTTGTTGGATATACTTTAATTATGAGAAGTGTTGGATGTGTGAAGAGAGATTGAAATTGAGTTGAAGTTGGAGGAGTTTGCATGAATATTTTTGGGAGTGTTTTCCTTGGCAGGAATTATGACTATATGAGGGATTTTTTCTTCCATTTTGGATTGTTAAGAATAGAATAAAAGTTATAGTAAAGTAGAGTTCTTGTATGCACATTAGTTGCTTGATGAAATGCCTAAGTGAAAACATGTTACCAAACTGCCCTGTCACAGTCGTGACCTTCTGAGTGATTTTTGGGAATCTTACAGATTGAAATGGATTTAGAACAAAACACAAAAGTTATAGCCCTGTCTCTAAGATTTAAAATGAGACAAAAATCGTATCAATCTGAGTTGTATAACTCAAGTTATGCCTTCTTGAGTGTGACCTGCGCAGAATGACTGTCTTTGATGCAACGTTGCATTTGTGCTTTTCATGAGTGCATTAATGAGCATGAACCATCCATATGCACTAATTATGCATTAGAGAAAGAGTAGAAAAAGAGTAGAGAACTTGAGTGTGAGCTTTATTAAGAGAAAAGAGAGAAAAAAAGAATAGAGTAGGCTGTGCGGTGGGGAACCCCTGAGGGATAAGAGAAGTCACGAAGAGTGGGTTGGTGCTTTGTGATCTCCACCCAACTGTGCCTCTGGTTAGATGGGGCCGTGACAGTCATGAATAGTGGGATGAGTACCCAGCCATGCCTCTAGTAAGATGGGCTCGTGACATTCAGAGAGAGAGAGAATACACTCACATGGCCAAGAGTTCCGAATCCATGCATGACCGAGTCCGATCGGTAGAGAATGAGTAGAAGCATGAAGAGTAGGTTGGTGCTTTGTGATCTCCACCCAGCCATGCCTCCGGTAAGATAAGGCCATGACATGCAAATGAGGAAGAATAAGCAAACATGAGAAAGAATAAAGAGAGACAGTGAGTAGGGTCATTAAGAGTGGGATGAGTACCCAGCCGTGACCTACAACAAAAAGTTATCAGAAAAGAGTTATGAGAAAGAGAGACAGAAAGAGAATCAATAGAAGTAACGTAGAGTGGGAGAAGTCCCGGTCGTGCCTCCAGTAAGATGGGGCCGTGACATTTAAAGAGAGAGTTAGTAGAAAAATGAGAAATGAGAAAGAGATAATAGAGAGAATTAAAGGATGAGAAAGCTTGAGAAAACTTGAGAAAGAATGAGAAAGCTTGAGAAAGAATGAGATAGAATGAGAGAGTATGAGAAAGAATGAGAGAGTTTGAGCTAGTAAGAATGGAGAGTAGAAGAAAGAAACATGCAATTCTTTTGCATTAATTGCATGTACATCTCATACATGAATGCACCATGATTTCTTCCATGGTTAGTGAGAGTATGATGAGAATAAGAGAGAACCATGATTTTCCTTCATGGTGAGTATGATGAGAATAAGAGAGAACCATGATTTTTCTTCATGGTGACTATAATGAGAATAAGAGAGAACCATGATTTTCCTTCATGGTGAGTAAGAATAAGAGAAGGAGAAAGGAGAATAAGAACAGAGAGAAAGAAAGAATAAAAATAGCAAAACAGAGTTAAAGGAGAATAAAAGTATTAGAAAGAAAGAGAAAAATAGTGAGAATTAGAAATAGAAGAACGGTAGAGTACGGAAAGAACCAAAGAGTGAGTTGCGGGGACAAATAGTAAAGGATTTACTTATTGAGCATTGTTGTGCTCACCCCATTACTAACCGTGGGCCCGACTAGGGATCACAAAGCACTCACTCTCGTGACCATTCTACTTAGTACTGTCCCCCCCCCCCCCCCTCCCCGCCTGATGGTACTCACCATGCTTCCCAATTGACTATAGCCTCTTGGTCTTGGGTTCGAGTGGTGGGGGAGGCGAAAGAAATCCCTTAAGGGGAGGGGGGATAGTACTGAGTAGAATGGTCACAAGAGTGGTGTTTTGTGATCCCCAGCCGGGCCCACGGTTAGATTGGGTCGTGACATCTTCCAAGACACACCTTCGTATTATCTGATCTGCATAGTGTTTACACAAAAATGGTTATTCCCAGAAATAGAATTTCAAGTCAGAGAAAAATTTCTTCTTCTGCTGGAAAGTCATGCCATTTGGAAGCACTCTCGATGATAAGTAATTTGCAGTATCTGCATACCAAGGTGCTTCTTCAACTCTCATCAGTTTCTCATCTGGGAATGTCTCCTTGATTTGAGTTTCCTCTTCACTTCCCTGGGCTGGTCGTTCAATCCTTGGTAGATGATCTACCACCACATTTTCTAACCCCTTTTTGTCTCGAATTTCTAATTCAAACTCTTGCAGTAGTAGGATCCATCTTATTAGCCTAGGTTTTGCTTCTTGTTTTGCCTGGAGGTGCTTGAGTGCTGAATGGTCTGTGTAGACAATCACCTTTGCACCTAGCAAATAAGATGGAAATTTTTCAAATGCAAAAATGATGGCTAAAAGCTCTTTTTCAGTAGTGATGTAATTCAACTGTGCATCGGTTAGTGTCTTGCTAGCATACTAAATTACATGCAAAACCTTATTCTTTCGTTGTCCTAAAACCACTCCTAACGCAAAATCACTAGCATCACACATCAATTCAAATGGGAGTTCCCAATTAGGAACTACAATAATGGGTGCAGACACTAATAGTTTCTTAAGAGTTTGAAAAGCATGCATGAATTTATCATTGAAATCAAAAGAGGCATCTTTAATCAACAAATTGCAAATAGGTTTAGAGATTTTGGAGAAATCCTTTATATATCTTCTATAGAACCTCGCATGCCCCAGGAAACTCTGGACTGCCTTGACGTTTGAAGGTGGTGGCAGCTTCCCAATCACTTTCGTTTTGGCTCAATCCACTTCAATGCCATCCTTTGAAATTCTATGATCGAGTATTATTCCTTCTTGAACCATGAAGTGACACTTCTCCCAGTTGAGCACTACATTTGTATCTCGACATCGCTGCAAAATAAAGGAAAGGTTAGATAGGCAATTATCAAAAGAAGAACCAAAAACAGAGAAGTCATCAATGAAGACTTCTATGAACCACTCCACCATGTCACCAAAAATTGACATCATGCATCGCTGAATGTGGTAGGTGTATTGCACAACCCAAAAGGCATCCTTCTGTAAGTAAAGGTACCATAAGGACAAGTGAATGTCGTCTTCTCTTGATCTTTAAGGGCAATGGCAATCTGATGATAGTCTGAATAACCATCCAAGAAACAATAATAAGCATGCCCTGCAAGTCTTTCCAACATTTGATCAATGAAAGGAAGTGGAAAATAATCCTTTCTTGCTGCTTCATTCAGCTTTCTATAGTCGATGCACACCCTCCAATCCGTGATTGTCCTAGTCAGTATCAATTCATTGCCTTTGTTCTTTATTACTGTGATACCTCCTTTCTTTGGAACCACTTGCATTGGGCTCACCCAAGGACTATCCGAAATAGGGTAGATGATGCATGCATCTAAGAGTTTCACCACTTCTTTTCTCACCACTTCCTTCATAGAAGGATTCAATCTCCATTGCGGTTGCACCCTAGGCTTGACATCATCTTCCATGATTATCTTGTGCATACAAAGAGACGGAGAAATGCTTTTAATGTCTGAAATGCTCCATCCAATGGTTGATTTATGCTCTCGTAAAACTCAAACCAACCTCTCTTCCTCCACTTTACTCAGCTTTGCATTGATGATTACTGAAAAGCTTTCTGATTCACCAAGATACACATATTTAAGGTGAGATGGTAAAGGCTTCAGTTCAAGCTTTGGAGGTTCTTACGTTTTTGCCTTTTCCTTCTCTTTTTCTATGTCAAAATCTTCAAATTTTGGATCTTGGTTTGTGTTTATCGGTTGAAGTGCTTCCAACAACCTAGCACACTCATTCTTCTTCGACTCTTCCACATCGGTTGTTTTGGATTGGGCAATGCAAGCTTTTAGAGATAGGTGAGGGGTGTTCTCTTTGATGGTATCCGCCTATCCACCAAATCCACACTAAAACATGAATCTGATTCAGATGGAAATTTTATTGCCTCGAGTACATTAAATGTCATCGTTTCATCTTGGACCCTTAGGATCAACTTCCCTCCTTGTACATCAATTAAGGCTCTCCCGGTAGTAAGAAATGGTCATCCTAAGATGAGAGGATTTTCCTTGTCTTCTTCCATATCCAACACAACAAAGTCTGCCGGAAAAATAACTTTGTCCACCTTAACTAGTACATCTTCAACAATGCCCCTCGGATGCTTAATGGATCGATCTGCAAGCTGCAAAGATGCAGTTGTAGGCTTCACTTCACCAATTCCTAATCTCATGAAAACAGAAAAAGGCATTAGATTAATACTCGCACCCAGATCACACAAAACTTTATCAAATGCAATATTTCCTATAACACAAGGGATAGTGAAACTCCCTAGATCTTTGAGTTTTGGAGGTAGCTTCTGTAAAATGGCACTGCACTCCTCCATAAGCATCACTATTTCCTCATCTTCCAACTTTCTCTTGTTTGCTAGAATGTCCTTGAGGAACTTAGCGTAGCTCGGCATCTGCAAAAGGAATGTTAATATGCAGTTTTTTAAATACCTCAAGGAATTTCATGAAGTGCTTATCCTGATTTTTCTTTCTAAGCCTTTGAGGAAAAGGCACAGGAGGGGTATGATGTGCCAACTCTGGCGGTATCTTAGGAAATGGCAATTTTTTGTTCTTCTGTTTTGGCATCTCTTCTTTCTTTGGTTCTTCTTTTCTGAAGTTCTTTGACTCTTAGTCAACAATGATTTCTTCTTCGACTTCTTCATTAGACTCTTCTCTTTATTTTGTTGGGTTCTCTTCTTTCCCTCTTTGTTCAACCTCTTCCAAGAATGCTCCACTTCTTAAAGTTATTGCATTTGCTTGTTCACGTGGATTTGTCACTGTGTTACTTGGTAAGGAATCGATGACCCTTGCTTTCTGAAATTCACCCTCCTCTCACTTATAAAACCTGTGGTCTCTTGCATGAACTTTCCGAACATATCCTCCAATTTCAAAACTCTTTATCCCCTAGTTAATTATTCACCCCTACTTGATTGTTTGGCACTGTTCTTTGATTCCATTGATTATTCTGATTGCCTTAAGACAAGTTTGGATGATTTCTCCAACCAGGATTGTATGTGTTAGGGAAAGAATTGTTCTGTTGTCTCTAATTCCTAGCCAAATAATTGACTTGTTCTGATGATGAGGATGCCAAAGCAAAATTATTCCCCACTTGGCATTCAATGCTCACATGGTTACCTACACAAAAATCACATGTTACTTGAGGTTTTTGAATTGAATTTACATGCATACCTCCTAATTGTTTCAGAAGTGTTGTCAGTTGGGCTGAAATGGCCGTGTAGCATCAACTTCATGAATACCCATAGACTTCTTCGGATGAATTCTTTCATTGGGTCTCTGGTAGTTGTTACTTGCCAGGACTTCAAGTAACTTAGACGCTTCTTTAGGTGTCTTGCTTTGCAAAGCTCCTCCAGATGCTGCATCCACCATTGTTTGCACATTTGTTAGCAACCCTTATAGAAAGTTTGGACTTGCATCCAAACAAGCAAACTGATAATCATATTTTACACTATGATTTTGCATTGAATTTTGATAGGATTTAGGATACTTTTCATACAATTTGGGCCATAATTGCTACCTAATTCTATTAATTTGTCTTTGCTGGCCTAAACGATGATTTTGAGCATTAATGACAGTTTTGAGCGTAAATTGTGTAACTTGAGCTTGAAAACTTGGAATGACCTGAATTTAGAAGCTTTGGAAAGCTAAGTAGAAGAGCTACAACTTTCATGTTTTAGGTTTTCCCTAATTCTGACGACAAGGGTGAAAACTTGGTTTGAAATCGTGAAAAGTACGTTGGGAACTGAAGAAAAATGTCTTTGGACATGCTTCAGTATTTCTGCCATAACTTGAGCTTTAGACCTTAGATTATGCTGATTCTTGAACGAGTAGAAATATAATTGAAAGGGATACAATTCATCTGTTTAACACTTTTCTAGATTCAGACTCTATCATGCTCAAATTTGGCCCGAACGTTCCTTGCCGCAGCAAGGAAAAAGCTTTGCCGCGACGAAACTTGCATCAGATGTAAAAATAAAACGACGCGTTTTGGCTTGCTAGGGCTTCATCCTTAAGTGAGAGAGGTATAAATTAGAGCGGAAAGGAAGAGAAAAGGGTCTTGGTTCGTCATTTGGAAGGCAGCTCTTGGAAGGAGAAGAGTATTGAAGATTTGGGCTTCAAATTAGAGAGGATTTCTCCATCTTTTGCTTGTTCTTCAATGACGAATCTTGATTCAGTTTGTTTTAGTTATTTTATTTCATTTTTGAGTATGAACTGATTTATTTAGCTAGGGTTTGATGTAACCTTGATACAATGATTCAATTTTATATGAATTGATTTACTTTGAGTTTTAATTTCATGATTGAGTGTTTATCTCTTTGCTTAATGACTTTTGGATGCTTGATCACCATTCAAATGTGTGTTGTTCACAATGAGACTAAGAAGTGATTTGTGATTGTGCCTCTTGGGATAAATACCGTAGATTAAGCAAACGCTAGAGATAGGTTTAGCGATCTATGAAATTTAGATAGAATTCCATAAAGTGTAAAAGACTTTGAACTATTAATCTTCATTTTGATAGGTGCAGAAGCTTAATAGGGATAAGTAGGGAAATGTAGCCTGAGAAGGTATATTTTACAACTTAGGGAATTCAATTTTCAATCAAGGAATTAGAACTTGGGTAATAGATTCTATGAATTGGGTTAGCGTATCTAGGTGAAATCAACACCCTAGCATTTTTAGCATTGTTTAATTAGTTAAGTTGTTGGGTTTTGCTTTAATTTCATTATCATTCATTTATATTTTGTTAATTTGTATTTAGTTTGTTAATTTTCCATCAATCCAATTTATTGTTGCTTCAATTAGGACTTAAACTAGAGAAATCGGTACTTAATAACACTATCCTCGTGGGAACGATACTCACTCATCACTTTATTACTTTGTGCGACTAGTGCACTTGCTATCATTGCATGTTGTAGTAACAACACATCACAAACCATGGTGTGGACACTTCTCAATAGTTCTTTACATCTCTCCCATGCTTCATAAAGTAACTCGTTCTCTTCCTATAGAAATGATGTGATATCATTTCTCATCTTAGCACATTTCGCTAGAGGGAAGTATTTAGTCAAGAACTTTTGTGCCAATTCATTCCAGGTTGTGATTGTTCCTGCTGGTAGTGCCATTAACCATCCCTTTGCTTTACCCCTTAATGAAAAAGGGAATAATCTTAACCTGGTGGCGTCATCTGACACTCCATTTGCCTTGAATGTGTTGCAGATCTCTAGGAAGTTTGCAATGTGTGAATTTGGATCTTCCTTTGCATCTCCCCCAGATTGTACCAACTGTTGGATCATTTGGATGATTACCGGCTTTATTTCAAAATTGTTTGTTTGCACCGGTGGTCTAGTGATACTTGGACCACTACCATCAACGGAGGGTACTGAGAATTCCCTCAAAGTTCTGGTTTCAGCCATCTCAATGACTCTTGCCTCTCATTCTCTTCTCTCTCTAATAAGTCTTCTTGTGGTTCTTTCAATCTCTGGATCAATGGGAACCATTGGATGTTGTTTCGCTCTTCTCATAAACTATGGAAGAACACAAATGAATCAAAAGAAACACAAAATTAAACTAAAACTAATTAAAACAAAAATAAAACTCCAACCTAGTGAAAACTAGAAAACTTCAATATTAACACTAAATCAATCCCCAGCAACAGCACCAAAAAATTGATGCGTTGATTTTACAACATGCAATGTGTAGCAACTGCACTAGTCGCAAAAAGTAATAAAATGATGAATAGAGTATCGTTCCCACGAGGATTGCGTGTTAAGTACTAATTTTCCTAGTTTTGTAACTAGTTGAAGAAAATAAAGATTTTTGGATTTGTTGGAGACAATAATAGAAATTAATATAAAATTAATAACATAAATTTAAATTCTAACAAATTAAGAAAATATCAACTAATTACAAAAATATCAATTCAAGACAAAGAGGTTAGGGTTTGACTTCACTAAGTTACTCTGATTCAATCTGCGGTTGATGTTGCTTTTAAACTCTCCTGCAAGGATTATAAATCAAATTCCCTAAGTTGTAAAACATACCTTCTCAGGCTATATTTTCCTACTTATCCCTATTAAGCTTCCGCACCCAAGAAAATGAAGATTAATAGTTCAAAGTCTTTTTAGCTAAATGGAACCCTAAAGTGATTTCATAGATCTCCAAACGTATCTCTAGCGTTCATTAAACTATGGTATTTACTCTAAGAGGCTAACACATGAATCACTTCTCAGTCTCATCATGCTCAACATTCAATTGAAACAAGGAAAACTCACATTCAATTTCATTAAGAACAAGAATAAATACATAATCCAATGCAATAGAATATAAAAACAACATCTTTAATAGATTAAACCATTGTAATCAAAGTTAGGTCAAAACCCTAACCCAAAAGTGTTAGGAAATGATCAAGTCATGGCAGCGGAAAACAAAAATCATAAACAACATGGATCGTTCCTTAGAACCAAGATCAAGGCACAAATTTAACAATTTATACATTAAATACAAATCTGCAGGAAAATCAGTTTACAATTAAGAAACCATACGCACGTTTGGAGGCTCCTCCAACTTATCTCTAAATGGGTTTTGCTACCGATCCAAGGGTAGGATCGAACCACCGTTAGTCCACACAAAGATAACCCCAAGGAACTAAAGAGGGATTTGTTAGATCCTCTTTAGCCTTAAGAACCAAGAACAAAATCAAAATAAAATTTTGATTGAAATCAACTACTCTATTAATTCACAAAGTGTTACACTTATATAGTGCACACTATGCCCTATTCCATCATGGAATAGGCTTAGGCACCAACCCAAACAACCCTTATGTCCAAACAGCCCCATTTAGGTATTTTAATTATTATTATTATTATTTCAATTAAATTCAATTAATATATATACCATATATTAACATTTAACAATAACAACAATTCATTTAAATATATGTGAACACATATTTACATATAATCTCACTTATTTAATTTTAATAAAAAATTAAATAAAGGCTACGACCTCAGCAAATTTAATTATACTGTGAGATTACCGAAATACCCTTTCGCTTAAAAAGACAAAAACGCCCTTCTTATAAACTGGCTCTTAAATTATCTTCTGTGTGTGTGACCCGTAGACTCCTCATCATACCAGTAGTGTGTAGTATCACGATTAACACCAATTAATCGTCTCACTACACACAAACCAAGATGGCCTCTAACAAGGCATCATGGCCACCTGATAGATTCTGATTCAGCGAAGCAGCTACCTGTCAACGATATGGTTACCATACAATCCAATCCAATCCTTTCATCATCCGTTATCTCTATGAGACTGAGGCATAGAAATAGTGTCAACCTCAGTTACTCTCGATATTATGTATTCAGTTACTAGACTAATAACTTGAATTATAAACTGGATCAAGCAACAACTCAATCCCACTGTGGCCACAGTTTTAGTGTCATTGCCATCTACTTAATTGCGTCGTGAGATAACTTCCCCCATACCCGGGAGTGATGAATCCTCTGTCTTGATACACTCCTTAATGCAGCTAATCACTACCGTATTGACAACTCTGAATAGAATTGCGTTGGGCTAGTGTCAAACTACACTAATCGGTGCATAAGGCGCTTCGGTGATCTCAAGTCTAAGGATCACATGCACCACCATTCGTTAGAGGATTTGTTCCATAGACACTGAGGTTACCATCCATATGGAATCCTCTGGTGGGTCAGTCCAGTGAACTTGCCTACAGCAAGCACCCATGTGTTGCACCAGGTTGTCACCAAACAACCTTGATAAGTGAGATCAATCACTGCCTTTCGACGTGGTCGTTCAACACTATGATAGCCTTACCGTATTATCTGTGCCCTTACTTCAGAATAATACTAGGGCTACGGACAATTCTAGAATGGCCACCATATGTGCTTATAAGGTTCTCACTATCAAGATTTGAAACACTTGATACCCTCATCACGATTCTACCATTCTAAGGACATATATCAATGCATACAATAATGATTTATAGAATAAAATGCCTTTTATTGATCAATGAACATTATTACAAAGAGTTAATTCTAGAATAATTGATTGGCTCTAGGGCACCTACTCTAACAAAAAGTGGGTTAGTTCATATTTAAACTAAAGAAATTCGGACAATAAACTGTAAGAAAAGAAATCAACATGCTAAAACAGTAGAAAGAGAATGAAATCTTCCCTAAATAAAGACTCAAATTGCTCCAACCTCCAATTTCTTCCTCTTCTTCTTTCAAAATCCAAACCCCCTAAAAAATGAGCTAAGGCTTTCTTAAATAGTCGGCCAAAACCCTAGGATTCTAATGCAATACATTTAAAGCACAACGTTTTAATAAACAGAAGAAATGTAGTTTTCACCGCAGCATCGAATTGAAATCTCGCTAAACCATCTGACCCGAGGCTAGCTTGTCGTAGTGAAGAATAAACTTCGCTGTGGGAAACTTTGCTCATCAATTTTGAAATTACAAAATTGCCCCCCGCTTGCTTTTCCGCTTGAATCTTTGATCTTCATGATCCCCGATAGGAACAAGCCTCATAGTGCTTCCACTCCGCATCAGAATTTTCCTGATTCCTAAATTTCTCTTGATTCTGGGTCCAGAAACTCACTTTCGCTCGGTTTTGCTCCAACTATATGTTTTGGCCTGAAACGTAAAATATATGAAATTAAGTTGCAATTCAGGCACAAAACGACTTAAGAGGTATCCAAAATCCTACCAAAAAGGTATAAAAAAATAGTATAATCATAGGATTATCAAAAATCTTCTTCAACCTGGGAAGGATGATACGAACTCTAGCTAATGCGAGCTCATCCATTATGAACTCAACCTCTATGAGCTCAACTCCAGTCAACCCAAACACTTCATTTGGTTTCACTTTAATCACATGGAAGGGAAACAATTCAAATGGATTCAATTGGGAGCACATGGATCCGTTCAATAAGAAGATAAGTCTATGACATGGGCTGCTCAATAATTTCCCGATTTGGCAAAGACAAGGTTGACAACTTTGGGTGGCTCCATGTCCTCTTCCTCTTTTGGAAAGTCAAAGATTGTTTGTTTCAAGTTATCTAGTAGCTTTAGGGGAACAATCTAGGATGGCCAGTAGTTATGTCCCATACTTTATTGTATTTTGTGTTTTAGCTTATCTCTCTCTTATGTTTTGGGCGCCAAGTGTAAAGGCCATATATGAATGCTGATTTTATTGTAATAGCCAGATATTTAGTAAATGAAATTTGAGAGCTCTTGAGAGAGTTGTCTATCCTTTATCCAAGTTCTTGCCAAGATTTGGTGGTGGAATCCAAAACCGGTGGCCTTGCCTTTACATTTTGAAGATCCTTGGTTGGTGACCTAGGCTTTAAGCCTTGGGATATTGGCTTTATCTTGTGTTGCTGGAGTTACCAAATGCATTGTAGTGTTGTTCGAATTATCAGGACTTCTTGTGTTGTGTTTGAGTTGATTTAACTCATAACTAAGTCAAATTGCATCAACGCACCTCCTGCCATGCCAACCAACTTCGTCTCAGCATGCCTCCTCCACGCTGGCCAGCTTTGTTGTGGCACAAGCGAGCCAAAGCCGCAATGACATGCCCCTCGGCAACTGGACCCAGCACTAGGTAAGGCTTTTCTTGGCCACGCGTGGCCGCAAATCGTGATGTTGCAGATTTCTTAGCTGGGTTTGTTGATTTTTTGGGTTTTGCAAAGTTTAAAGGGATGAGTTTGTCGTTTTTTTAATTTGGGTTTGGGTTGTTGAGTTTGTATGTGGGTTCTCGAATGTGAAGTAAATTTGAGATTGAATATGTGGATTTGGTGGGATTTGTGAAGTAAATATAAGATTAAATCTGAGAATTTTGAGGAATTTGTGAATTAAATCTGAAATTGCCCTTAAGTTTTGAGTTGAGGGTTTGAGGGTTTTTTTTTTTTTTTTCCAGAAAATGAATGGTAAAAAGAGAGAATGATTTGGGGATTACTAAGTTGGGAGGTGAAGGAAGTCAAGATTATGTTTTTTGTTCTAGAGAAAAAAAATTCCAAATCTATTGGATCAAAGTAAAATTTAAGAAATTTTTGTATTTGTTGTTTGAGTTAAAGAATTATTAAGTTGGGAGATGAAGCAATTAAACTGACTTGAAGAAATAAGAATGTAATGAACCGGAAAAAGGAGAAGAAAATAAATTGAAATGCAAAATGGAAATAAAAAATGGGGGAGGAAAAGAAAGAGTTGGGGGAGAAAGGAAGGGGATGGAAAAAGAATTTCAGAGATGACTTTTGCAATCTTGGTCAAAATCAATGTCAATTGGACAAATTTACCCTTTTTGACCTAACAATTTGTTAACATCGTAACCAACTTAGGGGCATTTTGATACATTTCCGAAATTACTAAGGGCAAGTTGATTAAAATTGTAAAAATTCCCCCCAAACTGACATTCCGTAGGGGCGGTTTTTTTTTTTTTTTTTTCATATATTAATAGCAAGCGATAGCATTTAAAATCAAGGGCATAACCAGGAATTTTTTAAAGTAAGACAAATTTTTTTTTCTTTTTTTTTTTTCTTTTTTTTGGTAAACTTGGATGAGAGAGCGAGATAATGAACCTAATAAGAGAGGGAGATAATAACCTTACCTCTCACGTTTCATATCCTTATACAGAGTCAATAGCATTGTCCCACCCAACGTTTGGCCTAATCAGTTTACACCCAAAAAAGTTTCAAACGACACTTTTTCACCCACCATTATGTTTCGTGAGTAAATTCTATTAACTACAGTATATATTTATTGTAAAGACGAAATTATCCTTTACTATATATATTTACCTCTTTTTCATATCTGATGGTAGGATTTAAACATTAGATTTTTTCCGAGCTCCTGGCATTGATTCGTACGCCAAGTTTACTGCATAATCCTTAGTATCATTAACGGAAAAGAAGGAAAAGAAAGACACGGACAGAGGAAAGGTTTTTCAATCATAAATCAGACAATGAGGTCAATACTTAGCAGCAAACAAATGAAGAATACTATTAGATGGGATAATATAATTTAAATGAAAACCTTAAAATCAGTTTCTGCCATCCACAGGGCAGCCAGGCGAAGCATCTATCTTATAATACACGAAGAGCCGCTGCTTTCTAATTATTTTTGCGGGTCCTTATTTGGCCGACATATAATCATCCGGGGAAAAACTAGAAGGAAATCAGGAATGATAAACTATTATACATTGCTTTTAATATGAATATTTGACATGGCAGCAACCAGGAGAAAATTTTTACACATATCTTCAAGTTCAATAGCCAATGAGTTTAGGTATGGAGTCAAAGCAAATCCCAAAATCACAATTGCACAATCAAGAACAGACTACAGAAGTCTTTCAATTTGATACGAATATCCACCACTTGTATAATGCAAACCCATAAATAATTGCGTAAGCCACGAGTCTGATAGAATACAATCTATATATATACCTGCAAAATTCAAGGTGATTTTGAAGCCAAATAACTATAAAATACTTTCTGCCCCTCTCAGCGTCGGTGAGGCTGGAGGCGACACGGCGGCGAATGAAGGAACCGAGAGAGAAGAATGTAGAGGCAATGGAGGTTAAACAACCGGCGGCCTTGTGGGATTTTAAAAGAAGAACCCAAGTGAGTTGTTTGGCTTTTTTGTTAGGATTTGTTCTTGCCATTTGAGATTAAGAAATCATCTTCAGATGGGGCTTCAAGTTCCACCATTGACCAGTTTGGATTCTCTATCTTGACCACGACCGGAGTGCCTCTGTGAGACTCTTTTTTCCACCAAACAAGCGCAGAGTTCCCTTTTTTTTTTTTTTAGTTGTTAGATTTTATTACAAAAAAGCCGGAGATTTCGAATTTTAATTTTTTATTCTTGTGGCTTAAATTGACCATCCTGCCGTGTTTTAGAAGATTTTTTTTACCATCCTACCCTTTTCAAATGGATTTTACTAACGGATCTGGCATGTGGGTGGGAAAGTGTCGTTTTGAAACTTCGTAGGTGAAAAAGTGTTATTAGGCTAAATCTTGGGTAGAAAATGTCGTTTACTCTGCCTATATATATATAATGCAAAAAAAAAAAAAAAAAAAAAAAAAAACTATTGAAGTTATACCTAAACAAATGATTTTCATTGATTTAAGTGATTATTTGTTTGACATAGTAAACTAAAATACTAAAATATAGAAAATCAAATACTACTTTATATCTTAAAAAAAAAAAAAAAATCAACCTTAATCAATTAGATAAGAAACCTAAAACAATTAATTCCATCTAAACTAATTTTCACCACTTTATTCTGCAAAGATTTAATTATCAATGTTGTATAATCCAATAACTTCATTCAAACATAAGAAAATCAAACATTATTTTATATTTAAAAAAAAAAAATCAATTTGCCTTTGAAATATATGTTCTGCCACTGTTTAAAATGACATGACTAATAGGAATTTTATTTTTTTATTGGCATTATGAGCATTACTCTCTGTCCATCTTTTCTATTAGAACGTTAACATAATACTACACATACAACATTTCTCATACAATATGATGTGACAAAAGATGATTGACTGATTTTAAATTAAAAATAAAATAAACTTTCTCTACACACTTCCACAACACCTCAAATAAAAAAGAAACAAAGAGAGAGGGGGAGAGAGAGAGAGAAGAGGGACTACAAGACTCTGTCACATTAACACCACTTCCACCTCCCTCCACTGTAAAAACCAACAACTCAACACAAACCACAACAACACCCCCCCCCCCCCCCCCCCCCCCCTCCTCTCTCTCTCTCTCTCTCTCTCTTCTCTCTTTGTCACCCAAGTAAGTCTTTTTCTTTTTTTTTCATGTTTTCTTATCTGGGTATTTGCTCTTGTTTTTGTTCTTGTTCTTGTGTTTTTTATTTTAATGTGTGTTGATTGTTGGACTTGAACACTCTTGGAAGTTGCTTCTAGTAATCTCCTTCTGGACTCCATGCTTCTCCTCATAATTAATCAATCAAAAAAAATGAATTGACAGTTTGTACCTCCAATGGTGACTGGAACTACTGCTGAAGATGAGTTGAAATGAAGATACTGAAGATGAAACGAAGTTGTCACTGAAGTGGAAATGAAAAAGTTAAGGGATGAAACGAAAAAAACAATGAAGAAATGAAGAAATAGACAAACTGTTAAAAAAGTTGCATTTTAGGAGGGGGTTGAACTGATTTTTTTCCCAAAACCGGTTAGGCAAGCAGGTTGCTATAATAACCATAGTCTAACCATGGGTCATACCGAATGAATTCAACTATCCGGGTTTTTTGCCAATCCAACCTGGCTCAATGGCCAGGTCCCAGTCGAACCGGTTCAACCGCCTGGGTCAGGCCAGGTTTTAAAACATTGAAGAAAAGAAGATAGCTCATGAGAGGTACTTGATAACACTAGGGATTTATGTTGTGTTAGAGTAGTGAGCTATTTGTGATTTGACTTGAAATGTTACTTGTGTATAGTACTGAAAAGTGTTTAATTAAACAAAATGCAATTTATTATTATTTCATAAAAAAAAATATTTAATATCGTTTAAAAAAATCAATTTGAAATATTATTTTTAATCTACTGTTCGTATATGTTATATTATTAACATTGTACAAGAAATGTAAAATTATACTTTTAGTGGAAATCATATTTTGACGTTAAATTTAATTTAAAAAAAAAAAAAAAAAAAAGGGAGACGAGAGACAAATATTTGATTCTATCTTTTCACCCCTTTCTATGTCAGTAACTATCATGAAAAAAAAAATGTTATAATTTAGTAGTAACTCATGAGAGGTAAAATAAATAAAGTAAATAACAAGGGACCACAATGAGAGAATTAAGAGATATGAGTATTGATATACTAATTACTAAAGCCTCTCAAATATTGGATTTCTTCATCATGAAGGGGAGGGAGGAATTTATAGAAAACACCCCCTTCCCCTTTAGACCACCCGCACCACCTCAAAGTTCAAGGTGGTGGAGGTCCACAATATTTTATAGTACTCTCCCTTGGACCTCCATTATTTACAGATAAGTATATTTAACTTTACTTAAGAAAAACCCAGTAAGAAGTAAAGAAATACAACTCTACAATGAAACTGTAATGTGGAGTTGGATGTGTTTCATATTGCCTCATTAAAAACCTTGTCAGGAAAACTCAGTGGGACAAAACCTGATCAAGGAAAAAAGAGTACAGTGCACATATGTCCAATACAATAAACCATTCTAAAAACTCCCCCTAATCGATGCTTCTCCTGATCAATGCTTCCCCTCATAATGGTATAATTAATTTAGTAACTTATTAAGCCACCACATACGAATGTTATACACTAACTTTTCAAATGTTGATGTTGGTAAGGGCTTAGTGAATAAATCTGCAAGATTATCATTGGAGCGTATTTGTTTGACATCAATCTCTCGATTTTGCTAGAGGTCGTGAGTGTAAAAGAACTTCGGTGAAATATGCTTGGTTTTGTCTCTCTTGACATATCCTCCCTTGACTTAAGCAATATATGTTGCATTGTCTTCTATTATGATTATGAGAGCATCTGAGGTACGTGGCAATTTGCATGTACTTTTAATATGATGGATGACAGATCTTAACCATATGCATTCTCGGCTGGCTTCATGAAGCGCAAGAATCTTGGAATGGTTGGAGGAAGTAGCAATCAATGTCTGTTTCGCATAGCGCCATGATATTGCAGTACCATTATGAGTGAAAACATGTCCCGTCTGCGAGCGGGCTTTATAAGACCAAACTATGCCAAATATCTGTGCTATGTCTGGTCTCGTACATTATACCAAATATAATAATGCATCTATTGCATTTAGATATGGTACTTCAAGACAAAGTATTTTTTCGTCGTTTTCTTTAGGACGAAATGGATCCTTTTCAGGATCAAGAGACCGAACTACCATTGGGGTACTAAAGGGGTGAGATTTATCCATATAAAATCAGTTAAGAATCTTTTCAGTATAATTTGATTGATAGAGAAAAACTCCATTTGAACAATGCTCGATCTATAGGCCGAGACAATATTTTGTTTTCCCTAGATCCTTCATTTCAAATTCTCTTTTTAAGTACTTGGTAGTTTTTGTGAGCTCTTCAAGAGCCCCCATTAAGTGCATGTCATCAACATATACTGCCACAATTGCAAATCCTAATTTTGACATTTTTATAAAGACACACAGGCATACAAGATCATTGATGTATCCTTCCTTAATCAGATATTCACTAAGACAATTATACCACATTCGTCCTGATTGTTTCAACCCATATAGTGATCTTTGCAATTTTATTGAATACATGTTCATTTCATTTGCTTTTGGACTTTGATAAGAGCTTGAATGTTTATATTTTGTTAGTGATTTAATTGGTTTATTTATGGAAAAATATGCTTAAAGTGTGGAATTTGGATTATTTCTTTCATAAATACCATTTATGGGATCACGGGTACAATTTGAGTGCTTTCAGGCTCAAACAGGTTTTTGAAGAGAAAAGAACGATGTTGATAGGATTTACAACTTGTAGGAACAAACGGCACAAGAATCAAGGTCGAAATGAGAAAGTTGTGGCACGTTGAAGATGTTACGGAAAATCTGAAAATCTTTCATCATGAGTATGCCTCGATGTTTCTGTCATAACTTGAGCTGTAGAAATTAGAATTCAATGATTATAATGGCATTGGAAAGCTTATTCAGAGAGCTACAATGTTCATGTTGATGACTTGTTCAAATTCTGAAGATTACGGATGCCTTGGACATAAAGAACAATGGCCGCGGCAACCATTCTTACTGCCGCGGCGATAGGTCACGGGTTTGTGTTGATTCACTACCCTAATCCGAATCTGAATGGGTTAAGTTCTAATATTTTTCCTAAGCACGACCAAGAACCCCAGGGGTATAAAAGAGAGTTTTTAAGAAATTAAAGGGGGAGACTTTTGGAGGAGGAAGGAAATGGCTACCAAGTTGGAGATCGGGATCCGGAGAGCTCTCGTTCACCGATTAGAGAAGTTTTTATCTTTTTCTTTGTTGAACTGATGTTATTGAAGAGAATGATGGATTTTGTTATTTTCATTATGAACTAATTCTTTTTTCTAGGGTTGCAAATGTAGCCCAATTTATGAACATGTGTTGACAGTATTATATTAATTTTATATTGAGCATGATTTCTAAGTTTTATTATTGTGTGTAATGCTTTCAAGTCTCAAGGGCCCGAGAGTTGAATGATATCATGGGTTAGGTTGAGATCGAGAGATGAAACCTGATTTGTCTTGGGTAATAAAACCATAGATTGAGCGAACGCTAGAGATAGGTTACCGCGATCTGTGAGGCTCCGGTAAATTCCATAGAGCTTAATGATCTCTTAGCTCCTAAATCCAACTTAGAGATATCTTGGTTTGTTGTTTAATGGTTAATTTGCTAATTTCTCGAGAGAGAGTTAGTGGAATAATATGGGATTTGGCTTTTAGAATACGCTTGATTAGGTTAACAATAGATGTCAACGCATAGGATTAAATTGGTGCAAAATCTATGCCCTAGGTTTAGTCATATTGATCTTTAAATCAAAGTTTAACAAATTCTGCATTTATTTAGTTTTTAGTTTGTTACGTTGTCATTAAAACTTCTATTAAAATTCTGTTTTATCAAATAGCAATAGGATATAATAGTTTGGTACTTGGTAGGTAGTTCCTTTGGGATTCGACACTCGTTTACTCGAACTTTATTACTTGCACGATTTCGTACACTTGCGAATAGCCTGTCAGACTTTGAATCTTTCAGAGATTTTCATATAGGTATCAGTATCTTGTGTACCATTGATGGGAATGCAAAATGTCATATTTAACCCCCTTAATGTTTAGTCTTTTATATGTATTTGTTTCCTAATTGTACTCATTATTACTTTATTTTGGTTTAGGAAGCAAATGGAGGTGTTAATTGAAAAACGGAATTAATTAGGGGAATTCGGACAGTTTCGCCACTGCTTCGTATTCTGGGCATAATTCTCTCATCCGAGCTTCGATTGAGATGATTCAAAATTCTGTGGAACGCTAAGAAAGAGATCTACAACTTTCTGTTTTGAGTTTTTAGAGATACTGGCTGAATAAAGGTTGTAATCGAGCTTGAAGTTGACGCACCTGCATTGCCGATGTCCTGGAGCGTTCTGACTTGCTATGCAAGTCAGTCCATTATTGCACGTTTTTGAAGACATACATGCTGCACAAAAATTACAGCTGGAAACACCACTTTCCTATTTTATTAGGACTCTATTTTATTTTATTTCCAATTAGTCTTAAATTAGGATTAATGTTATTTTAGGATAGGAGAATATTTCTTTTAGGAGATTGAGTGGGATTCGAATTCTTAAATTAGATTTTAAAAGGGAGATCAGATTAGGTTTTAAGGACCACGCCTCTCTCTCTTTTCCTCTCTGGAATTTTCTTTCTCTTGAGTTTTTGGATTGGCCATGAGCGGCTAGAACTTTTGTAACTTGGTCGAAGGAAACGGAAACCTCGGAATCAAATAAACTGTGAGATCTTTCTGTTTTTAGTGTTAAATTCATGTTTGAGTATTGAATGTTATTCTGTGCATATTTTCATGATTGATGCATTTAATTACTAGGAGGCCTACTAGTGTATTATTTGTTGAAATCTACTGCTAAGTTTGATATCAAATCCGTAATTGTTTGATCCCTCCAACTTGTGAAGCAATTAGGGTTAGTAATTTGCTGCGTCAGGAATTAGTAACCTTACGAAGAACATTCAACTAAATTAAATACAACCGCTTGTGTTTGTGTTGTTTAGCTTCATCGATCTCTCTAATTCTTAAGGCTGCCACTAGATTAAATCTTGAGCGCTTGTCTAGGGTTGTTTAGGGGTAAGATCAATTAGGATCGCTTGTTTCCTGATTAATTACAATTAAGGAGAGATAGGAAATTAGTTCCAACGGTGAATATTCAATGTGTGAATTGATTATCTTCGCATCAATGATCAGTTGTAAGATTCCGATGGTGGATGTTGACGGAGACCAAGTTTCGTTATATTAATTGATTTCGAATTGAACTGTTTTTGTTTTTGGTCTTTGCTAAGAATGTTTCCTCTTTTACACAGAACCCCCCTAGCCTTGTTCACATAACAGCAAATTCAGCTAGACACTCTTCGTGGGATCGACCCTGACTTACACTACTACGTGTATTTTTAGGTTTTAATTCTGGGTGCCTACGACAGCACGCCAGATTTTGGAATACGCAGTGACAACGTTCATGAGACGCATATCGAGTCCTTCTGAGATTGATAACTGATCAAGTATCAAAATGTTATAGCATCCATCACTGGTGAATATGTCTCATCAAAGTCAATTCTGGGTCTCTACAGGATACCTTGAGCCACTAGTCTGACCTTATACCTAGCAATCTTATTTTTCTCACGTTTTCAGGCGTTTGGACTACAGGTCCAAAAACATCATGTTTTGCTAGGGAGGTTAATTCAACTTGAATTGCCTCTTCCCATTTTGGCCAATCATGTCTTTGTCGACATAACGTGGCTCAAACTCATCATTCATAATTTCAGTAGCTATTGTGTATGAGAATATGGTATCAACAATAGTTGTCTCACGATTCCACATTTCTCTAGAGTGGGTATAGTTTATAGAAATTTCTTTATTTCTATGTTCTTGTATTCCTTCGGGGATTTCTTCCTCTTCAGGGGCTTATGTCCTTTCAGGGACTGCTAACTCTTCTGGAGTTAGTTTAGAAAGTGTAGAGTTGTCAATTATTCCAATATTGACACCTATTTGATTCTATGCCTTTCATTTCCTAGGAACAGTATCCTTGGCTCTAACAAGCCTACCATGCTTCTGGCATGTAATAGATGAATTGATCACTGCCCACATGGATTGTTCATTGGTAACATCAATCTTTGCTAGTGTATTGATAGCGAGAATGTATGATCTCATTATTTTTGCTGCATCTGTAAATGCATCAGGTATTTGGTTGGCAATATTTTGTAAATGTGTTATTCTTTGCACTTTAATTTCAAATTCAGATGTGTGATGATCTAAATAAGACATAGAATTCAATTTCCAGGAAAGTTTAGGCCTTACTTCAAAAGGCTTTACCTTTTTTCCTAAAGATGGGAATGTTTTCTCATTAAAATGGAAATCCGCAAAACGTGTAATAAACATATCACTCGTTAGAGGCTCAAGATAGTTGATGATAGATGGTGAGTCATAGCCAACATATATTCCCAAACGACGTTGAGGTCCCATTTTGGTGTATTAAGGGGGTGCAATTGGAACTTGCATAGCACAATCAAAAGTTCTTAAATGGGATATATTAGGCTGATGTTCAAATACAAGTTATATTGGAGAGTATTGATGATATGCAGTTGGTCTTAGGCCAATTAACGTTACAGCATCTAAAACAGCATGAGCCTAGGCAGAAGTCGGTAATTGCATACGTAATAGCAAAGTTCTTGTAGCTAATTGGATACGCTTTATAAATGACTCCACCATACCATTCTAGGTATGTACATGTGGTACTGGGTGCTCAACATCAATTCCCATTGTTGTACAATAGTTATCAAATGTCTTTGAGGTAAACTCACCAACATTGTCCAAACGGATTGCTTTAATTAGGTAATCTGGAAAGTGTGCCCGTAATCTGATAATTTGTGCCAACAATCTAGTAGAGGCAACGTTATGGGTGGATAGTACACAGACATGTGACCGTCATGTCGATGCGTCAATCAGTACCATAAATTAGCAGAATGGTCCACTTGGTGGATAAATAGGTCCACATATATCCCTTTTAATTCTTTGTAAAATTGATGATGATTCTACACTAACTTTAATGATGGATGGCTTAAGTGCCAATTTGCCTTTGCGAGCAAGCAATACAAACACTCTCATTAGGTGACAGAATCTTCAAATTCTTTAATGGGTGCCCATGTGAGTATTATATGATCCTACGTATCATAGTAAATCCTGGGTGACCAAGATGGTCGTGCCAAATTTTAAAAAGTTCAGGATCAATGAACTTTTGATTCATAACTACATAGACTTCAATATTCTTCAGGAATGTGTAATATAACCCTAATGAGAAAGCAAGGAGTTTCTCTAGTACATGCTTCTGGCATGAAATATTAGCAGTGATGCATGGAAACTCTCCATTCTTTTCACTTAAAGTTTCAATATGGTATCCATTGAGTCGTATATCTTTGAAACTAAGCAATCTCCTTCTGGATTTGCTAGACTATAAAGCATCATGGATACTTAATTTAATTCTGCTTGGTAACACGAGTGTTGCTCTTCTAGAGCCCTCAATTATGTTTGCAAATCTTGATAAGGTATTTATTTTAGCCTCAATAAAGGTCAAACCTAAGAAATATTTTCTATCCCAAAGGATGGTGTGTGTTGTTGCACTGTCTACTATACAAATGTCTCCACCGTTACTGGATGTCAATGTCTCAATTTCAAAGTTCATCCTTAAAAAAAAAATTATGTTAGTAAGGATGTTTACAGGACTTCATCTTCATGATATGGAACTTCAGGTCCAATTTTTGTCTCTGTTTTACAAACTTCATGTTTGTAATTAGTATTTAGAACTTCAAGTTCTAAAACGAAATTTATTAATTGTAACACCCACATCAAGGTACATAATTTTATTTATGCCCTAATACCCTTAGTTGGATTTCTTTGATGTTACTTTAGACAAATGTGAACAAAAATTCCTTAAAAGTTCATTAGGGGTAAAATGGTCTTTTCACTCCTAATTAGATGAAAAAGTGGGGAGTGAAAGGAAGCAAAATAATGTGAAGAAGATAATAAAAATGAGGTTATTTTGGTAATTGTTTAAAGGATATAGATGGGATTTCATAGAAAGTGCAAGGGCAAAATGGGAAGACATGCATATATTATTAGATATAAGGTTTCATTGAAGAAACCCTAACCATATTTCAGCCCTTGTACACGCCACCCTCACTCATTTTTTTCTAAAATTTCTTCACCAAATCTCAAACAGAATTCATAGGATTTGGCTTGGATTTTTATAGATTTTCAATCCTAAAGCATTCAAAGGTAAGATTCTAGCACAAGGTGTGTGATTAACCTTTAAAGTTTTAAATTCTTATGGTTTTTATATGATCTAGGTCAAAGGGAAGAGACTTTTAGTGCCGCGGGGGGGGGGGGGGGGGGGGGGGGTGGGCGCCCGTGTTATATCACAACATCAAGGTAAGAATTAGTGATGGAATTTTGAAGTGTTGAGAATTGTTGAAAACGGCCAGGTTTGATGCTATAGCTAGTGAGTTTTTGTCAAATTTTGTGGATTTAGAGAGATGTGGAAGTGTAGCCAACATAGTAGTTGCATGTGCATATGAATTGTTTGATGAAAATCCAAAGAGAAAATGCATGCATGAGTTGGCTAAACCCTATTGAAGAAAGGGTTAGAGAAAGGCAAGAATTGAAGTAGAAAGATTATGTTGGGCTTAACCAAGTGTAAATGTTAGTATTCAAGAGTGCATATTGTTATGCCAAAATTTAGAATATCACTTGGTCATGTTAGTTCCATGAGAGAAATGGCTCTTACTGCTTGGTTCTAGTTACTTGAACCTTTAGTACTTCTTGAATAGCACATGAAAGTGTTAGAAAAAAATTGAATGTTAAAGTGCTACTTTGATATGGCATTTGTGATAGTAGAGAATGGTAGAATATGTCATGACATATCATTATGCCATAATGAGTTTTCAAGTTTGTGGATGTGAACTTGGAAAGAATATCAAAGAATGGGCTTGATCATGCATATGATTTATATATATATAGCCTTGATTTGGTAAATGAGAATATTAAAGAAAATGTTAGCAAAGAATGAGAAAAGAAAGAAAGAAAATGGCTTATAGATTCTTTTAAAGCCAACATGCAAATATGTATATTTTCTCATTTACTAAAGAATGCAAGTGTAGAATTTCCATAGCTTGGAAATTCATTTAGAAATGTGTATAGTATCTCTTTCTATTCTCTTTCTATAGCATGTTATAGTATAAGGTTGTTGCGATGGGGAACCCGTGAGTGACAGAGATGTGGAAAATTCCCACATGCACACCGCCATTAGTCAGCGGCCTCAGCATAGCATAACAGAATTTGTAAAGTCTCTCAACAGTGTATGTGGATGAGGATTGTACCCAGTAGAAACTATCTACATGCACACCACCATCAGTGAGCGGCCTCAACATAGCAGAACATAATTAGTACAGTCCGTCAACAGTGCATGTAGATGAGGACTGTACCCAGTATACACTCACATGACCAGGGTTCCAAATCCATGCTTCAACCTAGTCCGATCGGCAAACTAGAATATAAAAGAAAAGAAAGAGAAACAGAATAAGAAATAGAAACAAAGAAAAAAAAAAAAAAAGATACAACATAAGAGACAAACAACAGAAAAGAAAAGAAAATTCTTTTCTCAGAAAATTTTATTATTCTGCATACGTATTATGCTACTTGCATGATTTAGCATTTCTTATGTGCTTGACGATGTACAGTTTTATTAATTGTCTTTGCACATTGGTAAGTATCAAATCAGAATTTCAAAAAAGAATGCAGAGTATCAGAAAGGAATGCAGAATATTAGAAAAGAATGCAGCATATCAGAAAAAATAAAGTGAGAAAAGGAAAGTTAGAATATAAGTAACGGAGGAAAAACAGTAGTGCAGTTTGGTTTACTTACTAAGCAATTAGTGCTCACTCCGTTATTTTACTGTTTTGCAAGTAATAGATGATTTACAGTCGGGTGGGACGTCAAGAAGTGGGGGAGTTTGGCGGCACTGTCCAAGACCATCTTATACTTATTAAAGTATATAAGTTATTTTGTGTATATACTTATATGAATTAAAATTAGAACTTTCGGATTTTACATTATCTACCTATATGTATATATGTTTACAAAAGTTATTTAGTGGATTTTGTCATATATTTCTTAAAGAATTACTAGCTAGAGAGAAAATTACATTTATGGATCTTCAATTTCATTTATCAAATATAATATGGAAGCACAATTGCTAACATTGGTTATCGAAAATATAATAAAAACATATCTAACCATAACAATTGTATTTAACAAGAATAAACAAATTCGACAATGAATGCGATATTCAACAATAATAAATAGATCGAGCCATAGAGGCAGAATTTAACAATAATAAATAGATCCGACTATAGAAACAGAATTTAACAATAATAAGTTGATCCGACCATGGAGTACGAATTTAACAATAATAAATAGATCTGACCATAGTGGCAGAATTTAATAATAATAAATAAATTTGACCATAGAGATGGAATTTAATAATAATGAGTAAATCCAACCATAAAGTGGAAACAAAGATTAAAGAATGCATATAAGATCGAAGTATTTACTTTCAATAGAGGTCTAACGTTACACTTGTTAAGCTCTTTGTACTGATAACGTGTTATAATTTAGTAGTGCTTATTAGTAGTAACTTAGGAGAGGTAACATAATTAAAGTAAATAACTAGGGACCGAAATGAGAGAATTGAGAGATGTGAGTATGGATATACTCAAGCCTTTCATATATTGGATTTCTTAAGAATGGCGGGGGGCCCTACCCCTTTGGACCGCCCCCACCACGTCAAAGTTCAAGGCGATCGAGGTCCATAATATTTTACAACAAAAAAAAGGAAATGTTAGCATATCAAAGAATAAACGATTGATTTTTTATCAATAAACCTGCTAAAGACCTCAACATAGAATACTTTGGAAGCCACGGAAAGATATGTTTTTGGACCTCGCATTGAAAATCCTCTTCTTCTTCATTGTATTTCATATTGTGATACATTATAGTAAGAGGTGTATATACAGTTAGGCCCTTTCTACTTGTGTGTGAAATCCCTAATTCAAATTTATATGTATAATGATTCGGTAGATAAGATTTTTTTTTTTTTTTCCTTTTTCTTAAAGCCACGTCTGTTAATTTTCTGGGCTAAATTGTTACTATCTGATAGTGTTAAGCCATTTTTTACGTTGGGCAAACCCAGTCGAGTTAATAATTATCCCCCCTGGTTTCTTGCCTAATACTATGGATTAACTTTACAAAAAATCTAGCTTTTTTAAACACCACTCAAGAGTTTATTTCCATGATAGGTTTAGATTATATTACAAATTATATTAATAATATAGTTAATAACATAACCAACTTTATATTAAAAAAATATGACTATAATTAATAATTTTAATTTTTAGAATTAACCTTCTTAATATTTAAATATCTAAGTATATTATGTATGATAGAATTTGGACCTATTTATCATCTCTTTGCGTATAATAAAACCAAGGTATAAAATATTGTATATTTAAAACGAAAAAAGTTAAAAATACTATTCTAGTTCAATCCCAAATAATATTTAGAGGGTGGGCTATCTCTACTCTCATTTTCTTACTACATAATTAAAGTATTAAATTTTTTACTAAGCATAACTCATAATACTAATTCAAAATAAATAAATTCATGCCAACTGAATGAAAGATAATATATATAAAAAATACGGGAAATCATATTAAAGAACCCATTTTTGGGTCCTGAATTGAAAAATAGTTTGTTTCCGAAAGTTTCTCAAGAAATAACCCTCTCAAGTTTCTAAGGACAACAATATCCTTATACAAAACCCATCTTCTTCTTTCTTAGTCTAGCTCTCCTCTTCTCTCCCAAAACTTTTGCATGATTCTTAAAAACCAGTACTCCCAAAACGCAGCAGTATCATTGAATTACTTTAAAAAAGAAGGGGTTATCTTGTTATTTAGTTGAACCTTTGGTCCATTAGAAGCCACACAAGAGTTAAGTCATTTCAAAGTTGAATAAATTTTGTTTTGTATATATAAAATTTAGGCCTAGCTAACTTGTTAATTAGTGTATATAATATTAGATAGCTTGATATTACTGTCGGTTATGATGAATTTGTCAATGGATTAAAAATTTGATTAACCCACGTCTGTTACTAATTATATGAATTTGTCAATGGAGATAGAATTATAATAAAGGTGTTTGTAAGTATTTTTATCAATTTATAAAGATGTGTGTTTACATTCATTTCTAATGTTTGCACATTTATTTGGTTAAGTACAATCGTATCTATAGTTTACACATGTATTGCATAAATGTGTGCACATTTCATTGGTCTCAACTTATTACAAATATGTGTGCACATTTGACTCAATTGTGTAAAAAAAAAAAATCCAGTCAAACCTTTTAGTACAGATGTCATGTTTTTATTGCTTGTTAGGATATTTTCCAATTTTGAAATCTCTGTGAAAAGTTCATTTGCAGGTGTCTGATGTTTCAGAGGTGGTCCAAGAAAGTTGTTGTGCCTTTTCAGATGTGGTCCACCAATGTTGTTGAGATCTTTCCTAAAATAGTCCAACATGTGTAAGCCTTTGTCGGCTGTGTGTACTAAGGATTTGTTGAGCATGGATTATTTGATATCTTCTACATCCTTGCGTTTTCTTTGAACCTGGATATTTCATTTTGTTCTCTGAAAGTTTTTAGAGAGTTTATTCCTTGGTGAGGTTCCTTATGTTGTTTTATACTCGAAATACTTTGATTATATTTTGTTGTTGAGTATTTGTTGGAACATGTTTCCTTTGATGGAAGCTTGAAGGGAGTTCAAGCTGTGGAGCTGAAAGTAGACTTGGGCCTTTGAAGCTTGAGTGAAGCTTGAGCTGTCTAGGTGGATCTTGGACTCAAGCAATCCGTAGTTGAGCATTGGAGTAATCAATGGTGGAGTTAGAGTCTTGTAGACAGGGAGTTGTTTTACATTGTTGTACTTAATTCCGGCTCTGTATTGAGTTGGAACATGTTTGCTATAGTGGATTTATTTCATCTGGACTTGGTCCTATGGATGCAGGCTGATAGTTGAATCATGTAAAAATCTTTGAGTTACTTTCTGCTCATGTTTGATTTTTGTGTTTACGTTGAATGTCCTTTCTCATAAGCACTAATGAATACAATCAACTCATTCTGCAAATGTTTAATAAACCTGATTAAACACAAACTTTCAATGTTACGATATTCGACAAAACATGCATGCTTCATCTACGGAAGCTGAGAATTGTCCTATTCAAACTACATAAATACCAATTGGCACGAGGCAGCTGAATAGAAAAACACCTGGGTGCTTGATATTCCAAAACCCTTGTCAGTGGCTTTAGATGCCATGTCAAGCACACAAGATGGGGAAACTTGGCTAAGTTTGATTTTCATGACTAAGCTAGAAATTACAAGATACATTAAGTCGTCTTGCCTTGAGACAAAATTTTGAGTACATGGTTTCTCATTTGAGTAAGGGTCGGTTTTAAGTTGTGTGTAGGATAAAGCAAATTGTAAATGGTGAGTTTGTGCAATGACGATGGTCCCTACGACATATTTCGAAGTTAAAAAGGATTGTTTAAGGGAAGACATGTGTTAGGGATCAACTTCCTCTGAACCATGACAATGATTTTGTTAAGAGTCATCGATCGATCAACACATACAGCCTAAAAGTGTCTACAAGTTGGTAGAAATTACGTTGCAAATGTCATATTAGATAATGCCCTCGATAAGCTGAACTGCTGAAGATACAAATTTCGTACAATAAGCATAGAGAGCAAAAGAGTATGCTCTTGCTACTTAGAAAGGAACACCGGCGCATTCCTTTGCGAAGCTCCGACCATATTACAATATGTTGGAGTGTACTAACCTTGGAATCGTTACAGATATTGTGTAGAAAAAAATATCGATTCAAGCTCTTTTGCATGTCAATTGGTTCCAATTTCTACAACATTTATCACCATTTATTGCCATTGATGGTGCTCATTTGAAGGGTAAATACTTGAGATCGTTATGTGTCTCGACATATAAAATAGTAACGTGCAGATATTCTCGTTGGCATTTGGTGAAGGAGATTTAACATCTTATAAAGCTTGGCAATGGTTCCATAACAAATTAAAAGGTGTCGATAATAACATTAAGGAATTGTTTATTATTTCTAACAGAAAGGAATGGTTCCATCATAATAATTATTTTATATTAATGACTAATAACCAATCGATAGGAGATTGTGGTTGATATGGTGTAACTTAGGCATTGACTTAAGCCCCCTATTGGCTGGTTATAAATCATTACAATTTACAACAACCGACACTCAAAATAACCAATAAGGGGCTATCAGTTAGAAACGTGTAACATAGCTACTACCTTTTCTCACAATAGCAACTGATAGCCCCTTAATGCTTGGTTACCAATCATTACAACAAGTGACACTCCAAAACAGCGGATAGGGGCCTTTGCGTTGCTACCAGTTTCCAAATTGTCAATTTGGGGGCAAGTAAAGTGAAAAGAAAGAATTCTCTTCTTGATTGAATAGTCTGTCACATTGCTGTATATACAAAAAAATAAACTTATAACTGTCAACTAACTACTTCAAATAATTACAGTTCAGCATAACAGATTCCTAACTAACTAAGCTACCTCCCGTATACCAACTTGAATCTTAACACGCCCCCTCAAGTTGGCATCTTATGAATATTTTTCAAGCATAACTTGGACATAAGCTTTTCATGTTGTAACCTTCCCAAGCCTTTTGTCATCACATCTGCTAATTGTTCTCCAGTTGGTATGTATTTCGTAATGATCAAACCACTTTGAATTTTCTCCCTTATGAAATGACAATCTATATCTATGTGCTTTGTTCTTTCATGAAACATGGGGTTTGCTGCAATTTGCAATGCTGATTTGTTATCACAGTAAAGTAACGCCGGGATTTTGGCTTCAACATCAAGTTCTTTAAGTAAACCAGTTAACCAAATCAGTTCTGAAACAGTTCCAGCCATACTTCTATATTCTGCTTCTGCAAATGATCTTGCTATGGTATTTTGATTCTTTGATTTCCAAGACAGAAGAGAATCTCCCATCTTGATACAGTAACCTGACACTGATTTCCTACTAACAGCACAAGAGGCCCAATCTGAATCATAGAATGCTACCAATTCTTTTGTACTTTTTGTGGACATAAGCATCCCAAGAGCTGGTTCCTTTTTCACGTATCTTATAACTCTCAATGCTGCTTCTAGATGTGATTGTTTAGGAGTCTGCATATGTTGACTTAAATTTTGGATAGCAAACGAAATATCAGGCCTAGTCATTGTTAGATATAATAACCTTCCCACCATTCTCGTAAACATGCTAGGATCTGTCAACAACTCAGCCTTTTCATTTGGTGAAAACTTCTGATCAAACTCATATGAAGTCAGTTTTAAATTCTGTCTGACAGGCTTCACAGCAAATAATCCAGCCTCCGAAATTAATTCCAGTGCATATTTTCTCTGGTTCAAAACAATCCCTTCAGAGGACCTAGCAACTTCAATTCCAAGAAAATATTTAAGGTGACTAAGGTCTTTGATTTTGAAATTATCCTATAGAATAACCTTCAATTGATCTATCATCTTAATGCAGCTCCCTGTTATCAAAATATCATCAACGTAGACAAGCATAATGACTATGTTACTTCCTTCTCGTTTGGTGAATAATGAGTAATCATACTTACTGTAATGACTGCTTTACACGAGGGTACTTGTAGAAATATATCAAGTAGAATATATGTATAGTAGCAAAAGTAAATGGGCCCAAAGTTTTCTTTTATTACATATAAACATTATTTATACAAAACAGAGTATCATTTACAAAATGGTATTAAAACATTGGACTTTGTAGCTATTTCTCTTCTCTTGCTGACGCCCATCCAACCGCGTTCTCACCTAGATCCTGCAACCACAAAGAAAAACAACGAGGTGAGCACGAAATAATGCTCAGTAAGTAAATCCTCTACTCGACTGTCCCCGTAACTCTCTCTCTAATTCTTTCCTTACAGTACTCATCTTTCACACAGCTCTCTTTACTTAACTGCTGCTATATGTCACGGCCTCATCTTATCGGAGGCACGACTGGGTGGAGTTCACATAGCACCATCCCACTTTTCGTGACTTTCGGGTAGAGATCACAAAGCACTAACCCGCTTTTCACAACTTTCGGGTGGAGAACACAAAGCACCAACTCATTCTCATACTTATCGGGTGGAGATCACAAAGCACCAACCCGTTCTCATACCTATCGGGTGGAGATCACAAAGCACCAACCCGTTCTTAGTGCTCTTCTCATTCTCTCTACTCTTAGAGTAGTTCATTCACACAGTTTTCTACTCTTTCTCAAACTAGATTCATAGTGTAGCTTAATGCTTAGAGTAGGTTAGTCACAAAGTTCTCTACTCTTTCTCAAACTACTTCTCAAATTCATAATTAATGCATATGGATGGTTCATGCTCATTAATGCACTTAGGAAATGCCATTATGCAATGTAGCAAAAATGAAGGTTCACAACTCTTGCCCATACTTCTCTTAGGCATTTCATCAAACAACTAGTATGCATACCTACACTCCACTTTATTTATAAGTCTATCCCTCTCTTGAACCATCCAAATGGGAGAAAACTCCCTTACCAAGCTATAATCCCTGCCATAACTTAACACTTCCAAAGAGATTTCTCAATCTCCTCCAATTTCATCACAAACTACATTCTCATCACACATCACACTCCTCAATTGAAGTGTATTTAACAACCACAAAATACTACTCATCTCAACCCAAGTTCTCAATAACATAACATATATCATGCATAAATAAATCTCGACACAAAGGATTTCTCAAATATCAACTTGGATTGGGATTTACTTACCTTATGATGGTGTGATTCCGCTAACACTTCTCTTTTCCTTAGTAACTTGTCCCTTCTCTACAACTTTAAACAATAAAACCATAAGACTTCAATGTACAAATATATGCAAACTTTACATCTAAAACAAGAATCCTTACCTTAGGATGCCTTAGATTAATTCTCTACCAAGATCCAACTAAAAACTCTCAAAAATCCTTGAAAGATTGAAGGAAGAATTGAGAGGAAATGGAGAATGGAAGAGGCAGTGGAAGAAGAGTGAATGAAGGGTTTACTAAACTTAACCCCTTTTAGCTCAAATTATCTTCATTCATTCCCATTTTACCCTTGTTCTTCCTTGGGAATTCCATCCTTGTCCTTTAAATCATTACAATCACACCCCCACTCTAGCATATTCTTCATAAAATTCTCTTACATTTTACTCCCCACTTTTCCTGCTAATTAAGGGTAGAAAGGTCATTTTGCCCCTATGGAAGAATTCTCTAGAATCTCAATACACATTTTTTTTTTGTCAAGCCCTTCGCCGCGGCGAAGAATCTTTCTTCGCCTCGGCAAAAACTGACAAAACCTACACCGTAGGTTGCAAGACTTTATCGCCATGACGAAGCTTCTTTTTCGCCTCGGCGAAGTCTGTAACACAAAAATTGGCCAAGTCTTTACAAATTTCAGGGCAACCACTCAACCAACTCACAATATCCATTCAATCAAGGACCAACCAAAAAATATTAACAATATAACAACTCAATTAAGAGGAAAACAGTAAAGATTCAAGCAATGCAACATAAATTAGCTACATACCTCAAGTGGGGCGTTACACTTACTCTACAAGTAGCCATTTTTTATCAAGGCTTCAGTAAGTTTGTGATTCCATTGTCTACTTGCTTGCTTCAATCGATACAAGGATTTGAGCAATCTGCAGACTATGTGATTCTCCCCCTGAGTGCCAAATCCTTGAGGTAAAGACATATAAACCTTTTCATGAAGATCCCCTTGCAAGAAAGCATTAAACACATCAAGTTGGAAGAGTGGCCAAGCATGAATTGAAGCTAATGCAAGAACTGATCTGACTGTGACCATCTTTGCCACCGGGGAGAAGGTTTATGTGTAATCAATGCCAGTTTGTTGGTTGTAGCCCTTGGCTACAAGCCTGGTTTGTATCTTTCTAAAGTACCATCAGAATTGTATTTGACTTTGTAGACCCATTTGCAGCCAATAGGCTGTTTGCTTGCTAGGAGAGGGACAAGCGGCCAAGTTTTGTTAGCTTCTAAGGCATTGATCTCAGTTTGCATCGCATCAATCCAATTAGGATCCTGAGAAGCTTCAGCAAATGAAACAGATTCTTTGATCTGAGAGATGGGAGATAGGAAACACCTGTAATATGGAGAGAAATGACCATAGGAAACAGCATCTGAAATTGAGTAATGAGCTGAAGGGTTGATATAATCTTGCAACCAAATTGGAGGTCTTTGTGATCTAGCAGACCGTCTGATATTTAAAGGAACATCAGGAGTAGGTACTGGAGCTGGAGTTGATGTTAATGTAGAGTCAATTAAAGGAACATCAGGATCAAGACCAGTAGTAGGACCAAGACTGAAATGTGAATCTAGTGATGGTGGAGTAGAAGTGTCATGATTGATAGGAGCAAAAAATAAGTCATCATAAAATGTGGTAGTGAAAGGATCATTTGGAAATAATGGAACATGAGAGTGTTGTTAGAACTGAAAGGGAAATATGTGCTCAATAAATCTGACATCTCGATTGACAAAGAAGCTGAAATCTTATAGGTTTAGCAACTTGTATCCTTTTTGTGAAGAATATCCCATAAAAACTGATGGTACAACCTTGAATCCAAATTTATCTCTGGAGCTCATATTAGAGGCATATGCCAAGCACCCAAACACCTTGAAGTGATCAATAGAAAGAGGAGAACCAAAGAGAACTTCATAAGGTGAACTGCCCAGGAGCACATCATTAGGAAGTCTATTAATGATATAGCAGGCTGTGAGTATGCATTCTCCCCAATATCTAATTGGAATGGAAGCCTAAAATCTCAAGGCTCTAGCAACACTAAGTAAGTGCCTATGCTTCCTTTCTACTACCTCATTCTGCTGTGGAGTATAGACACAAGTTTTCTGGTGAATAATCTCTAGTGAAGTGAAGAGTGCAGTGCATTGAGAATTAAGAAACTCTAAGCCATTATCTGTTCGAATATACTTAACAGAAGCTGAGAACTGATTCTTGATAAGAGTAAGAAAGCTTTTAAGATGAACTATAACTTCATGCTTATGTGTCATGAGAAAAACCCAAGTAATCCGGGAATGATCATCAACTATTGTAAGAAAGAATTTGTGATGATTATGTGTAGGAGTATGATAGGTCCCCATACATCCATAAGCAGCAAATGAAAACATGCAGGAGCTTTTGTAGTACTAACAGGAAAAGGCTTTCGTATATGCTTAGCAAGAGGACAAATATCACAATGAGACTCAACATCATCAGAGTTAAAGGTTCTTATTCTAGAAAAATATTTCAGTTTTGCATATGGCACATGGCCAAGACATTTATGCCAAAGCTGGCTTACAGAAACTGAACAAGAAACAGGCAATGTTTTATTCAAAGTAGAAGTATTAGCCATTGATGCATGAGAAGGCATGAAGAAGTAGAGACCCTCTGATTCTTTACCAATCCCCAGTATTTTTCCGTTGGAGAGGCCCTGAAATATGCAGAAATCAGGATAGAAACTGACAAAGCAAGATAAGTCTTTGGAGAGCTTTGATATGGAAATCAAATTAAACTTGAAATCTGGCACAAATAATACATTAGTCAGTTTCTGATCTAGACCAATGTTACAAGATCCAATATGTGTTACGGTTGAATGATGTCCATTAGGTAGTCTAACTGTGGAAGGAGAAACTGTCCCCATCAATTTGTTCAAAGTGTTTAAAGAAGTTGTCATATGGTGACTAGTACCTGTGTCTAATATCCAGCAGACTCCATGATCTAAGGATGAAAAATAAGAGTGAATACCATATTGACATGTGCATCATTTGGAGGTAATGAGGGTTCCTTTTGAAGCAATTTCAGTATCTCTACATACTGCTCTTTAGAAAAGATTGGAGCTGCTTGAGTACTATTTGCAATGGCTGCAAAACTACTGTGATCAGATGATTCAGTAGTGGTAACGTTATTTGTTGAGGACTGAGTAGGATTCTTTCTTTTGGTGAATTTAAAATCAGCAGGATAGCCAATGAGTCTATAACAATTATCCTTTTTGTGTCTCTTCACATGACAATGTTCACAAGTTATATTCCAATTCTTTTTAGGCTTAGCTGATTGTTGGTTTGATGATGAATAAAGTACTGTCGGCTCAGATGAGGATTCAACAATAGCAGCAGTGGTTAAATTTCTCTGGCTTTCTTCAGTAACGAGCATAGAATAGGCTTGGTTAATTGATGGTAAAGGTTGCATCATGAGAATTTGGCTTCTAGCATGCAAGTAAGATTCATTTAATCCCATCAAGAATTGGAGTAACTTTTGATTCTGCATGTGATCTACATAAACCTTTGACATAGAACACTCACGTGAAGGAAGTTGGATAATAGACGAATATTCATCCCATAACATTTTCAGTTTAGAGAAATAAGTGGAAATAGATGAAGTTCCTTGCACTAAGGTGACAATTTCTCTATGCAACTGGAAAACTCTAGATCCATTCACTTTATCAAATCTTTCTTTTAAATCTTTCCATACCAAATGTGCACTTGAAGCATAAACGATGCCACTTAAAAGTTCTTTAGTAACTGAATTCATGATCCAGGAAAGAACTATAGCATTACACCTATCCCACTGATTGTGCAAGCTAATTGGAAAACTATCCTTTGTGCAAGTTCCTTCAATAAATCCAATCTTATTTTTGGCTAATAGTGATATTCTCATAGATCTACTCCATAACGAGTAATTATCTACACCAATAAATTGAAAAGAAACAAGAACAGCACTTGGTGGAGTATCAGAAGGATGTAAGTAAAGTTGATGACTAAAATCGATTGATGAACTTGATTGATCATTTGCCTTATTTGTAGAAGACTGCATTTCTCCATCTGCACTAGTAGCTGCCATTTTGGAAGAAGGAAGATGATAACTTCTTGATCAAAGAAAATGAGATCAGAAAAGAATCTTCTAGTAAACGAAATCCNTTAATATTAATGTATTATAATATATTAAAGCTTTTAATATGGTGTAATTTATATGTAATAAGTATAATTGTATTCATATATTTATTTAATTAGGTTATTCTAAAAATTTAACTTTTTCTATTTTAACTTTTTTTATATGTAAAATAATAGAAACTCCCCCATTATTTACATTTCACAAATATCTTATTATAGTCCAGGTTCCAAAATAGGTTCTAAACAGGTTCCAAAAATAGGTTCCAAACAGGTTCTAAAACAAGTTCCAAAGCAGGTTCCAAATAGGTTCCAAAACATGTTCCAAACAGGTTCCAAAACAGGTTCCAAACAGGGTACCCTTTTTATAGGTTCCGGTTCCGGTTCCGGTTCCTCCACATGCAAGAACAGGAACCAGAACCGTACAGTAGCGGTTCCAAAAAATTGGAACCGGAACCTACCCGCACAGTGCAGGTTCTGGGTAGATTCCGGTTCTGGTTCCGGTTCTTACCCCCGGTTCCGGTTCTACCCGCTACCCATGCTCACCCCTACCAGTGTCCCCTAGTTCTTCGCGTTCACTCTTCTTTGTCGTTGTAAGTCTACAAAATTATCAATGGCTCATTTTTCACAAAATCAAATCCAAAGGACTTTCAAGTAGATTTTACCATCTACCACCAATAACAATAGCTTCGAAACATTTAACATGGGATTGAAACATATACTTTAACCTCTATAAATTAATACTCGATAAATTAATAACCTCTATCATATAATAATTTTTTACTGTCCTAACTTGGGCTAATAGATTATATTAATAATTTCAATAAAATAATACTATTATGGAAAACCTTACATAATTTTGTGGTCCCATTCATATCATAAATAAATAACTTACTAATTGACTATGATATTTTATTAAAATATGACTATTGTTATGTGTTTTTTCTTGAAATCTAAATCTTATTGGATCTCAACTCTAATTTTTCTTATTTCATCTAGAAGTTTTGGAGTTGAATTCTCGAATTGCAATAAAAATTTATAAAGTGTTGTTAATGCTTTGAGTGCTTCCTTGCGCGTAACAGAATCCAAATCTATTGTATCATCCTTAACTTTGTCAATAGCAAGATTTTTAATGATGTTAGCAACGATTTCTTCCAAACTTGAAACCTCTGAACTTGCATCATTTTCACTAGGGTAATCTAAGAGGTAATTTACATCGATTCTAGCACGATAACCCAAATCTTTGATTATTGTCTCCAGTTCATGAATGTCTTCTTCATCTAAGGATTCATTTAAGTTCTCTGAGGCTATTTCTTCCACAGAACGAGTTTTGCAATGTCGAAAACAATTTGCTATATTCTTTGCCTGAACATTTATTGTCCAAGCTGAGACTGATTGCATCCAAAACATTTATTTATTTATTTTGTAGATTGGTTTCCTCCAGTTCATAGCCCTCCAAAATTCTATGGTAAAATCGTCTACGATAATGCATCTTGAAAGCTCTTATTATTCCCGCATCAACGAAAAAAATAGCTCGACATTCTGTAATCCTTCAATAATTTTCGGATGGGGTGGACAATTATCTTTCAAGTTTCACCAAGAGAATTTTTCTCCCACACTTTTTTATTTTATTTTTTATTTTTAAAGCCATCGACCATATTCCTCAAAAAGCACCCCAGTCATCCACGATCTTTTGTTGGTACGGTATTGACAATTCAAGCTGTTCTTGTTTCCGATGAGCCATCCTCTTTACAACAAACAACAATCGTAAGGCTTTGTTTTTTTCCTTCAAGTTGCAAGAGAGTGATCAGGTTATTGGAACCTATATAACAATCTTGTTTCATCCATGTTGAAAACATCTTTCATGAGTGTATTTGATATCGTATTTGTACCTTGACCAAGTTTCAACTTCCAAGCATTGTTTTAAAACCCGAACCGGAGGGCAAACCGTTTTGCTGTCCGGGTCACGGTTCAATCGGTCCAACCGGTTGGACCGGTCGGTTGGACCGGTGACGTCAGCAATATTTTATTTTTAAAAAATTACATGTTAACCCCTTAAATCTTAATATATTACAAAAATTCTCCTAAAAAAGTTTAAATTGGTCCTTAAAATTTTTATTTATTCCAAAAATATCCCAATAAAATTACCAATTAATCCCTAAACTTTTGATATATCTTCAAAATACCCCTATAAAATTACGAAGTAACCCTCATAATTTTAAAATATTTCAAAAACCCCCTTGAGACCTAAACCGGACCGGAGAAGCTACCGGTTCACGGTCCAACCGGTCCGACTGGCCGGTCCGGTCCGGTTTTTAAAACAGAGCTTCCAAGTGAAATTTTTCAGAAACTCATTGCTGTAATTCGTTTATAGTGCATGTGGAATGCTCTTTAGTCTTTACTATACTCGCATTATATTTTTAGAATAATATATTTATTGGATTTATACACAAACCACTTTCTTAGATGCCATAAATATACAAACACCAATAAAAATAAACATGATATATTTAGCAGTAAGCTGAAGAATTCAGTGAGTGCCTCTAGTGGGACGACAAACATGATTTCTTTTGCGTGCATGTTCTTCATTGTGGTGCTGTGTACGACATGCGTGTCCATACCAGCAATCTTCCCTTTGCCTTACATCCTGTGGTAGGCACTGTCATATGGAAAAATGATTGAAAATCATTTCAAGAATAAGAATCTTAACAAAAGCTGCTGATGCTGGAACTTACATGTTTCGGTGTTGTAATCCGGAACCAGTACAGCAGAAATGAAACCAATTTATCGTAGCACTCACTACAATAAAGAGGAATTCAGATCAATTTTAGCATTTCACTATTTAAATTAATAGCAGCAACAAAAACAAGACCTTGGAGGTTATAAAAGCAAGAGAATGTCATTTGACAGACAGCAACTTCTTCCTTTATATACCATTAAAACTAGTGCAAAAGCATAGTATTAAACGAAATATCAACAAGAAACACTGTTTAATGGGCTATTTAAAAAAAAAAAAGCATCTATTCTTTGCACATTAAATACAGTGCTCTCATACCACATTCTCACAAGCCAAGTTTGTTGAGGACCTTGGATGACACCAGAAACAGTAATTGCACAATAAAATGTTGTACAAGGATTCTTAACATCTTAGTATTACAAAGGACAAAAAAAGGAAATAAGGAAAAATCCAGAATGCATTTATTAAAAAAACAAAGTATCATAAATTTAATAAAAACAAATCTGTGGACATGCTAGGAAAAATTGAGCTTCCAGTCTGACCCTTGGGAAAAATGAGAGACAATTCATTTGATATAAGTATTGAAGAACCTGTAACTACATGTTAAAATTTGATTTATCTACAGAAAGTTCCTTGGAACAACAAAACTTACTTGCAAGTATGTGTCCCAGCAGTTATCGCTTCTGCATGATTCAGAGGCAACCTTGTTCGATCTGCAACAAGTTTAGAGAAGTAAACTTGAGAAATTATTCGAAAAGTCAAGCTATTCTAATACAAATTTGTCAAAAAAATCATGGTTTTAGATTAAGGTAATCCAGTGATTGAGAAGTTGATTAGTTGACATAAAAATTAACTACCTCTAACATCTATTTCAAGTCTATTCGATTGTATTGAATAAATAGCCATGAATTGTGTCACAAATTTGCATTAAAATTTTGTTGAATAACCTAACCCTTAGTTGAATTAACAATCTATCATCAACAAAAGATAAAGAACTTATCATCAACTTACCAATTTCTCTATTGTTGAACTTCCCAATCCAATCAGATATAACATCCTGCAATGTTCTCCCAGTTTGTCTAATACACCTCTCTGTGATCTGAAAAAACCACTAGGATGTCAATCAATAACAACTTTAAAAAACAACGTTCAGATATATACATATTTTGTTAAGAAGTATTTCATACATCTTGTTCATGCCGATTCATTTCATGTGCAACGAATGGAATCCTAGAGAGAGTACGTTCTGAGATCTGAAAATAAGAAAAATAACTGCATCTCAAGATCACCCAAACTTGATAGACATTCCAGTAAGTATTAGCATGATGATCTTGTACAAACTCTTCCGAAGGCAAGGATAACCATAATTAACAACCGTCTAGCAATACTCTACAACCTAAAATCTAAAAACATCACGAATCTATCAGAAGAGTTCAAAGCAATGAAACAAGTCAGCCATAGTGTCAATCCTCAGCAATCTTGCCTTCAAATTGCTAAAAAGATCCCAACCATATAAAACTCTATGGTTCCTCTCACACAAAATGCTACATAACAACCACAAAGGAAGTATTCTCTAAGCTGCTACACTCCTAGAGAGGAGCATCAATCAAAGTTCACTTGCATCAGACACTAGTAATAGGTGATATGATGATCCCCATCCTTTTTACATAATAACTACTATTTTGTTGGAAAAGGAAATAAAAATAAAATAGAATGAGAGATATGGCAGAAGAAAAGAAGTGTTTATTGCTGGAGGGCAGAGAAATGAATATATTAAAGATTTCCATATCCTATTAAAAACAAAGTGTAGCAATCTCCTTGGAGGTTGTAGCTTGCATCATGTTGAAAATTTTAGGAATGGACAAATGAATGTAGAAAAAGGAAAAGCATGGACATGCATGATACCTCTGTTTATTCTGTCAGATGGTACTTCTACAAGATTTTATCCTAAAAATCATAATCTCACTAAAAAATCAAATAAATAAAAAGATAAGCCAAAGAAAAGAAAGCGTGTTTAGCATAATACTTTTCAGCACTACGAGAAAATGATCATTAATAGGGAAAAAAGAATGATAAACACTGAAGCTAAGGCACAATGGAAAAAAAGCACAGAGAAAATGATCGTTAACAGGGGAAAAATGATAATCTTCTTCTGATTCCTAGAAGACGTTTCAGCACTATGAGAAAAAATTGCTTTGAACAAAATTGAAAACTAAAAATTTCACAAAGGGATATTTTCATTAACATCTTTCATCTTCATTTCAAAAGCTTTTTTGTTTGTTTTGTCTTGAAAAATGTAATATCCATTCACTAGACCATTTTCTTCTTCCAAGACAAAAAGGGAAAACACACAATCTTATTTATAACTAAGAAATGAAAACAGACAACATGAAAAACGAGGTTTTGTGAATTCTCTCTTTACTTCATATACAAAAAGGAAAATACAATTTAAAGAAAATGAAAACAAATGCATTCTTTAGTTTTGAAAATACAAAAGATTGTTTGTGTATGCTCATTTTCAAATTCATCTTGGATATTAGAAACACAAAAAATAAATAAATAAACAACACTACCTAACAACCAAAAGTCTTGGTGTTCATTCCCAGACACCCCTGCTGCCAGACAATTATACCAGATCAAATATATTTTTTCCTCAATAATCCATGTATATGAATTTTACGTCAATGCATAACAGAACAAATAACTCAGAAAAAAAAAAAAGAATTAATAAATAAATCCACACAGTAGGAAGCCCATACAGGTTTGAAAGTATCATGACTGCACATAGGGTGAATGTCACTTCTATTAACCACTTGAGCCTGCCAGTAAGCACCACAAAACGCTCTATCACAACCAACACCTGCGAGAGAGGTTGAAAAAGGGAAAGTGTTTCATATCTAGTATACATTGATAAAGAAATAAGGAAATAAAAAAGAATGGACCCAGTTTTCCAAATCCAATGTGCTTGTTCAATCAATGCTCCACTTTAGGACTATGCTTTGTTTAAAGAACAGTCCTGGTTCTAAGCTTGAACTTTGAAAAACTCATTCCACTCGTATATTAAAAATGGTACTAATAAGTTTGAACTTTCACCCAATCATGCACCATCACAAAATTAAATAATAATTTGAAAGGGAACTACAGCAACATCATCCTCAACCTGCTTTCAAGGGATTTTACAACTCAAAAATATTAAAACTAGAAAGACACAGTAGGCAAACAACACACAGAAATTGACACTTACAGTGTTGTGGCACATTAATATCAGTTCTGGAAGGCATCATTCCTCCACATGCATGACATTGCAAATGAACTGTGTTCGGGTTGCAGCGGAACCCACTAACTTCAGTACCTGAAAGTTGTCATTAAACTAGTTAAATATAAAATTTGACCAAAAAGAAAACATTATAATAAGGACGAGGAAGCAACTCAAAAGAAAAATATGTATCAGCACACGACATACTAGCCATATTTTAACATGAAAGGTTGCATATGATCATAAAGACTTGCAAACATGATGGTCTAAAATATAATTTCTAACTGTAACAATAGCAGTGCAAATGAAAGGGCAACTTGAGCAGCTGGCCAGAGGAAACAAACCGTGTGCATGACAAAACGCATTAATTAGAAGGATACGAAGTCAATACAGATTAGATGCAACATCTATTACCACATTGAGGGCATGGAAGCTCTATGCTGTCATTTTCATCTTCATGAGGGGAATGTGCCCTCTTCCGTTGGAGTTTCTTTCCACTCTTGATGACCTAACGAATATTACATGTGCAGTTATTAAGAAAGTAAATGAATGATAAGTGAACAACAGATTCAGAGCAAAAGAACAGATGCAAGATAAGTAAAATTTCTATTTAAAGATGCATATACAGATAAAAAATAACTAAAATCATGAGAAATCTGTTTAAATGAAATGCATTAAGTAGCAAACCATTTATGTGACAAATAGCCATGCTAATTGAAATTTAGTATTATGTTACCATCAAGCAATATCCACATTACCCTATCCAGGACCCTACTTTATTGAGACCATCAGTATGAGATGGCCTTCAACTAATTAAGTGAGGATAAAAATCAAAATGCCAAAAGGGTGGCCTGCCCACACACACACACACACCAAAAGGAAAAAAAAAAAAAAAAAGAGCAGAGGCCAATACTAAAACTATCAAACATCTATTACAACACTCTCTAAAGGGTAGCTAGCATATCAAGAGCTTTTCTAGGAAATTAAAAGCCTCTAACAGCTCTCGTTAAAACTTTAATAGAGCTGCAAATGCCAATTTAAGCCAAACAGGAGGTTTCTCAAGCTCTAAATAATTAAATCTAATTATGTTTTTCTAAAATTTCCGTTTTGATTAAAAACTCAGTCATCTAAATTTGATATCTTTAGATCTGCGCATACTAATATTTACATTGATAAATAACACAAAAGTGTTGCTTAGCTGAATAGACTTGAATTATTGCTTGAGCTAGACTCAAGCTTGAATTGATGGCGCAGCAAAAGGATAGAATTCAATAGCAAGTTGATTTTGAGAATAGCCAAAAAAAAAAAAAAATCATTGATTCTCAAAAGAATACCAAGATTTGTTACAAAACTCACCCCCGAGTTTATATTAAAACAAATCGTATAATCACAACCTTTCCCATCCAGGCTACACTGGAGTAGATTAAGGCAGATAGCAGAATAGTAATACCTCATGATTCAGAACAGCTATAAAGCAATAAAAAAATGAAGCATGTGCTATATCCATCGCACCAGCAGTGCACTCTTATACTATCATGCAAGCCAGAATGAATCAAGATAATGAGAGGTGGACTAACAAATGTTTTTTCTTCAACAAATACATTCTGAATATGTATATAAATAACAGGCATGTAATTACATGACAAAAAACCCCAAGGATGGTCAAGTCATGTCCAACATCAAGACTTCAAATAGTCTCCAGTGTGCTTGCAAAAGAACCCAGAAGAGAGAAATTACTTACAAGATTTGATTTTATTGATGCATAGGAATCCAGAAGAGCAATTTCTTCATCAGAACGCCTTAGTGAAGAATCAGCTTGTAATATACTCTAGAAAAATCACACAGCGAATTAGAATAAAAAATAAGACAAAATAAATATACAGAATCATACTACAGGAAACAATGAGTCACTAAAAACATCAATATGTAAGCATCAAAAGAAGAGTGCCTGAAAATGTGAAGCAAAACTGAATCCATATAAACAACCCAACATCAATGATTATAATATATTCAATCTAGTTACGTGACAATATGCATTGACAACAATGAAAAAGGTCAGTACATCAAGGGCCATACAAATTTAATTACAAGTTGTATACATACCGTCACAGAAGGAGTACTGCTTCAAACATCATATAGAAATTATTATACAATGAGGGGCTTGTTACTCAATGATGCAACATGTGGAAAATGGAAGATGAAAGCATAATCAACTCTATCTCCACTGCCATGTTGCCTTGCCATTATGGAATTCTTGTTATTCTAAAGCTAAGTTGGGCAGGGAATTCCCAGTTCTTGTGTCTCTTTGCTGGTTGAGAAGCATAGTGCTTTAGGCAAGAGAAGAAGCTTCAGTGTTTTAGGTTCAATTATGGCTATTTTTGGATAGTTTACTTCGAAAGGAACAGAAGATTTAAGGAACATGATGGAAACCAGCCTCCCAGACTCACGTTTAAACACAGACAATAAAAGTAAAAGTAAAAGCAAATATTCAACCACAAGCACTTTACTAAACTGGAATAAAATTGTATTAAGAGGAATTGGATTCGTAACAAAACAGAAAATGGAAATAGACCCAGCAATTCACTGAACTTTAGGGTCAGTTCCTCCTATACAATTCCCTACTAATTTCCCATAATCTATCCTACAGTCCTGCTCTCCTTTTAATCTTACTCAAGATTCCCTCCTCTTAACAAACTTTAACAATAATTGCCATCTGTTGAGCCTTCATTGTGTCATTTGCTTCCTTGCCATCTGTCCCGCCTTCGTCTGCCTCCCCTTTCCCTTTTTGCCCTTTTTTGTTATACCACTTGGTGACCAGGTGTCCATCATTACCCTCCCCAAGGAGTGTCACCTTGTCCTCAAGGTGGAAAGAAGGAAATTGACGACAGATAGTGTCGTAGGCTTCCCACGTGTTATCACAGGTGGGCAAAGTCTTCCACTTAATTAACACTTCATAGCTGTCATCTAACAGACGTCGCTTTTTGAGGGCTTGCTCAAGCTCTACTTTGAGTGTCAGATCATGATCAAGGCAATTAGAAGGGGTTGTGTAGGAATGGGATGGGAGGTGGCTTTCTTGAGCTGTGAAACATGGAAGACGTCATGAATGCGGGTTGTAGGAGGAAGGTTTAGCCTATAAACAACTGGACCTACCTTTTCTGCAACCGTATAGGGACCGTAAAACCTGAGACTAAGCTTCTCATTAACTCTTCGTGCCAAGGATTTGAGATGGTAGGGCTGAATTTTCAAATAAACAGAATCCCCCACTGCATAATGAACTTCTCGTCTTTTCCCGTCGGAGTAACTCTTCAGGCTATCTTGAGCCTTAGCCAGGTTGGCTTTTAATTCTTTCAAAATGGAGTCTCTATCAGTTAATTGCCGATCGACATCATCTACGACAAAACTGTTCTCACTGTATTTGAGGATAATTGGCGGATCTCGACCGTATAAGGCTCGGAAGGGGGTCATGCCTAAAGAACGGTTATACGTGGTGTTAAACCAGTATTCGGCCCATGCTAGCTACTTAGGCCAATGTTGCGGTTGGAGTCCCACAAAGCAACGCAAATAAGTCTCCACACATCGGTTCACAACTTCCGTTTGCCCATCAAACTGTGGATGGTACATGGTAGGCAGTACTCGTATGGAGTTGTGTACCAGATTGCTTGAACAATTCTCCCCAAAAGATACTCATGAAGACTTGATCTCGATCATAAACTATGGTACGATGGAACCCATGTAGTTTAACCACCTCCTTAAGGAATAGGATAGCTATGTCTTTAGCGGTGTAGGGATGCCTCAAGGGAAGCAAATGATTGTATTTAGTGAGGCAATCAACCACCACTAAGATATTATCTACCTGATGAGCTCTTGGAAGGCCAATTATGAAGTCCATGGAGATATCTTCCCATACTTGGGTAAGGATAGGTAACGGTTGCAACAGTCCTACAAGTTGGAGGGCCTCATATTTATTTTGTTGGCAAATTGGGCAATCTTTCACAAATTTTTGAATGTCTTGTTTCATCCCGTCCCAATAAACCACAAGTGCTAGTCTTTGGTAGGTCCGAAAAAACACCAAGTGACCCCCTAAAGGGGAGGAATGAAATTCCAGTAGAAGTTGCTGAACTTGTGAACTAGATTTCGGAAGGACTACACAATCATCGTAGTATAATTGATGGCCAACTAACCTGAAATGTGGATGACTTTGAGGATCTGTGATTAAATCTTGGCAAATCTTCCAAAGCTTGACATCTTGCCAAATAGCCTCTTCCCATTCATCTCTATTAGCAAAATAGCATATGGATATGGCGTTGTACTCCGCTGTTTCATCTCGTCTGGACAGGGCATCTACTGTTTTTTTTTCTAACCCCGGTTTATACTGTATCTCATAATCCAAACCGAGTAACTTGATAATCCATTACTGTTGTTCCTCTCCTTGCAACCTCTGCTCATTCCAATAGTGTAGGTTGTGTTGGTCAGTCCTAATGATGAAGTGCCTGCCCAATAGATAGTGTCGCCATTTTTGGACAGCTACAATGATGGCCATCAATTCCCTTTCATAGACTAACCTCAATCGAGGCCATGTAGAGAGCCCCTAACTAAGGAATGCCAGCAGTCTGCCCTCTTGCATTAGCACAGCGTCGATTCCTTGCCTCGATGCGTCTGTTTCAATGATAAATGTCTTAGAGAAATTGGGCATTGATAAGACAGGTACCGTGGTAATGACTTGTTTAAGTTCTTCAAATGCTTTTTGAGATGATTCTATCCAATGGAAGGCATCCTTGCGGAGGAGATTGGTCAAAGGTAGTGCAATCTTGCCATAACCGTTTACGAATTTTCTGTAATAACCAATCAGTCCCAAAAAACCACAAAGCTAGGGCCTCTGGGTCGTCTTCGTCAACCAACAGCACCTGAAACACTCTGTCCCCACATTGGTGGCCTGGCGAATACTTGGCGTCACACCGGAAACATAGGCCTTTCTCCCTCTTTCTTTGGATCTCACTTTCTGTCATTTCTTGTAAGGGTAGTCTCGCGGATTTGGCCAAAATTAATGGAGGTCGATGAGCCAAGGCTGCATTGAGTTTCGATCGGCTTTCGTTGGGTGTTGGGTGGGTTTGGAGTCGTGGAGCAGGTTGATTCAATTGGGTTTGGGCTTGGTTTAATTTTGTCAGGTCGGGTTAGAGTTGTGTAATTGTGTGGCCCAATATTTGGAGTGGCCCATTTCCCTTGTCGGCCTGCCCCAAGCTTGGCCTCCTCAACAGCCTGGTTTCTATCTTCTACTCTTTGGGCTAAATAAGTGGCTTAGGTGAGAGAATTGGGTTGGGTTAACAAATTGGGCTGTTGGAGTTTTATTTCAGCCCGAATCTCAGGCTTTAATCCATTCAAGAACACCGCCGTCAAGACCTCCTCAAGCTCCCCCAACATCAACGCGGCAACCTCTTCAAACTGGTGACGATAATCCATCATAGTGCTACTCTGTTTCATCAACATCAGTAACTCCAACGAGCTCACCTCCTAAGTTCCACCAAAGCACTAGAATAGAGAAAACTTGAACTTCGGCCAGGTAGTTAACACCATTCACGTCTCCATCCACTGATACTAGTGGAGAGCTTCCCCTTCCATGCATAAAGCTATCGCAAACACCTTCAGCTCATCATTGATCTGATTAATGGCGAAATATTGCTCCATGCAAAAGATCCAACCCTGTGGGTCTTCACCGTAAATAATGGGCAGCTCCAGTTTTTGGCCACCCCATTCACGACAGTTCCAAGCTTCCCTGTTGTGGTACCATCCATCTCCGTCGTGGTTCCCTGTGTCCCGGTGAATCTCGTGTTCATTACGTCCCCCACTTTCCCTGTGAAGCTCCTGCTCAAATCGTCCACCACCTTGGTTTCCTCCAGCTTCCTCATGTCCTTCTTGTTCGTTTTGGACTTCCCTACCTTTGCTCGAATTCCCAGATAAGTTGCTTCTTTGCTCTTCCTCCTCTTCGTCTTTTTTTCGCATCCAGTTCTGCATATCCATCAAGATTTCCCTCATCAAGTTCACTTTCTCCGACACTCTAACAACATCCTTCTCTACATTGCCCATCCTGCTCTCCATCCTTGTACCAACCATGCCCCGCAATCACCGAGCTCTGATACCAATTTGATGGAAACCAGCCTCCCAGACTCACGTTTAAACACAGACAATAAAAGTAAAAGCAAATATTCAACCACAAGCACTATACTAAACTGGAATAAAATTGTATTAAGAGGAAATGGATTCGTAACAAAACAGAAANTTCGGCGTCACACGGAAAACATAACCCCTTCTTCCTTTTCCTTTGGATCTCACTTTCTATCATCTTCTTAGAGGTGTAGTCTCGCCGAAAAAAGCTTGGCTAGAAGTTGAAAGAGGACGACAAGTTGGGCTGAGCTGGGTTTCATTTTTGGTTTGACTGGTGTTAGGTAGGTTTGGAGATGTAGATCAGGTTGATTTGACTGGGGTTGGGCTTGGTTTAGCGTCGTCAGGTCGGGTTAGGTATATGAGTAAGCTCATGGCCCAACATTTGGAGTGGCCCATTTACTTTGTCGGCCTGGCCCATGCCTAGCCTCTTCAACAGCCTAATTCCTCTCTTCCACTTTTCGGCTAAGTTTGTCACTTGGGTCAATGAATTGGGCTAGGTCAGCAAATTGGGTTGTTGGAGTTTGATTTCAGCCCGAATCTCTGGTTTCAACCCATTCAAGAACGTTGCCTTCAAGACTTCCTCTCTTCCCCTTGATGTCAACATGACAACCTTCTCAAACCAGCGGCGATACTCCAGCACTGTCCCACTCTGCTTCGTTACCATCAATAACTTTAGCGGCCTCACCTCTTGGGTTCCACTAAATCGCTGGAACAGAGAGACCTTAAACTTCGACTAGGTCGTTAATGCCATTCGTGTCTCCATCCATTGATACTGGTGGAGGGCTTCCCCTTCCATGCATAATGCCATTACCAACACCCTTTGTTCCTCGTTGATCTGGTTAATGGCAAAATAATGTTCCCCCTAAAAGATCCGACCACGCGGTTCTTCACCGGAAAGGATGGGCAACTCCAATTTCCGACCACCCCATTCACGGCGTGTCCAACCTTTTCTGTTATGGTTCCATCCATCTTTGCCATGCTTTCAATATCCCGATGAAACTCGTGTGACCTCCACCATCCTTGTGAAGCTCCTGCTTAGCACGACCTCCACTGTCGGTTCCTCTTTGGCCTCCAGTTTCTTCATGATGCTCCTATTCATTTTGGCCTTCCCTGCCTCAGCTCGAATTCCTAGCTAAGTTTCTTCTACGTTCTTCTTCATCTTTTTTGTGCATCCAATTGTACATATCCATCAATATTTCTCTCATCGAATTTACTTTCTCTAACACTTTAGCAACATCTTTCTCAACATTGTCCATCCTGCTTTCCATCATTGTACCAACCATACCCCGTAATCGCCAAGCTTTGATACTAGTTTGATAAAAACCAACCTCCTAGACTCATGTTTAAACAATAGACAATATGCACAACACAAATAATCAAACCATAGAGTATTCACCAAGCAAAAATGGAAATTGTATTAAGGAAAAAGACTATAATTAACAGAAAATGAAAATAAAGAATAAGTGACACACTGATCTTCAAGGGTCAGTTCCTCCTATACTAATTCCCCACTAATTTCCCATAATCCCCCACTACTCTTCTACTCTCTTGTTATTCTCACTCAAGATTCCCTTCTCTAACAAACTCTAACAATTTCATCACGCTTGTGCCAAATTGCCATCTGTTAACCCTTCATTGTGCTATTTTGCTTAATCGTCACCTGTCACGCCTTCCCTTTCCATTTTTGCCCTTTTCTGTTATAGCATTTGGTTGCTAGGTGTCCACAAGAATCTCATTATATTTTAACTTGTCCTCCAGGGCTTGTCACCTTGCAAAGCAGGCTTTTGACGAAGCTATTGCAGAATTTGATACATTGAGTGAGGAATCTTACAAAGACAGCACATTGATTATCCAGCTATTAAGAGTTTGTGGACTTTTAACATTCTAGAGGATGGAGGTAACTCGTTCTTTTCTCCAAGAGAAATAATATTCCAACACTTTTACCTCTTGATAGATACGTCGAGACTTTTTGCATAAAAAATTAGTTTATTTACTGTCAATTCTTCTCTAAGCCCAATATCACCATATTTCAATAGTCAAATAATGTTGAATTTCTCAAATTCANAACACTGGAAGAACATGATTGGTAATTTTTGGTGTTTACCATATAATCAATCTTAAATGTTTTCATTCTATGAATGATCTTTAAATCATATTTCATTGTGATCAGGCAAATAAATGTTTCTGCCACATTAAGGAATAGTGTATATATGTTTGTTAGCTTACAAATGTGTCCTTAGACCTCATTGTGTGAGAAAAACAACCCCCCCCACTCCCTCTTCCTCCCTCTCCTTTTTTTCTATTTTATTTTTATTGCAGAAAATTCGTGTTTGTTGGTTCTATGTGTTTGCTGACACCAAACCAAGCATTTGTTGTTTCACACTCTTGGTTTCTCAGTTTCTTATGACCTTTCATCTTCTCTGTAAATTATTATATTCTCAATCTTATTAGTTATTATGTGTATCTGCCAATGGGATGATGGGAAAAGTTGAAATGATTTTGAGATAGTTCAGCGTTCTGGAGTGCCATGAATAACTGTTTCATTAGTTGGACTTGTCATATTTGTTCACTTAAGAGCTATTTGCGCTGCAGACAGCCTCCACTACAGCAGAAGCTGAATTATCTCCTACCCATCCCATCAGACTTGGTTTGGCCTTGAACTACTCAGTCTTCTATTATGAAATTATGAACGCTCCTGAAAGGTACACAGACTATTATCTTTTGTTGAAAATTTTGAATTCTATGACTGCTCTTTTATTCTTCTTGTGACCCATATGGAATCTCGTTATATTTTAACTTGTTCTCCAGGGCATGTCACCTTGCAAAGCAGGCTTTTGATGAAGCTATTGCAGAATTGGATACATTGAGTGAGGAATCTTACAAAGACAGCACATTGATTATGCAGCTATTAAGAGACAATCTCACTTTGTGGACTTCTGAAATGCCAGAGGCACAGGATGGAGGTAGCTCAATTCTTTTCTCCTGGAGAAATAATATTCCAACACTTTTACCTCCTAATCGATACGTCAGGACTTCTTGGATCAAAAATTAGTTTATTTACTGTCAATTCTTCTCTATGCCCAATATCACCATATTTCAATAGTCAGATACTGCTGAATTTCTCAATTTCAAAATTTATAATTTTAACACGTTAGTGATCATGTACGGTCAACTTTCGGGAAGTTTGATTGGATTAATATCCTGGAATGTTTCTTAGGGCTACTTGTTGATATTATAGCATTTTCCTTTTGTAGTTTGCATGGGATAGATCCACATTTAAATTAAGTTGTTGGATATGATGTCATGTTTTAGCATTGTATCTGGCAATTACAGTGAACATTTTTTTCCTTCAAGTGTTTGCCTGAAGTACAGAGTTCTCTAGTGCTCATGAGCTTTGTAAGTGATTGGTATCACTGAATGGTGCAAGTGAGTTAGGAAAGTGCTAGGTTCATAAATGAGTTTAGTTATGGTTTGGATAACTGGAATATTGGCCAGTGATTTTCAAATGCTACTTGAATGTTAGTTTTTTCGAATTGATTTCTTCTAAATCTTTATCCTTGTGCTCCGTCTCATATATTTGATTTCATTACCAGAATTATCGACAAAAATTGGCTATGCCCTTGATGACTATGTTCTTTCAAATTCTTGTCCTTGTGCATTATTAATTCTCTATCTCTTATATTCCAATCAATCCTCGTCAATGAAGTGTCTTCTTTTACCGAATCTTTATCTATGCTTGGGATTTGCTCATCTTTATTTTTCTTTTATACAAATTTTTAGTTAGTGATTCCATTGTTTATCTGATTGTTAAAATAGTGGAAGAGGCCCAGAAGATGGACATCTCTCAATCTGCTGAAGGCCAAGAGTGAAAAAACAGAGGTTGGTTGTTCTTATCTAGCCACACTGTGCAAGCTGTGTGGGTTATTTTACATTTTGATTGGATAACGAAGGGTGGTTTCATTTATTTCATTTGCAGTTCTTTTGTGTCCTCGGTGAACCAGCTAGTGACTTGGTACCTGTAGCATGATAACAAAGAAGTTGTACTGCCTCCATAACTCTTAAGATGTTCTTGCTTAGTTTTCAAGAGACAACATTCAAGTACTCTTGTTCGTATTTCTGTTATGTGGGTTTCATCTGTGAGATAATATTTTGATTTTTGGATTGCCAATCCTGTATTACATCCAGGAGTCTTTTTTTGCAGGTTCAAGCATGTTGTGCAGTGGTTCCTTGATGGCCCCTATTTTACTCCAGAAGCAGTCAAAGCAAAGGAGGCCGGCAAAATGACAAACTAGTAACTTTATGGCAACAGAAGCTGAATTATATGCAATCTTAACTATCTGAAGTTGGTTATTCCATGTAATGAGGCTTGACAACTTAAGTTTGTTATGTTAACAGAGGAGATGATACCTTGTTTACAGCAGTTAGGATGGGAATATCAGCTAAAGCAACCGGAGTTTTCGTGGTTCATTGTATCTAGCTTTTAGAGATGGATTACTTACAAGTAGAAGCAGAGACATGATGAAATGAAAAAGAGGAAATATTCTTTCAGTGGTCAGATAGAAAGTTACATAGTTTTTGCCTACCTCACCAAATTGTATAATTATGGTGGAAAGCAACTCACTACCTGTCACTTCAAAAGAAATTCACTACACAACAATCTGTTCATGTTCACCGCATTCTTTGGAAAACTTTTCAGCGAAGCGTTAACTTGTTTTAATTTTTTATGTCAATTATCTTGTAAGTCATTTCTGTGGGTTTTTTTCTTTTCTTTGATTTTAATCAAGCTATGTACGTGGGGTTAAATTTACTCTTGGACTAATAGATTAAGTTCTAATCTGGGCCCATGAGTTGATGTAATAGTGTTGGTGGGGAGCTAAGGTTTGCTAATAACGTCACTATCCCGTGATATTAATGGGAGTAATTATTTTAATCAATCTTGAATTATGATTTGTAGTTTTAAGAATTAAATAATAATATGAACATAGCAATTCCTCCAAGCCTAATAGCCTAATACCAAAACAAATAATGTGTTCATGCCATTTTCCTTCTTTTTCGGTAATGATACACTCACTGCATTAGCATGATTTGGATACGTGTGGGCGAGCTCGGGTGTCTGCCTAAATCCCATGGAATCAGAATTGGAATCGGCTGGTTCCGGAACCTGAAACATAGTTCTGGTTTCGGTTGCAGGGACCTGGGAAATTCACCATTAACTCTGTAGTATTCACAAAAATTACAAATAACCCCTAGGAAATTTCTTTTGTTATAATGTGAATCGCATCGTACACATCACCACTACCACGACTAAAGTAATTGGTAGAAACTAAATGCGATGTGTCACATTTTCATTTCTCCCCCATTCATATCACACCTCGTCATCATCACTACCCAATACTAAACCGATATGTCATCCACATTCCACAGCGCGCGTGGAAATTTCCCATTTGAACAAGAGCCGGCCTGTCGTGTCTTGTCCCCGATTCTTCACTCAACCAAAGCAAAAGCTCATAGACTTTGTAATAAAAGAGAGAAACATCTTCTTGTCCCAGCTCTTAAGTTAACTATACACGATTACACACAGAGATCAGCCATGGCCAAAGAAAGAGAGAACACGTTTACATCGCCAAGCTCGCTGAACAAGCTGAACGCTACGAAGGTTCAATTTTCTTTTCTACTTTTTTTTTTTTTTTTTTTTTATGATTCTTGATGCATTTGCTTCCATATGCCCAAAAAAAGAAAAAAAAAGAATGAAATTTTTTAAGGATTTGGCTTAATTGAACTTTACTCACTTGAGATCAGTGTGTCCAAGCAAGGATCTGAACTTTTTTTTATTTGGTCTAAATTCTAACTTTTTGAACTTTGGGGTTTTGACAGAAATGGTTGATGCTATGAAAAAAAGTAGCGAATCTGGACGTAGAACTGACGGTAGAGGAGCGAAATCTTCTCTCAGTTGGGACAAGAACGTGATTGGGGCGCGTAGAGCGTCGTGGAGGATTCTCTCATCAATCGAGCAAAAAGAAGAAACAAAGGGAACGATCAGAATGTCAAAATAATTAAGGGGTATAGGCAAAAGGTAGAAAGTGAGTTATCAAATATTTGCACCGACATTATGACTGTGATTGATGAGCATTTGATTCCATCCTGCACGGGCGGTGAATCCACGGTGTTCTATTATAAAATGTGAGTGTTTTTTTCTTCATAATAAGGGTTTCCTTTTTACTTGGTTTCGCTTTTGAGGGGTTTATTTTGTTTCATATGTTTTGTGTAGGAAAGGAGATATTATAGGTACTTGGCTGAGTTCAAGGGTAGTGAGGAAAGGAAAGAGGTTGTGAGCAGTCAAAGAAGGCATATCAGGTTTGTTTTGGTTTTTGAAAATGATCTTGATCTTGATTTGTTTCTTTTATTATAGAGTTTCAATCTTGGTTATCACAATATGCTAAGGTAGCTTAGTGACTGCTTGATCTATATCAGATTGGAAAGCAATGCCTTACTCTGGCTGTTCAATTGTTGTTTGGCCTCAAATTGGTTTGGATTTTCAGTTTACAAATGTTGGGATCCTTTTTTTTTTTTTTTTTTTTTTAAAAATTGGTTCAATTGGAGAGGGATAAGTTGGAGCAAATGAGACAACAAGGGGTGATTTTGTTGAATTGTGCTGTGAAGTGGTTTCTGACGACAGGGAGGAGGCCAATGCCGTTGGTGGCAGCTGTTTTAGTGTTTGTGGCTGAGTTGAATGGGGTTGGTTTGAAGATTGAGGATGTTGCCAAGGAGGTACATTGTGTTGGAGGAACATGTAGAAGGCGGTATTCGGAGTTGTTGGAAGCACTTGTGAAGGTGGCTCAAGTATTGCCATGGGGAAAGGATGTAAATGTAAAGAATATAATGAAGAATGTACCATTTGTAATGCGTTATATGGATATGAAATCTATGGAGAATAAAAAAGAAGATGAGAAAAGGGTGAAGTTTGGTGGGGTCAATTTCGATGGCATGGTTAGAGAGTGTCTAGAGAAAGATTTTGATTATGGGATTGATGAGAATGAGGTGGAAACTGATGCTCGGTATTTTGATATGGATGATAGAAGGGGCTTTAATAGAGGAGGGGTTGGTAATGGTGATAAGATTGAGCTTTCTCATGAATGCCTGAAAATGATTTATACTAAGTTTTCAAATGAGGTTGATGGTAGGAGGTTGTCTAGAGTGAGTGAAGAGGTATATGGGAGGAAGAGAAGGAGAGGGTTTGAGCTTAGTGCTTGTAAGGACTGGTGGAATGGAAAATCAGAATTGAGCCAGAAACTTATGCTTAGGAAAATCTTGGAGAAAGATGTAGGACTGGATGTTATGCCTCCATTTTTTGTTAATGGTTGCATGGTGAATGAGAGAAGGAGAGCAAAGATAAATTTAGCTAAGGTAAGGATTCATAAGGTTATGCATCCATGAAGACCTGATGCAGGTGATGGTGAAAATGTTGGCTCTTTGGAATGTTTATTTGCTGAGAAGAGGAAAAAGAGAAAACTTGGTGAAATTGATTGGGAAGACTTTATTATTGAGATGCTCCTCCTCCATCAGGTGAAGCAAGAGGATATTGAGACAGGGCATTACAATACCTTATTGGCCTTGCATGTGTTCAACTGTGAGAATATGTGAAGGTTTCCAACAGTGGACTTTTTTGAAAACTCACTTTAGTATGTTATTACTACAAGAAATTCAAAATTTTTTGGGGTTGCATTCTTTATGCAAATCTATCAGATGATTGTATCCTACTGCATTCTTAAAAAACATTCAGCTACCTCTCTCTTCTTAGTTAATCATCTCCTTCACCATCAAATTGGTTTCTTTGGCAACAAAAAGATATGGTTTGTTAGCGCACATCCTCCATAGGAGGGAGCCAGAGCTTGTGCAGGTCAGTATGATGGTTTCTCTTCTTCAAATGCATTATTTGATGATTCATAAAGCTTTACTGACCCTTTATTAGATATGTGTGCATTCAATTATGGAATGGATTAAAAAAATCTTATCATCAATAGCGATAGATGAAACCCAATAGTTTATCTGTAAACTATAAAGCATAAAAAACGAAGAGTTGACTACTCATATGGGCCAAAGGATTGTTGCTTGTGTGCTTTGTGTATATACATCCTTGGGAATGCATTCTTGTCTGTGTGGATGTGCATGTTAATAGCAAATGTAGGATACTACACAAGTTTAAGTTTCAAAAATTCTTATTTTTCCATTATGTCATGGTTTGGCGTGATTGCCAAGTTTCTTACTCACCCAAAAGCACATTATGCTGGTATTGGGTTTTCTCTTTTATTGGCTGAGTCAAGAGTTAGAAATTTGATTTTGGTCATAATGAGGCCACCGAGTTGTTTCCAGATATTATAGTGAGTTATTTAGATGGAAATTTACTTCTTTCCCTTGAGTTGTTTGAAGATGTTGCAGTAGGATGAAGAATCCATGATTACTTTTCATTTTAGTAATGATCTTTTTATTGTAATTCTTGTTAAAGTTGTTGCTGTATTCACCCTTCATTAATTTGATAAGAGAAAATTTCTCATCTTATATTGTAAGGCATTTTTAGTAGGCCATGCTAAGTGTTGTGCAAGTGCCACAAATATGGCAAGTATAGTAAGGGTTCGAGTATATACAATGTCATGAAGACAGACAACCTTTGGTTGAAAGCTTATCTCATCTTGTCTTTTTCTGTGCTAGCTTGGTTAGAATTTCTTTTAATTTGAAATTATCAGTGAAGTTATATAAAATGAATAGGCTCCTGCATCTTTGGTTTAGCTTAGGATTCACTACTTGTAACCCCTAAATATCATGCGTAGCCATAATAGTGCTAAGTGAGAGTGAGTGAAGAAGAATTTTCCATGATGGGAGCGCAAAGAGTTTGCCATGGGAAAATTTAAGGTTTTCAGCCCTGAATAAATTTAAAGGGTACACATAGAATTTGCAACTGGGAGTTTTAAAGCACCAATTATATGTTAATTAGTACCGTACATTAATCAAGATGGTATTTTATTTTTGTTTATCTTGCTGATATTTTATAATTAATGGACAGCCTCCTCGTAGATCTTTTCATGGTTCAAGCATGTTGTGCAGTGGTTCCTCTGATGGCCCCTATTTTGGTCCAGAAGCAGTCAAAGCAAAGGAGGCCACGCAAAATGAAGTAACTTTGATGGCAACAGAAGCTGAATTATATAGCAATTCTTCAACTGAAGTTGGTTATTCCATGTTAATGAGGCTTGACAACTTAAGTTTGTTATGTTAACAGAGGAGATGATACCTTGTTTACAGCAGTTAGGATGGGAATATCAGCCTAAAGCAACCGGAGTTTTCGTGGTTCATTGTATCTAGCTGCTTTTAGAGATGGATTACTTACAAAGTAGAAGCAGAGACATGATGAAATGAAAAAGAGGAAATATTCTTTCAGTGGTCACTGATAGAAAGTTACATAGTTTTGTGCCTACCTCACCAAATTGTATAATTATGGTTGGAAAGCATAACTCACTCACCTGTCACTTCAAAAGAAATTCACTACACAACAATCTGTTCATGTTCACCGCATTCTTTGGAAAACTTTTCAGCGAAGCGTTAACTTGTTTTAATTTTTTATGTCAATTATCTTGTAAGTCATTTCTGTGGGTTTTTTTTCTCTCTCTTTGATTTTAATTAAAGCTATGTACAATGGGGTTAAATTTACTTCTTGGACTAACTAGATTAAGTTCTAATCTGGGCCCATGAGTTGATGTAATAGTGTTGGTGGGGGAGCTAAGTTTTGCCTAATAACGTCACTATCCCGGTGATATTAATGGGGAGTAATTACTTTGAATAATACTTTGGGTACTGATGGATGAGTACTAATATGTGTACTAACTAAAGCATAGTACCCGTACTATGTGCATAGTACAGATACTATGCTTTAGTTAGTACACATATTAGTACTCATCCATTAGTACCCATAGCATCACCCAATTACTTTTGATCAGATCAATCTTGAATTATGATTTGCAGTTTTAAGAATTAAATAATACCCACCTAATAATGTGAACATAGCAATTCCGTCCAAGCCTAATAGCCTAATACCAAAACAAATAATGTGTTCATGCCATTTTCCTTCTTTTTCAGGTAATGATACACTCACTGCATTAGCATGATTTTGGATACGTGTGGGCGAGCTCGGGTGTCTGCCTAAATCCCATGGAATCAGAATTGGAATCGGCTGGTTCCGGAACCTGAAACATAAGTTCTGGTTTCGGTTGCAGGGACCTGGGAAATTTACCATTACCTCTCTAGTATTCACAAAAATTACAAATAGACCCCTAGGAAATTTCTTTTTGTTATAATGTGAATCGCATCGTACACATCAACCACTACCACGACTAAAGTAATTGGTAGAAACTAAATGCCGATGTGTCATATTTTCATTTCTCCCCCATTCAATATCACACCTCGTCATCATCACTACCCAATACTAAACCGATATGTCATCCACATTCCACAGCGCGCGTGGAAATTTCCCATTTGAACAAGAGCCGGCCTGTCGTGTCTTGTCCCCTTATTCTTCACTCAACCAAAGCAAAAGCCCATAGACTTTGTAATAAAAGAGAGAAACCATCTTCTTGTCCCAAGCTCTTAAGTTAACTATACACGATTACACACAGAGATCAGCCATGGCCAAAGAAAGAGAGAACTACGTTTACATCGCCAAGCTCGCTGAACAAGCTGAACGCTACGAAGGTTCAATTTATCTCTTTCTACATTTTTTTTTTTTTTTTTTTTATGATTCTTGATGCATTTGCTTCCATATGCCCAAAAAAAGAAAAAAAGAATGAAATTTTTCATAAGGATTTGGCTTAATTGAACTTTACTCACTTGAGATCAGTGTGTCCAAGCAAGGATCTGAACTTTTTTTTTTATTTGGTCTAAATTCTAACTTTTTGAACTTTGGGATTTTGACAGATATGGTTGATGCTATGAAAAAAGTAGCGAATCTGGACGTAGAACTGACGGTAGAGGAGCGAAATCTTCTCTCAGTTGGGTACAAGAACGTGATTGGGGCGCGTAGAGCGTCGTGGAGGATTCTCTCATCAATCGAGCAAAAAGAAGAAACAAAAGGGAACGATCAGAATGTCAAAATAATTAAGGGGTATAGGCAAAAGGTAGAAAGTGAGTTATCAAATATTTGCACCGACATTATGACTGTGATTGATGAGCATTTGATTCCATCCTGCACGGGCGGTGAATCCACGGTGTTCTATTATAAAATGTGAGTGTTTTTTTCTTCATAATAAGGGTTTCCTTTTTTACTTGGTTTCGCTTTTTGAGGGGTTTATTTTGTTTCATATGTTTTGTGTAGGAAAGGAGATTATTATAGGTACTTGGCTGAGTTCAAGGGTAGTGAGGAAAGGAAAGAGGTTGCTGAGCAGTCAAAGAAGGCATATCAGGTTTGTTTTGGTTTTTGAAAATGATCTTGATCTTGATTTGTTTTCTTTTATTATAAAGAGTTTTCAATCTTGGTTAATCACAATATGCTTAAGGTAGCTTAGTTGACTGCTTGATCTATATCAGATTGGAAAGCAATGCCTTACTCTGGCTGTTCAATTGTTGTTTGGCCTCAACTTGGTTTGGATTTTCAGTTTACCAAATGTTGGGATTCCATTTTTTTTTTTTTTTTTTTTTTTTTTTTTTTTTTTTTTTTTTTTTTTTTTTTTAACACTGGAAGAACATGATTGGTAATTTTTGGTGTTTACCATATAATCAATCTTAAATGTTTTCATTCTATGAATGATCTTTAAATCTATTTCATTGTGATCAGGCAAATAAATGTTCTGCCACGTAAGGAATAGTATATATATGTTTGTTAGCTTACAAATGTGTCCTTAGACCTCATTGTGTGAGAACACCCCCACCCCCACACAACCAACCACCCCCCTCCCCTTCCCCACCCCCCCCCCCCTCCTTTTTTTATTTTATTTTTATTGCGGAAAATTCGTGTTGTGTTGTTCTATGTGTTTGCTGACACCAAGCATATGTTTTTTCACACTCTTGGTTTCTCAGTTTCTTATGACCTTTCATCTTCTCTGTAAATTATTATTTCTCAATCTAATTATTTATTATGTCTATCTGCCAACGGGATGATGGGGAAAAGTTGAAATGATTTTGAGATAGTTCAGCGTTCTGGAGTGCCATGAATAACTGTTTCATTAGTTGGACTTGTCATATTTGTTCACTTAAGAGCTATTTGCGCTGCAGACAGCCTCCACTACAGCAGAAGCTGAATTATCTCCTACCCATCCCATCCGACTTGGTTTGGCCTTGAACTACTCAGTCTTCTATTATGAAATTATGAACGCTCCTGAAAGGTACACAGACTATTATCTTTTGTTGAAAATTTTGAATTCTATGACTGCTCTTTTGTTCTTCTTGTGACCCATATGGAATCGCGTTATATTTTAACTTGTTCTCCAGGGCATGTCTCCTTGCAAAGCAGGCTTTTGATGAAGCTATTGCAGAATTGGATACATTGAGTGAGGAATCTTACAAAGACAGCACATTGATTATGCAGCTATTAAGAGACAATCTCACTTTGTGGACTTCTGAAATGCCAGAGGCACAGGATGGAGGTAGCTCAATTCTTTTCTCCAAGAGAAATAATATTCCAACACTCTTACCTCCTGATGGATACGTCAGGACTTCTTGGATCAAAAATTAGTTTATTTACTGTCAATTCTTCTCTATGCCCAATATCACCATATTTCAATAGTCAAATACTGCTGAATTTCTCAATTTCAAAATTTATAATTTTAACACCTTAGTGATCATGTACGGTCAACTTTCGGGAAGTTTGATTGGATTAATATCCTGGAATGTTTCTCAGGGCTACTTGTTGATATTATAGCATTTTCCTTTTGTAGTTTGCATGGGATAGATCCACATTTAAATTAAGTTGTTGGATATGATGTCATGTTTTAGCATTGTATCTGACAATTACAGTGAACATTTTTTTCCTTCAAGTGTTTGCCTGAAGTACAGAGTTCTCTAGTGCTCATGAGCTTTGTAAGTGATTGGTATCACTGAACGGTGCAAGTGAGTTAGGAATGCGCTAGGTTCATAAATGAGTTTAGTTATGGTTTGGATAACTGGAATATTGGCCAGTGATTTTCAAATGCTACTTGAATGTTAGTTTTTTCGAATTAATTTCTTCTAAATCTTTATCCTTGTGCTCCGTCTCATATATTTGATTTCATTACCAGAATTATCGACAAAAATTGGCTATGCCCTTGATGACTATGTTCATTCAAATTCTTGTCCTTGTGCATTATTAATGCTTTATCTCTTATATTCCAATCAATCCTCCTCAATGAAGTATCTTCTTTTACCGAATCTTTATCTATGCTTGGGATTTGCTCATCTTTATTTTTCTTTTATACAAACTTTTAGTTAGTGATTCCATTGTTTATCTGATTGTTAAAATAGTGGAAGAGGCCCAGAAGATGGACGTCTCTCAATCTGCTGAAGGCCAAGAGTAAAAAAAACAGAGGTTGGTTGTTCTTATCTAGCCACACTGTGCATGCTGTGTGGGTTATTTTACATTTTGATTGGATAACGAAGGGTGGTTTCATTTATTTCATTTGCAGTTCTTTTGTGTCCTCGGTGAACCAGCTAGTGACTTGGTACCTGTAGCATGATAACAAAGAAGTTGTACTGCCTCCATAACTCTTAAGATGTTCTTGCTTAGTTTTCGGGAGACAACATTCAAGTACTCTTGTTCGTATTTCTGTTATGTGGGTTTCATCTGTGAGATAATATTTTGATGTTTGGATTGCCAATCCTGTATTACATCCAGGAGTCTTTTCTATCTACTTGTGTTGATCAAATTCAGAAATATTGTTGAAATTGCTAAGGAAGCTTTCTTTGCAGCTAGACTTTCGCTCAACATTTTAATTGAAAACGTTGACAGCATTTAGGCAATTGTTACCACTTAATTCCTGGTGTTTGTTTTCTTAAATTTTTCGTGGCAACTTCTGGTCTATTCTTAGTTTCTCACTCGGGTTTTTCTAATTGCTTTAGTTTATTAGATAGATGCACTGTGACTCCGTTTAGGGGATAAAGCAGCATTTATACAAGTCAATTTGGTGTGCATTAAATTAAACACAAAGAATGCCAAATTGAATAGCTGAAAGATGTTAAATACAAAGGGAAACTTTGCTGTACAAGTATTGATGCTGTTTTTTGCGTTAAAATGAGCAACTTACAGAATTCTAGTTTTACAGGATTTTGTTACAAGGGGTGAATCATATCTTGTATGTATGTCTAAATATATGACATTTCTATGTTTTAATGATACTTTTTGTTAATGATTAATCTACTAAACTTGTATTAGTTATATGACATTTCTTCGTTGGAAGTTTGAAGATGAACAGAGTATTATTCTAATGTTTAAAATTTATGATGATGGTGTCAAAGAGACTAGGGGAAATGTGGTTTACATTAAATGAACACATCAAACAGCAGCAAAACTAAATGAACACATCAAAGAGACTAGGGGAAATGTGGTTTACATTAAATGAACACATCAAACAGCAGCAAAACTAAAACCCATAGATAACATAAGAATTACTTCACTGACAACCCTAACATCATACTACGCTAAATCTACAATTTCTTCTGAAGTAAAAATTTCAATAACGAGGGTTTGAGTGGGACGGGGATGGAGGTGAAGAGCTGTGGGAGTCGTGTGGGCGGGAGATGCTTTCGGTGATGGCAGGTTTGTTTGTATGGTTTTTCATTACTTTTTCTAAGTCAAGCTTATTCAAGTAAAAATTCATTCACTTCCCAAAAAAAATAAAAAAAATAAAAAAAATAATCGAAAAGGATTTGTTTTTGAAGAAACCTGTTGATTATTTTGTTGTTTCATAATTATTTATATATATATATATATACACACTCATATGGGTTGATCGACACGTGACACATTTTAAAAGTTCTAGAATTGCTTTATTTTGATACGTTGGATTGACAAGTCAATCAAATTGCTCTATCTTGACACGTTAGATTGATATTTATTTATCCATCTATAATTATTAATTAATTAAAAAATGGGATATTGCATTAGCATTCTAAAGGTCTAATCACAATGACACATTAGATTTGTGATTGTCATGTGGTTGAATGTTATTGGTGATGATGTAATATTAATTGCTACATTGGTATTCCAAAGTCTAAATAAATAGACATAAAGATTGTATTACATAAGTGTATTGCATTGATTGTATTAATAATTAATGATAATACTAATTATATAGGTGCATGGCATTGACATTCTAAAGGTCTAACTATAATGACACATTAGATTTGTGATTGTCATGTAGTTGAATTTTATTGGTGATGATGTAGACAATATTAATTGCTACATAAGTATTCCAAAGTTTAAATAAATAGACATAAATATTGGATTACATAGGTGCATTGCATTGGTAGTAAAATCATACATGTTTATTAATAATTATATAGGTGTATTGTATTGATATTGCAAACCTTTATTCGTATTCAATTCATATTTAATTGTGTTGGCATTCGAAAGGTCTAAATAAAAGGTTATAAAAGGGGTGTATATTCAGTTGTGTATTATCGCAATATATTAGTTGATGTTAATAATATGTCTAGTCTTTTGTTAGTTGTTTATAGGTCATGTTAGTTTGTGTCAATAATACGTCTGTTCTTTATGATTTTGTTAATCGATAATTTTTTATTTATTTACGTTTTTGTTGTTTACAGGTCAAAGATTCATGAATTAGCATGGAATAAAGGAAGGATGTCCGATTGACATTGTCAAATAAGTTGTTATTTTGATTCGTTTTTCTGAACTGTAACTATATCATCTAACTATTTTAATACGAAATTGTAAGTATATCTCCTAACTATTCTAACGGTTATTATTTGGTTGAATAATTGTTTTTGTTCGGTCAATCTATTTGAATGATTAATTGTATTAGTCTTGCCAAACGGTAAGTATATTCCTTAACAATTTTAATATGATGATTAATTAACTTTTATTGATTTCGTTTTCAAGTAATAATTGTTATACGAATGAATAATTGTTCTTTAACAATCTTAACATAAAGATCGATTAAATTTTGTTATGTTTGTTTTCAAGGAAATGTTCATGTACTTTACTAAGATCAAATCGAAGATGATCCTATTGTTAGTCGAACTGTGAGTATATATCAGATCTATATTAGTAGAAACAGTTCATTTGTGTTGAATATGTTTTATGTAAAAACATTCGTGCAATTTAATTTGTTATATGAATGATTAATTGTTTATGTCATGTTGATGTGCGAGTATATATGTTAAATGAATTAATATTAGTTGATTATGTTTTCCAATTAATAGGTGTTACTTGAAATATTTCTTATCAGTCCTAATTTGATAATCCCTTAAATTTGGGTCAAGTAAACCATTCATTTTATCATCATATGCATTTCAGTTTCCAATGAACAATTAGTAGTAAATTGACTATAACTTGCTTAATAAAAATCCAATTGCACAATCAGTAGTAAATTGACCATAACTTGCTCAATAAAAAATCCATTGATGAGAGGTTTGCATATTTAGAAACTAGACAGACAGGGCTTTAACTTGATATATTATAGGCTTAATTTGGATAACTGTAGCCCCACTGCCGAACCGTTCCTTTCATCATCACACTCATTTTGGCTTCCACTGTATAGTCAGTAATAAATTGATCATAACTTGCTCAATAAAACTCCAATTGATGAGAGGTTTGCATATTTAGAAACTAGAAAGACAAGCTTTAAATTGATATATTATACGCTTAATTTGGATAATTTTAGCCCCACTGTCAAACCATTCTTTTTACCATCACACATATTTCGGTTTCCACTGAACAGTTAGTAGTAAATTGATCATAACTTGCTCAATAAAACTCCAACTTATGAGAGATTTGAATATTTAGAAACTAGACAGATAAGGCTTTAATTTGATCTTATACGCTTAATTTGGATAACTGTAGCCCCACCATCGAACCATTCATTTTATCATCACACACATTTCGGTTTCCCCTGTTTCTCAATTCCACTGAATAATTAGTAGTAAATTGATCATAACTTACTCAATAAAAATTCAATTGATGAGCGGTTTGAATCTTTGGAAACTAGAAAGATAAAGCTTTAATTTGATATATTATATAATGAATTTGGATAACTATAGATCTACGGCCAGACCATTCATTTTATCATCACACACATAAAACCAATTCAATTTTAGTGATGACAAAGGAAAACAAATATTGATATGTAGTTTTAATTGTATTTGTTCTATCTCTTTTTGGTGATATTTTTTTATGTTACATACATATATCGAAAATAGATTGTTGCTAAATATAGCAAATTTTATTTGTATCACAAATATCGTCTGATGTTTGTTGCCGAACCATGCAGTTTTAGTAAACCATTTATAATATGTCAAACCATTATTATTATCCTTAAAGGAAAATAAATATTGATATGTAGTTTTAATTGTAATTATTCTATCTCTTTTTGTTGGTATCTTTTTATGTTACATACAGATATCATGAAAAGAGGTTGTTGCTAAATATAACTAATTTTATTTATTTAACACACATATTTCGGTTTCTATTGAGCAATTAGTGGTAAATTGACCATAACTTGCTCAATAAAAATCCAATTGATGAGAGGATTGAATCTTTATAAACTAGACAAAAGTGCTTTAGTTTGATATATTATACACTTAATTTGGATAACTGTAGTCCCACTGCCAAACTATTCCTTTAATCATTACACACATTTCAACTTCCACTGAACAATCAGTAGTAAATTGTCCACGACTTGCTCAATAAAAATCCAATTAATGAAAGGTTTGAATCTTTAGAAACTAGACATATATGGCTTTAATTTTATATATTATATACTTAATTTGGATAACTGTAGCCCCACTGTTGAACCATTCATTTTATCATCACACATATTTTAGTTTCTACTAAATAGTTAGTAGTAAATTGACTATAACTTGCTGAATAAAAATCCAATTGATGAGAGGTTTGCATATTTAGAAACTAGACAGACAATGCTTTAAATTGATATATTATATGCTTAATTTGGATGATATTAGCCCCACTGCTGAACCATTTTTTTATCATCATATATATTTTGGTTTTTACTTAACAGTCAATAGTAAATTGACCATAACTTGCTCAACAAAACTCCAATTGATGAGAGGTTTGCATATTTAGAAACTAGACAGACAAGACTTTAAATTGTTATATTATAAGCCTAATTTGGATAATTTTAGCCCCATTGTCAAACCATTCTTTTTATCATCACACATATTTCGGTTTCCATTGAACAATCAGTAGTAAATTGATCATAACTTGCTCAATAAAACTCCGATTTATGAGATGTTTGAATATTTAGAAACTAGACAGATATGGTTTTAATTTGATATTATACGCTTAATTTGAATAACTGTAGCCCCACCACCGAACCATTCAATTTATCATCACACACATTTCGGTTTCTCCTGTTTCTCGATTCCACTGAATAATTAATAGTAAATTGGTCATAACTTACTCAATAAAAATGCAATTAATGAGCGGTTTGAATCTTTGGAAACTAGAAAGATAGAGCTTTAATTTGATATATTATATAATGAATTTGGATAACTATAGATCTACAGTTAGACCATTCATTTTATCATCACACACATAAAATCAATTTAATTTTAGTGATGACAAAGGAAAACAAATATTGATATGCAGTTTCAATTGTATTTGTTCTAACTCTTTTTGTTGATTTTTTTTATGTTACATACATATATTGAAAATAGGTTGTTACTGAATATAACAAATTTTATTTGTATCACAAATATTATCTGATATTTGTTGCCGAACCATGTAGCTTTAGTAAACCATTAATTTATAATATGCCGAACCATAATTATTATCCTTAAAAGAAAACAAATATTGATATGTAGTTTTAATTGTAATTGTTCTATCTCTTTTTATTAATATCTTTTTATGTTACATACATATATCATGAAAAGAGGTTGTTGCTGAATATAACTAATTTCATTTATTTAACAAACATCAACTGATGTTTGATGCTGAACCATGAAGTTTTAGTAAACCATTCATTTTATCATCACACACATTTAGATTTCCACTGAACAATCAGTAGTAAATTAACCATAACTTGCACAATAAAACTCCAATTGATGAGATGTTTGAATCTTTAGAAACTAGATAGATAAGACTTTAATTTGATATATTATACGCTTAATGCGGATAAATGTAGCACCACTGTTGAATAATTTCTTTTATCATCACACACATTTCGGTTTCTACTTAACAGTCAATAGTAAATTGACCATAACTTTCTCAATAAAAATCCAATTGATGAGAGGTTTAATATTTAGAAACTAGAAAGATAGAGCTTTAATTTTATATATTATACGCTTAATTTGGATAACTGTAGCCCCACTTCGGAACAATTCATTTTATCATAACACATTTTGGTTTCCATTGAATATTTAGTAATAAATTGACCATAACTTGCTCAATAAAAATCCAATTGACGAGAGGTTTGTATCTTTAGAAACTAAACAGACAGAGATTTAATTTGATATATTATATGTTTAGTTAGGATAACTGTAGCCCCACTATCAAACTATTTCTTTTATTATCACACACATTTTGGTTTCCCCTGTTTCTCGATTTCCACTGAACAGATAATAGTAAATTAGCCACAATTTGCTCAATAAAAACTCAATTGATGAGCAGTTTGAATCTTTAGAAACTAGAGAGATAGGACTTTAATTTGATATATATTATATGATGAATTAGGATAACTATAGACCTGCTTCCAAACCATTCATTTTATCATCACGCATATAAAACAAACTCAATTTTAGTAATGACAAAGGAAAATAAATATTGATACGTAGTTTTAATTGTATTTGTTTTATCTTTTTTTTGTTGATTTTTGGATTGATTTTGTTGTTTGATTTGTGGGTTTTGTGGGCTTTACAATTACCGTCTTCCTTTAGGATGCTATCATCAAATACTTTTTTTTGCTATAGGTGGTGGTCAATTCTAATTGCAGCAAATAGATTTGTGTTATAGAACCTTTATCTTCATGGCTTCTTCAATGTTTCAATTAAGTTGCCTTCAGATTATACTCTTAGAGTTGTTGTTACTTTCTATATGAATTCTCTTCGCAACATTCTTAATTTTTTTTTTGATTTCTAAAATAATAATAATAAAAATAATTCATTTTCTCCTCTCAACAATCAGAATAAGTTTTTTCCTTTGGCTCTCCAAGTCTCTTGCTTTAAAGTTCACATTTGTCAACAATGTTTCTCTTTCTTGATTGATTTATAGACTTATCAATAATACTTAGTGGGTTATTCTGTAATTTTTTTTGCTTTTCTTGACAAAGTTGTAAACTTTGGTTACGGATTTCAAATGGTGACATATTTGAGAAGAACTATGATGATATAGACTTTGAATTCAATTTGTGGATATTTTATTTATTGATTTTTTAATTATCAATTCAATATAAAAAGAACTTCAATATAAAAATATATATTTAAAACACAAAAAAAAAAAAAACCAATAATAATGTAAAAAAAATATAAAAAATATATCCACACAACGTAACTTGAAAATGAATATAAGTTACAAAAATTGCGGAAGGTCAATATAAATTTTAAGTTTAAATAGTTGATCTTGATAATATTCAGGTGAACTTAAATATCATACATGATTCACTACAAAATACTGACATCGAATATCAAAGACATGTCTGCAAAAATAATATCAATTGTACAAGGTGATGATCTTGAAAATATAATTAGACCATATAATATTCAAGTGATCTTCTCAAGTTTGATGAATAATTTAATGAAATCTACCTATAATTGATATTAATAATTATACAAATACAATTATTAATTTTATTTTAACACAACTTTGTATATATATAAAATTTGTATTTACTTTAAAATTGGTATAATTTAACAATTATTATGTCTTAATCTAATTAGTTTAATTGTTTGAATAAATTTGTTTATAATTTATTTAAAAAACACTGAATAACCATATCTGTGAAATGTGCGGGCCCCATGTCAAGTTGAGTAAATAAACGAGAAGTTAAACAGATTAGGAAAATGATAATTTTGGAATAAAATAAATTTATCTAAGTTTAATTTTTTTTTAATTGATTTTGGGGCTTACAGAGAATTTAGGTAAAGCTTAAATAACACCACCCTTGTTCTTAACCTTTTGATATCAGACCTAGAACAAAAATTTACTTAATATATCGGTTGAACCCTTAGATGGAGGAGCTATTTTTTTTTTTTTTAATTATTTATTTTATTGTAACCTGTCATAAATTGGCTGAAACAAGAGAGACAGTTAGGGGTCCATGTTTAAACAATGGAGAAATCACAACCTCGGAAACATAACAAATACACGCACATTTAGCAAACCCCTTCAACTATTTTTGGAACAAATTTTCTATTAAATAGAGTTAATTAGCTCTTCAGCTTCATCGTCAATGTCTCAATAGTCTTCCTCCCAAACAAAATTAAAATCTACATCGATCCCATTATAAAAACACAAAGCAGGAACAATGATGAAGTCTCCCAAGGCTGTAATCATCATCTTAGCTTCTGCCTTTTGCTTCTTGTCCCTCCTTGACTTGGCCTATGGAGACAAACAACCTAAATTCAGTGTGGAAGGCAGAGTATACTGTGACACTTGTCGCGTTCAGTTCATAACTCGTCTCACCCAGTTCATGGAAGGTGCTTGCGTTCTCTAATCAAATCTCTTTGTTTTTGCCATTTTATATAAAAATTAAGGAACCAAAGTTGTTTTTTTAATTCGTGAAACTTTGTTATTTGTTGTGTTACAGGTGCGACGTTCGCTTAGAATGCAAAAAACGCGGCGACGAAGCTGTAGTTTCTCTTGTTGAAGGCAAGACTGATAGCTCCGGAACCTACAAGCTTCCAGTAGAAGGAGAGCATGAAGAAGAAACTATGTGACATTAAGCTTATATCATCCAGCATGCCCGACTGCTCTGAGAAGCCCAAAGAACTTCACGCTGATACCCATGCTAGAGTTAGCCTCACAGACAACAATGGCATTGTTTCTAAGACTCGCAAGGCCAATCCTCTTGGCTTTTTGAAGGAGAAACCTCTCCTGAGTGTCTAAAGTCTTACAAGACCTTGGAATGTCTACCGATGACATGATTCAATAAGAACCAGTGACGGAGCATAGAGAAGGCTAGCCCGGGCACAAAAAAAAATTAAAAAAATTTATAGGTTAATTATTATATATACTTATAAGTTTAATTTTAAAAATTAATTGTAAGATCATAAAAAATATGATTAATTATTATAATTTCATATGTTTTATGATTAATTATTATAATTGTATGCATTTTCTTAGTTATTATTTATGTCTTATATTTTTAACAATGAGTAATTTATTATCCTTTTAATTGTTGACTTATGTCTTTAAATGTAATTTAACCATAGTGCTAATGCACAATTTATTCAATTTAAGAGTATACAAAAGGTGAAAAGGATATGTTAATTTATTGAATTGTGTGATTCAAAAAGCGATACTAAACAAAATTTGATTACCGTAAGATACAATTTCCTTATTATTAATTTTTTTTTTTTTATACTTTCATCTAGTGTTAATTTCTTAATATATATATATAATAATATATATATATATATATATATAATATATATATATATATATTCTATATATATGTGTGTGTGTGTGTGTGTGGTGTGTGTGTGTTAAAAAGAATAATACTATATTATAAATTTTCTCACAAAATTGATGTGGTAAAAGATAATTGGATGATTTTAAATTAAAAAGAAAACTTTCATCCAATCATTTTTGTCATATCAGTTTGTATAAGAAATATTATAAGAGTAGTATTACTCTTTGAAATCAGGTTCATTATGTATTCTTTTAGGTATCTTCTACTATCATAATAAAATTCTCTTTTCATCATCAGAGTTTGCCATAAAAAAATCTAATTAAAAAAGTATGGCATTAGTGAAAAAAAAAAAAAAGATAATGTAACAAGATTAACATAAAAATCTTCCCTACGCCCCTAATAAGAACATCAATCGTATAAAAGTATCCCTTTGTCTGGTGAAAAAACAATTTTTTTTTTTTTTTTTTTTTGTTATTATATGAATTTTATTACTGGCATTTATGATTTGTCAAGACTAGCCCGTGAATAAGAAGTCTTTGTCAATTATTATATTTTTGTTTAAGTTATTTAGTTGTTGGAGTTAGTCAATAAGTTGATATCTTTAAAATATATCTTTGACATTGTACCAATATGTTTGTATTTAAACTCTAGTAAATAAAAAAGAGCTTGAGGTTTGACAAAATGTCAAGTTAATACATTTGGTTGTATTTATTACACATTTCCACTTTTAAAGTAGGGAGAACTACTTATACATACCCAAGGTTTACCGTAACGATAAATTGGTACCTAAAAAGTTTTGAAACGACAAATAGGTACCTTCCGTCATGTTCTGTTAATGATTTCTGTTTATTAATAGTGAAAAGACTAAAATGCCCTTAAAAGTTTGAATTTTAGTTTTTTATAAATTTAAAAATTTCTAAAAAACCCCCTAGGTTTACAAATTTAATAAATAACCCAATATATAAAATTTTTATAAAATAACAAAAACACCCCTGCCGCCCGCAGTGCCAAATTCCGGCCACCACCACTGGAATCTGGCCGAAAAGTTGCATTACGACACAGACCCGTCGGATCTGTGTCGTAACGGGTCGATCTGACTTTTTCCGGCCAGATCCGTGGCTGATCTGGCCGGAAAAGGCCAGATCTACGGCTAGATCTGGCCGTCGACGCCACAAAACTCCATCTGCGGCGTCGACGGCTAGATCTGGTCGTAGATCTGGCTGGAAAAGGCCAGATCTTGCTGCTGCTTCGACGGCCAGATCTGGCCTTTTCCGGCCAGATCTGTGGCAGATCTGGCCGGAAAAGGCAAGATCGACATGTTACGACACAGTTCCGATGGGTCTGTGTCGTAACGTAACTTTCCGTCCAGATTCCAGCAGTGGTGGCCGGAATCTGGCACTGCAGGTGGCGGGGGTGTTTTTGTTATTTTACAAAAATTTTATATATTGGGGTATTTAGTTAAATTTGTAAACCTAGGGGGTTTTTTAGAAATTTTTAAATTTATAAAAAACTAAAATTCAAACTTTCAAGGGCATTTTAGTCTTTTCACTATTAATAAACAGAAATCACTAACTGAATATGACGGAAGGTACCTATTTGTCGTTTTAAAACCTTTTGGGTATCAACTTGTCGTTATGGCAAACCTTGGGTATGCACAAGTCGTTCGGCCTTTAAAGTAATACCGTTTGATTTATTTTAACAGTTAAAAAAGATAAAATAGTCTTTTATTATAATTTGAAATTAAAACCTCAAAATAACCCCACATCTCAAATTTCTCTTCGCCTCCTCTTAGCCTCTACCTCTACCACTATTGGGGAAAATTAATTGGTTCAGGCGAAATTAATTGGTGCACTAACTGGGAAAAATCATGGAGTAGTTGATGTGCATCTGATAGGAGTAGTTGTGTAGGTGGTTGGGGAAGTGGAGAAAGCCCGAAAAAATACTCCTCAATCAATCAAGACCACAACACTTCGCACAAAACAACGACAAACTGAAAAAACTTCCGGCAATCAACTTCTAGAAACCGTACTCCAAGTCATTGAAAATTAAAATTCGCAGATGGTCAAAAGAAGCTTTAGCTGGCAAAAGGTGGAGCCAAAACGTTATGGGCTTTGTTAAGGGGTTGAAGTTGACTCTTAGGGTGGTGTCATTTTGATTTTGGCTCAATTTTGATTTTGGTCTCCAAAAATCACTAGAATCCGATGAGTAAGAAAAGTGCGAACCCTAGTGACGGCCGACAAAAGGATTTTTGATGAGGGGTTGTTTGTGAGTGTAATGGTGGTGTCGATTTTGGTTTTGGTCGTCGGAAAGCTCCAGAATTCGATGAGAGAGGTCTTGCGAACCCTAGCAACACTAATGTAAAATCAGGTGGAATTAGGTCGAGTAAGTAGGGGTTTTGGAGGTGGAAGTGCAGTGGTGCATGTGGTGGTGATAGGGAAGGCCAACAGAGTCAGGATCGAGCCAAATGTGACCAAAATCAGGTGGTGGTGGATGGGTGTGGAATGGTGGTGGGTGGTGTTAACTTTGGGGTTTCGGGAGGGAGAGAGGAGTGTGGCTGCGGCTAAGGGAGGGAGAGAGAAGCGGCAGAAGAGAAGGGGGAGATGAAGAAGAAGAAAACGGGAGGGTAGTTCGGTAATTGCATCTATTTAGAACCAACAGTGACTAACCATGTTAGTTTAAGGGTGAGAATCTTGAATAAACGAAATCAGGTATCAACTTACCATTTCATTAAACCCTCAGGTAGGAACATGTCTTTTACTCAATAAAAAACAAGCAATTTAGGGTTTTAATTTACATACTGTATGAATAGGGAGATATGATCCCTCAAAGTACTAGTTATCCACTTTATTTGAAAGAAAATGTTACGATTATACGTAACAACTAGTGAAACCCGATTGACCTTGGCGGAATCGGATTGGATGTGCGTATAGTTAATTAAAATCAACAAAGAAATTTGAATAAAAAACACACGTAGTTTTAAAGTAGTTCGACAAGTTCAAACTTAAGCCTATTTACGTCCACTGTTATCTTATTAATGTTTTGAGTACAAAAATAAGTATAATCTTTCTAGAATTGCTAACCCCTTACAATGAGTTTTGTGGGATTATTTATACAAGAATTTGATAACGGTCAATGAGTAATCTTAGGGATCACGACCCAATTATCCGAAGTTAATCCCATGATTGGCATGATCACATAAAATCTTGGCTTGGGTGATAAGTTTCTGGATCCTCTTCTTGATATTACGGGATAAATTTATCAATAATCCATGAGACAATTGTCCACTCATCTCGCTCCTACAAGCTTAGCTCGCTTCACCAAACTTCACATTCCCTAAGCTATAACTAATTCCGAGCTTGTAAAAAACTCTGGATATCTCTTTACCACTTTTGTCATGAATCGTATCAGCGAGTACATGGAAGGTACTTGCATTCACTAGTCATATCTCTTTATCACTTTTCTTAAACATCTTCATATTATAATTATGTTACCAAAGTTTTTTTTTTTTTTTTTAATTCGTGAATTTTTTTATGTGTGGTATTACAGGTGCAACGGTTCGCTTAGCATGCATCAGCGCATACGCAATGAAATAGTTTCTGTTGTTGAGGGTCAGACAGATAACTTCTAGTACATGGAGAGCATGGAGAACAACTGTGTAATATTGAACCTAAATCATCAAGCATGCCCGATTGTACTGAGATTCCCGAAGACCTTTACTTTCAAGGTTGGGCAAGAGTTTACCTCATGGACGATAGGGATGGGAAAAAAAACCCAGAAATCGAACTGGACCGAGAAACCGGACCGAAAATTCGGTTTTATTTCGGTTTCGGTTCGGATATTAAAAAAAATCGAAAATCCTGTTTGGTTTCGGTTTTTGAAAAAAAGAAAACAGGTTACCCGGAACCGGTTTTCTGAACCAAAATTTAAAAACAAATTATTTTACGTTTTTATTTTGCATTTGCATTTTGCAATATCCCTAACACTCTCAGTCTCTCACGCTCACGGTCTCACACTCTCACTCACTTTCACTTCAGTNTTCTCTCTCAGCACCTGCAATAAGACTTATCCCTTCTTCTGTCTGTTGGCGATTGAAATAAATTGTTCCAACACTATCTCCGCAAGCACTTCAGCCATATTGAATGGTGATACGTAATTGATGAAAACAGAGATTGAGAAATTTTCTTTTAATTTGGGCATGTTAATGGCTGAGATCACAGCCGTTTGTTCTTTACAGTTTTGCAATTAAGTGGGGTGAAATCATCGAGTGAATCCGTGTTGATATAAGCTTTACAAATTGCATGAAATTCTGGTTTGGAATTCCAAGTCAAATACAAGCAAAGAAAATAAAGAAAATGGATAAAAGTGAAAGAGGCACAATCGGTTCACCCATTTAGGCTACGTCCATGCTAATAATATGACAGAGATTTTTCATTATAAATCAAAGCAGTAGAATGATTCAATCTCTCTAGCATTAGTTGAGGTGATGATGCATTAATGGAGTAGAAATGGTTAGATCAGAGCCTTTTGTTCTTTACAATTTTGAAATTCAAGTGGGGTGGTATCATGGGCTAATTCCGTAATTTACCTAAGCTGATTAAAACGTGAGAAATGGTCAATTGCTCCAAATTGCACCAAACTTAGAGAAAATCGCATGGTGCCACGTTGTCTGCCATCGTCTACAAAATTATTTCCATTATATTATATACATCTCAAACTTTATAGCAACCCAAATTTGGGAGCCGTGTTTGCGAGTTTCCAAGATTTCTAATCGAATGACTACAAATCTGTTGACTCGAAAGTATTTATTTTTTAAACTTTCTTTTGAATTGATTACCCAAATGTCTGATACTCATTTGAAATTTAGTTATTATGATCACTAACCTATGGTCTAAAAAAAAAAAAAAAAATGAAATAATTATTTAATCGGCCACTAGATCAAGCGGCTTCATAAACAGTCAAACTATTATATAATCAACGAAAATAAAGAAAATGGATAAAAATAAAAGAAGCACGACGATTAGTGTGGTTCACCTATTTTGGCTATTACGTCCATGTAACGACGTGAAATAGATTTTTCACTATTAAACAAAACAGTAGAATGATCCAATCTTTCTCACAAAGTTATTAGAAAATCAATACTTATGGGGTTTTGCAGTCAGATGTGTAAAGGTAATAGATAAAGTTAAATCACATGAGATGTTTGTTAAACTTTTAACTTGATAATGAATGAACATTGAACTACGTCCATGTGAAGTTGGATGAACTTTGAAAATGAATGCCAAACTTCACAGCTCAAATCACCTGAGTCAGAACCATTAGTAACTATTATCTTCTTAAAACTTTGAACTTGACAATGAATGAAATTCTTGAAACAGAGCAATTCCTTCATGCCAATCAATATCTACAATACAATCTGGCTGGCTAGTTATTCAGAACCGATTTTTACAGTTCATTCTCTCACAAAGGTATTAGAAAATAGGTATTCATGGGGTTGTGACGTCTGTAAACCTGATGAACTTGAATCATAAAACATGTTTTTTTAACTGATTCCCATCAAAAAAGAAACTTCAAAGTCATCAAACAACTTTTGGATAATCTGACTTGTTTCTGCTGTAGCTACAACTCTGGGAGCGACTCCCACTCTGGAATTTGACGGCTTGGGTGNTTGTTGCCGAACCATGTAGCTTTAATAAACCATTTATAATATGCCGAACCATTATTATTATCCTTAAAGGAAAACAAATATTGATATGTAGTTTTAATTGTAATTGTTATATCTCTTTTTATTGATATTTTTTTATGTTACATACATATATCATGAAAAGAGGTTGTTGCTGAATATATCTGATTTCATTTATTTAACAGATATCAACTGATGTTTGATGCTGAACCATGTAGCTTTAGTAAACCATTCATTTTATCATCACACACATTTAGATTTCCATTGAACAATCAATAGTAAATTAACCATAACTTGCTCAATAAAACTCCAATTAATGAGAGGTTTGAATCTTTAGAAACTAGACAGACAAGGTTTTAATTTGATATATTATATGCTTAATGCAGATAACTGTAGTGCCGCTGTTGAACAATTTCTTTTATCATCACATACATTTTGGTTTCCACTAAACAGTCAATAGTAAATTAACCATAACTTTCTCCATAAAAGTCAAATTGATGAGAGGTTTGAATATTTAGAAACTAGAAAGATAGGGCTTTAATTATATATATTATACTCTTAATTTGGATAACTATAACCCCACTTCTGAATCATGCATTTTATCATCTTATATTTTGGTTTCTACTTAATAGTCAGTAGTAAATTGACCATAACTTGCTCAATAAAAATCCAATTGATGAGAGGTTTTTATCTTTAGAAACTAGACAGACAGAGATTTAATTTGATATATTATACGCATAGTTTGGATAACTGTAGCCCCACTATCAAACTATTCATTTTATTATCACATGCATTTCAGTTTCCCCTATTTCTCGATTTCCATTTAACAGTCAGTAGTAAATTAGCCATAACTTGCTCAATAAAAATTCAATTGATGAGTGGTTTGAATCTTTGAAAACTAGAGAGATAAAGATTTAATTTGATATATATTATATGATGAATTACGATAACTATAGACCTGCTTCCAAACCATTCATTTTATCATCACACAAATAAAACAAATTCAATTTTAGTAATGACAAAGGAAAACAAATATTGATATGTAGTTTTACTTGTATTTGTGTTAGAGTCATGAAAGTGACTCTATTTTGGTGATAAAAATACCCCATGTGTGATTAAATTGAAGTATATTGAGACAATTAAAGAATTTATGAATTTATTCACGAAAATCGCTTCCTAATATTTTTCTTATGAATTTAACGTGTTTGGAATAATTTTGGAAAGTATATGAGTTGATATTAGGTTGTGGTTTATGGATTAAGGGTGATTTTGTCTCATTTATGCTGTTTAGGGGGTAAAATGTCATGTTTTAAGGGGCTGATTTTATCACTTTTCAATTGTGTAGGGACCCAAGTGATATTTTACAAATTGTTCTATAAAACAAACGAAATTTCACGTGAACCAGGGGGCTGTTCATCCATCATTTTCCGGCGACTCTTCACCATCTCCGATCAAGCTCCGACGACCCTTCATCTCCTTTTCCGGCGACGTTTCGGCTTCCCCTTGCTCCGGTCACCATCATCCCTTCATCACCACCGTGAATCACGCACGACACCGTGAGCTTCATCTTCCCACCGCGATGTTTCATCTTCCCGGCTAGATTTGGCCATTTTTCGAAGACGTTTTAGCTCCCCAAGGGTCGATCTCCCTTCCCCACGGCCGGATCTACACTTCTCTAGCTTCAACCGCCGCGAAAACCGCCAAAATCCGCTAAATCGCCGCCGCGCCGCTTCATCTTTCAGGCCAGATCTTGCTCATTTCCGACGAATTCTCACCTCCCCAGGACCTGATCTGAACTCCCCATCACCAGAGCTTTCCATCTGTACCTTCGGATCCCATTTCCGCCGTCGTTGTTCGGAAGACCCGTCGAAAAATTAACGTTTTCTGGCAAGTGCAACTGTTCATATTTCGGGCTGTCCGTTGGTCGTTTTCGCCCCTTCTTCACATCATATCGTTGTCGGTTACCTCCTCTCTACCATGATCAGCTTTGTTTCCACCGTTTCGGCCTCCGTCATCACCACCATGGGCGGCTAAGTTCCCAGTTGTCTATTACGGCATAGGTGAGATCGGGATTGACTCCACGACTCTCCTCATCAGCTCTTGACTAGTTGGATGAGCCCGATTATAGGACATTTGGTAGTATTGTGCTTCGGATTATATTTGTTTTCGTTTCATGTTTGATTTCGATACTTTAATATGATTTGAGCATAACTTGTGATGAATATTGTTGTCCATTATGATTTAATGTTTTCATAGAACTTGCTGAATGATAAACGTTGGTTTGTAATAATTAAATGATGAATATTGCTTTTCATTACTTCGCATCGATTGTAATTGAGTTGTGTTCGGATTTAATTTAATTTCTACTATTGTTGCGTTTATTGTGAAGTTGGTTGATTGGATATTACGTGTTGAAAAATTGTATTTGTTAATCGCGTACCAACTAGTGGTATTGCCTTATAGCGTTTATCAACGTTCAATGATAGTCTTTAACCAATCGAACTTGAGTGATCGGGTGAGACAGGATAGATTATACCTAGAGTGTCGGGAAGCCATTTCATTGATTTACCTTGCCTTGTAGGTTTAGGGGATCGTAGAGGGTGGAGAAGAATTGTATGAGTCGGTCTCATGTCGAACCAAAACCGTAACGGTAACATTTTTATTATAAAGTCTTTATTTGTTTTAATTTCACTATTTCATTATTTGCATTTAGTCGATTTAGTTTCATTAATCAATTGCCAATTTCATTTCTGCTACTTAAAATACATTAGGTTATTAGTCTTGCTCCCTGTGGATTCGACCCTGTTTACCGCTAACTATGGTATTTAGGTTTAATTTTGTGACTGTGACGACTGGTCTAACAATTTGTTCTAGCTTTTTTTGTTGATTTTTGGATTGATTTTGTTGTTTGATTTGTGGGTTTTACAATTATTGTCTTCCTTTAGGATACTATCATCAAATGCTTTTTTTGCTATAGTTGGTGGTCAATTCTAATTGCAGCAAATATATTTGTGTCATAGAACCTTTATCTTCATGGCTTCTTCAATGCTTCAATTAAGTTGCCTTCAGATTATACTGTTGGAGTTGCTGTTGCTTTCTATGAGAATTCTCCTCTCAACATTCTTAATTTTTTTTTTTAATTTCTAAAATAATAATAATAAAAATAATTCATTTTCTCTTCTCCACGATCAGAATAAGTTTTTTCCTTTGGTTCTATAAGTCTCTTGCTTTAAAGTTCACATTTTTCAACAATGTTTCTCTTTCTCTGATTGATTTATAGACTTATCAATAATATTCAGTGGGTTATCCTGAAATTGTTTTTGCTTTTCTTGACAAAGTTGTAAACTTTGGTTGCGGATTTCAAATGGTGAGATATTTGAGAAGAACTATGATGATATAGACTTTGAGTTCAATTTGTGGATATTTTATTTATTGATTTTTTAATTATCAGTTCAATATAAAAAGAACTTCAATATAAAAATATATATTTAAAACACAAAAAAACCAATAATAATGTAAAAAAAATATATAATAAATATACCCGCGCAACGTAACTTGAAAATGAATATAAGTTACAAAAATTGCAAAAGGTCAATATAAATTTTAAGTTTAAATAGTTGATCTTGATAATATTCAGGTGATCTTAAATATCATACACGATTCACTACAAAATATTGACATCAAATATCAAAGATATGTCTGCAAAAATAATATCAATTGTACAAAGTGATGATCTTGAAAATATAATTAGACAACATAATATTCAGGTGATCTTCTCAAGTTTGATGAATGATTTAATGACATCTACCTATAATTGATATTAATAATTATACAAGTACAATTATTAATTTTATTTTAACATAACTTTGTATATATATAAAATTTATATTTACTTTAAAATTGGTATAATTTAACAATTATTATGTCTTAATCTAATTAGTTTAATTTGTTAGAACAAATTTGTTTACAATTTATTTAAAAAACATTGAATAACCATATCTGCTTAATGTGTGGACCCATGTCTAGTTGAGTAAATAAACGAGAAGTTAAAGAGATTAGGAAAATGATAATTTTGGAATAAAATAAATTTTTTTAAGTTTAATTTTTTTTTAATTGATTTTGGGGCTTACAGAGAATTTAGGTAAAGCTCAAATAACACCACCCTTGTTCTTAACCTTTTGATATCAGACCTAGAACAAAAATTTACTTAATATATCGGTTGAACCCTTAGATGGAGGAGCTATTTTTTTTAAATTATTTATTTTATTGTAACCTGTCATAAATTGGCTGAAACAAGAGAGACAGTAAGGGGTGAAAACAACTGCTTTAACCATGTTTAAACAATGGAGAAATCACAACCTCAGAAACATAACAAATACACGCACATTTAGCAAACCCCTTCAACTATTTTTGGAACAAATTTTCTATTTAATAGAGTTAATTACCTCTTCAGCTTCATCGTCAATGTCTCAATAGTCTTCCTCCCAAACAAAATTAAAATCTACATCGATCCCATTATAAAAACACAAAGCAGGAACAATGATGAAGTCTCCCAAGGCTGTAATCATCATCTTAGCTTCTGCCTTTTGCTTCTTGTCCCTCCTTGACTTGGCCTATGGAGACAAACAACCTAAATTCAGTGTGGAAGGCAGAGTATACTGTGACACTTGTCGCGTTCAGTTCATAACTCGTCTCACCCAGTTCATGGAAGGTGCTTGCGTTCTCTAATCAAATCTCTTTGTTTTTGCCATTTTATATAAAAATTAAGGAACCAAAGTTGTTTTTTTAATTCGTGAAACTTTGTTATTTGTTGTGTTACAGGTGCGACGGTTCGCTTAGAATGCAAAAAACGCGGCGACGAAGCTGTAGTTTCTCTTGTTGAAGGCAAGACTGATAGCTCAGGAACATACAAGCTTCCAGTAGAAGGAGAGCATGAAGAAGAACTATGTGACATTAAGCTTATATCATCCAGCATGCCCGACTGCTCTGAGCAGCCCAAAGAACTTCACGCTGATACCCATGCTAGAGTTAGCCTCACAGACAACAATGGCATTGTTTCTAAGACTCGCAAGGCCAATCCTCTTGGCTTTTTGAAGGAGAAACCTCTCCCTGAGTGTCCTAAAGTCTTACAAGACCTTGGAATGTCTACCGATGACATGATTCAATAAGAACCAGTGACGGAGCATAGAGAGGGCTAGCCCGGGCCCAAAAAAAAAAAATTAAAAAAAATTTATAGGTTAATTTATTATAATATACTTATAAGTTTAATTTTAAAAAATTAATTGTAAGATCATAAAAAATATGATTAATTATTATAATTTAATATGATTTTATGATTAATTATTATAATTGTTATGAATTTTCTTAGTTATTATTTATGTCTTATATTTTTTAACAATTAGTAATTTATTATCTTTTTAATTGTTGACTTATGTCTTTAAATGTAATTTAAACCATAGTGCTAATGCACAATTTATTCAAATTTAAGAGTTATACAAAAGGTGAAAAGGATATGTTTGTAATTTATTGAATTGTGTGATTCAAAAAGCGATACATAAACAAAATTTGATTACCGTAAGATACAATTTCCTTATTATTAATTTTTTTTTGATACTTTCATCTAGTGTAAATTTTTTAATTTATATGTGTGTTCAAAAAGAATAATACTATACTTATAAATTTTCTCATAAAATTGATGTGGTAAAAGATAATTGAGTGATTTTAAATTAAAAAAAAAATTTCATCCAATCATTTTTGTCATATCAGTTTGTATAAGAAAGATTATAAGAGTAGTATTACTCTTTCAGAAATCAGGTTCATTATGTATTCTTTTAGGTATCTTCTACTATCATCATTAATAAAATTCTCTTTTCATCAGCAGAGTTTGCCAATAAAAACTCTAATTAAAAAAGTATGGCATTAGTGAAAAAAAAAAAAAAGATAATGTAACAAGATTAACATAAAAATCTTCCCTACGCCCCTAAGAAGAACATCAATCATATAAAAGTATCCCTTTGTCTGGTGAAAAAACAATTTTTTTTTTTTTTTTTTTTTGTTATTATATGAATTTTGTTACTGGCATTTATAATTTGTCAAGACTAGCCCGTGAATAAGAAGTCTTTGTCAATTATTTATTTTGTTTAAGTTATTTAGTTGTTGGAGTTAGTCAATAAATTGTTATCTTTAAAATATATCTTTGACATTGTACAAATACGTTGGTATTTAAACTCTAGTAAATAATAAACAGTAGACAGTAGTGTTAGTCTTACAAAGAAGCCTACAAAGGAGGCATACAAAGTTAACCTCCACCCTTCATCTTCATCATTTCTCCCTCTCTCTCTTTCTCTTTTTCCATTTTTCCTTTGTTTTTTCTTCACTTTGTAAGCTTCTTTGTAGACTTCTTTGTAAGGATAGACTTATTGAATAATAAAAGAGTTAAGGACATGTTCCCATTTGAGGTTTGCCGAAATCTCAAGTTAATACATTTGGTTACATTTATTCTACATTCTCACCCTTAAAGTAATATCATTTGATTTATTTTAACAGTTAAAAAGGATAAAACAATCTTTTATTATAATTTGAAATTAAAACCTCAAAATAACCTCCACATCTCAAATTTCTCTTCGCCTCCTCTTAGCCTCCACCTCTACCACTGTTGGGGAAAATTAATTGGTTCAGGCGAAATTGATTGGTGCACTAACTAGGGAAAATCATCGAGTAGTTGATGTACATCTGATAGGAGTAGTTGTGTAGGTGGTTAGGGAAGCGGAGAAAGCCCAAAAAAATACTCCTCAATCAATCAAGACCACAACACTTCATACAAAACAACACCAAACAAAAAAAACTTCCGGCAATCAACTTCTAGAAACCGTACTCCAAGTCATTGAAAATCAAAATTTGCAGACAATCAAAAGAAGCTTTAGCTAGCGAACGGTGAACGATTAGGAGCCAAAACGTTAGGGGCTTTGTTAAGGGGTTGAAGTTAACTCTTAGGGTGGTGTCAATTTTGATTTTGGTCTCCGAAAATCACTAGAATCTGACGAGTAAGAAAAGTGCGAACCCTAGTGACGGCCGACAAAAGCGTTTTTGATGAGGGGTTGTTTGTGAGTGTAATGGTGGTGTCAATTATTTTGGTTTTGGTCGCTGGAAAGCTCCAGAATTCAACGAGAGAGGTCGTGCGAACCCTAGCAACGCTAGCGTAAAATCTGGTGGAATTAGTTCGGGTAAGTGGGGGTTTTGGAGGTGGAAGTGCAGTGGGGCATGTGTTGGTGATAGGGAAGGCCAACAGAGTCGGGATCAAGCCAAATGGGACCAAAATCGGGTGTTGGTGGATGGGCGTGGAATGGTAGTGGGTGGTGCTAACTTTGGGGTTTCAGGAGGGAGGGAGGAGCGTGGCTGTGGCTGAGGGAGGGAGAGAGAAGCGATAGAAGAGAAGAAGGGGGAGATGAAGAAGAAGAAGATGGGAGGGTAGTTCGGTAATTGCATCTGTTTAGAACCAACAATGACTAACCATGTTAGTTTAAGGGTGGAAATTTGGAATAAATGAAATCAGTATCAACTTACCAAGGTGGTAATTTGGAATAAATGAAATCAAAGGTATCAACTTGTCATTTCATTAAACCCTTGGGTAGGAACATGTCTTTTACTCATAATTAAAAACAAGCAATTTAGGGTTTTAATTTTCATACTTAGAGTCTTAATTGGGAGATCTGATCCCTCAAAGCACTAGTTATCCACTTTATTTGAAAGAAGATGTTAAGATTTTACGTAACAACTAGTGAAACCCAATTGACCTTGGTGGAATCAGATTGGTTGTGTGCGTAGTTAATTAAAATCAACAAAGAAATGCGAATAAAAAACATATGCAATTTTAAAGTAGTTCGGCAAGTTCAAACTTAAGCCTATGTATGTCCACTGTTATCTTATTAATGTTTTGAGTACAAAAATAAGTATAATCTTTCTAGAATTGCTAATCCCTTACAATGAGTTTTGTGAGGTTATTTATACAAGAATTTGATAACGGTTAATGAGTAATCTTAGGGATCACGGCTCAATCATCGGAAGTTAATCCCATGATTGGCATGATCACATAAAATCTTGGATTGGGTGATAAGTTTCTGGATCCTCTTCTTGATATTACGGGATAAATTTATCAATAATCTGTGAGACAACTGTCCACTCATCTTGCTTCTATAAGCTTAGCTCGCTTCAGCGAACTTCACATTCCCCAAGCTATAACTAATTCCGAGCTTGTAAAAAACTCTGGATATCTCTTTACCACTTTTGTCATGAATCGTATCAGCGAGTACATGGAAGGTACTTGCATTCACTAGTCATATCTCTTTACCACTTTTCTTAAACATCTTCATATTATAATTATGTTACCAAAGTTTTTTTTTTTTTTTTTAATTCGTGAATTTTTTTGTTTGTGGTATTACAGGTGCAACGGTTCGCTTAGTATGCATCAGCGCATAGGCAATGAAATAGTTTTCGTTGTTGAGGATCAGACAGATAACTTCTAGTACATGGAGAGCATGGAGAACAATTGTGTAAAATTGAACCTAAATCATCAAGCATGCCCGATTGTACTGAGATTCCCAAAGAACTTTACTTTCAGGGTTGGGCAAGAGTTTATCTCATGGACGACAACAATGACAGTGTTTCTTAGAGGGATCGTTTGGTTAGCGGTAATGGAAGATTACGCCGGTAATCTATCTAAAAAAATAGGATATTACCGTGTTTGGTTTTAGGTAATCAAAGATTCCGGTAATCTTTCAATGTTAATAGTGTTTACTGAGGCTATATCGGGGGTAATCTGATTGGCGAGTGAAAGTGTGTTATTTTAAGATTATTAGGGTAATCCATTTTTTTCCCATTTTACCCCTAGTTAATTAACATTTCGACACAAATTTCCTTCCAATTGTGCAAAATGACTTATGTAACCCCTATATTTGAGAATTTGTTAAAACAATTCAACCACAATAAAAGTTTAAAATTTAACAAAATACCCCCAACCACCTAAGACCATTGTCGACTGCTGCTGACAATCGCTGGAACGGCGCACGACCGACAGGATCTAGCCATTCGTGTGCTAATTTGGTCAATTGTGTGCCGATCTAGCCGTTTTCGACAAAATTCGGCCAGTTGTGTGTCGTTCTGGCTACTGCTGACGACGGCCAACGATGGTGGCCGACGGCCGACAGTGATCTTGGGTGGTTTGGAGTATTTTGTTAAATTTTAATTTTTTACTGTGGCTATGGTGTTGGCAAATTATCAAATGTTAGGGGGTTAAAAGTAATCTAAATAATAAAATAATAATATTTAACAAAAAAAAAAAAAAGGTGATTAGTAAAAGGGTCTCTTATAATACTTTTATTCTCCTCAACCAAACATATATAATATAACATTTCCTTTAATCTTTAAGGTAATCTACCTCATCAGTAATCTTATATATCTTTTTAATAATACAACATTCTCTTAACCAAACTTAAAAACTTCAAAGATTATTAAGGCCAATTTTGCTTTCTTCTCGAAGAAACCTCCCTCTGAGTGTGAAATTGTCTACAAAGAGATTGGAGTCTTTCCCAATGACCCAAGTCAATAACATCAATCATATAACAACATCCCTTTGTCACGTGAATAAAGGATTATTTTTTATTGTTTTGTTGCTACCTGCTAGCAATTACAATTTGTCAAGGACAACACGTGAATAAGAAGTTTTGATCAATTATTTTGTTTTTGTTTATATTCCAGATTTGATCATATTATTTAAGTGCAAAGTTTATGAATAAGTTTTTATTTAAACTCTCGTAAATAATAAAACGAGGCAGTTCAGTGTTTTAACTTATATAGGCTTATAGATTGAACCAGTTATCTATTTCTACTTTGAAATGAGAAAATCGGGACTTTATTAACCTTCATTCTTTTTTATTATCTAAGGTGTTTTATAGTCACAGAAAATTCAACTCACGTTCAATCCCAACTTTACCTATTAATCCATGCTATAAGTTTAAGTCCTGTGTGTAGGTTCATGAATCACTCCGAAATTGAAAGCAACCATTCAACTTCCTTTCAAATTAGGGAAGGGAACATTTGTCTCTATATTGTATAGATTTGTCTCCCTCATTAGTTTTTTGATATTTTTGTGTGGATCTCTAGTTCTCTATGTGCCTACCTCAATCTCCTTTTTAATATATAGTTTTATTCTTTCCGGTTAAAAAAAAAAAAAAGAAAAAAAAAAAAAAGGAAAGGATTAAGCATTAAAACTTTGCAGATGTTCCATTAAGGAAACATAAGACCACAGGAGCTGTTTATTTAGGAGGTTAAATTTTTACCTATTGAATTTACTATGTGAAAAAATAAATAATTCAGTCAAATTAAAATACAAGGTCAATGTGTCATTATTCAAACGGCTAATATAAATCCCGAGGAAGAGTTAAAGTCCTGTAAGGCTTCAAATATAAACGGCCTATTAATTGTTTCTCAAGTTCAACCTATTTGCTCCCACTCCCATGAGAAAAACAAGAAACTAGAAATTTTCTCCTCTTTAAACCTTTCCAAATTCTGTCTCTTTAGGTCAAAGCAATGGCCTTTCACCACAAAGAAACAGTAGAGATACACAAGAAACAAAAAGGGTTCTCGGGGCCATACTACACTGCAACAATACTTGCTGCAATAGGAAAAACCAAATACTTGGTTAGATACGAGACACGTTTTGCTGAAGACAGAACAAGATTGTTAACTGAAGCTGTTGATGAAGCGGATGTTAGGCCTCTGCCACCCACGAATTTGGAGGTGTCAGACAATATTGTTGATGCTTATGTTAATGATGGATGGTGGGTGGGAAGAATTGTAAGAAAAGTTGATCCAAATTATTATGTAAAGTTGGAGAGTAGTGGTAATGTGGTGCATTGTCCTTTTTATAAAGTCAGGATTCATCTTGAATGGGAAGATGGAAAGTGGGTTTATCCTGGAAATAGGTATCTTCTTCTTCTTCCTTTTGATTTCTTGGTTCCTTGCTTTGTTTGTTTTGCTCCTGGTTTTGGCATTTGGGATGTTTTCAGCAGAGAGGTTCCTTCTTCTGACTTTTGAGTCTTGACTTGCATCTTTCTTGGTTGATTGGAAATAGTTGTTTAGGTTTTTATTTTATTATATTTTCTTCTCTTTAGTAAAGATTCTTTCTTGCTTTTCACATTCTTTATCATTTTCAATAAGAAGATAAAAAAATTGTAATTACTTTCTTCCTGAGGAAGACGTCTGCTTCCTCAAATTGTAAAATCTGACCCCAACCGAACTCAGAGTGGTTTTCACGCGTTAGATTAAACAACATGCCAAGTAAACTTAATTACTGAAACCTTACGTTTTGGCTTAGAAATTTCCACTTGTAGCTTCCGCGAAACTGAGTCGATTTTTCCTAATGAAACATGTGAATACACAAAACATATTCCTTAAAAAAAATAAACTAATAAAAAACCCACAAAATCAACAACTTGATAGACTTTGAAATGACTTGTTGGAACGGAGAGATTACGTACTCGATTGGACTTTCAACACATTGATTATCCAACACAGTTATTGTGGAATTAAGTTTGTGTGTCGTTTATCATATAATTTTGCATTAGAAGACCTATTTTGCTCCTTTATTTTCCTTCGTTAATGTGTCATTTTGAATGTCAACTCCTTAGTTTCATCGCTCTGTGTTTAGTCAATCATATGGTTACTTCTTTCTAGTTTGTTATATAATATTATTAATCTGTTTGGTAGGCCTGAAACTGGTGATGATCAAGCAAGTTCCAGCGAGCACGGCAGTTAGTTTTCTCTTCTAATACCTGGAAACATTGGCAAAATAGCAACACTTTAACCATATGGGATATTATATGGGCTTCTTTTGTTCTTGTAGAGCTCAGTCCATAACAGCAATCTGACAATCATTAATTAAATAGATCCTTGAGAGATGATATGCCACACTTGTTCTTGAAAATTATATGTATACCGAATGGAATTTATACTGTTTGTCTTGCTGGTTTGTCTCGCTTCTCCTTGTGAAAACTTAAATTGATCAATATGATAAATTTAAAGAAGATACTAGTTACATTATTTAACCATTTGACAATATAATTCAACTTAACAAGCTGCCTTCACATTCACAGAGTAATTTGTCTTTCTCATGTGCACTTGATCTATCGGCTGATACTAATTGAAATATGAAAGTCAATTTAATTGTTATCTAGATGATCAATATTCGTTCCTCTAGGTCTAGTCGTTTCACTAAAATTGCATTCTTTTCAGTATTCAACAATGCTTATAACTACAATGAACAATTTGCTTTGAAATGCAAGATTTTGTTCATACATTAGATCAAATACTGTCACAAGCCTTTTCCTTCTTTTCTTTTCCAAAATTTAACTTCATTTGGAAGTAACATAAAACTAATTTAAGACTTTTCAAGTTGTTTCGTTACTTAAGGCATCACTGACTTGGGTTTTTAAAAACGAGTAAACGACTTTTTCTCACCCAATAATGGTTTAATGATATTTTCTCACCTACAAAATTTTAAAATACCAGTTTATTATCCAAATTTATATTTCGTTTCCGATTCTGGCATCGTAATAACCTTACACCACCACTATTCTCTTTCACAATTATCACTTACCAAAACCCCTCAAACACTACACTCTTCGACCCCACCAATCGCCTACAATTGAGCGATTAGGGTTTGCGCAGCCGTTCCTCTCAAGTCAAATTTCGATCATTCCAACCAACAAAATCCAACCTTATCAAAAGACTCATCGATCTCTTCTCTTCAAAACCGAGTTTACTCTTTGTTCATGACTGAAGTATAAATTTGAATAATAAAATAGTATTTTAAAAACCTATAACTGAGAAAGTGTTATTAAACCAGTATTTGAGTGGGAAAAGGTCGTTAACTCTTTTAATAACACATGATTCTTGTTGCAGAATAATCGTATATTGAACAGTCTGTGGCATATCCATTTGTCCAAACTTTTAAACTTCTTATTTTGACCAATCTGTGGGAGATATTGCTTAACGCATCTAGAACCCAGCTTAATTGAGACATTTCCATCCAATTGGTTACTTACTAAGCTTTATCCACAGACTACAATAGCCGTGCTTCCAGTTTTTCCCATTTGCTAAAAGCAAGAGAACAAATCAAATTCCTCTTGTCTTCCTTGTTCAAGTTCCAGACAGCATTTAATTTTTTAGGCTGCCTAACCAAACTGCTAGAAATGAAGAATATTCATATAACTTTGGATGACTGAAGAGAAACATAGAATAAATCTCCTTACTCTGAAAGGATAACACTAATTCTTGTGTTGTACATACAACTACTTATCTTCTGTATTCAATTTTTTATTTTCTCCAGAAACCGTCCATTGATAATACAAATTTAATTAATATAATATATATATCTTTCATTCACTGATCAGGGAAAGAATATGATCCGTCACAGCATCTCTAAAAATCATCGAAATGAGATGTGGGGATTTTGAAAGCCTGACTTTATAAATAAATAAACTGGCCCACTTCTCGAAGAACCATCAAATCATAGTATATGGTTCTTGTGCTTCATGCTCAAAATCTGTGTGTAATTATCATCAAAGTTAAGCTTAGGAGCTACTGAATAACACGCATGGTGTTTCTATTTTTAATCTACTTCATCATGCTAGCTCCACTCCAGCCTTGTATCAATATGATCGATGAAGATGATCATATTCGATCAAGTCAAAGAACGCCTACCTACCGTTCAGATTAATTGATTTTGGTGATGGCGAATTTCACATGAATCCTGATGATCACCAAGCAATACCAATACACAATCTCTCTTAATTAACATCTNAACAATTTGCTTTGAAATGCAAGATTTTGTTCATACATTAGATCAACTACTGTCACAAGCCTTTTCCTTCTTTTCTTTTCCAAAATTTAACTTCATTTGGAAGTAACATAAAACTAATTTGAGACTTTTGAAGTTGTTTCGTTAATTAAGGCATTACTGACTTGGGTTTTTAATAACGAGTAAACGAACTTTTTCCCACCCAATAATGGTTTAATGATATTTTCCCACCCACAAAATTTTAAAATACCAGTTTATTATCCAAATTTATATTTCGTTTTTGATTTTGACATCGTAACGACCCTACACCACCACTATTCTCCTCCACAATTATCACTCACAAAAACCCCTCAAACACTACACTCTTCGACCCCACCAATCACATACAATTGAGTGATTAAGGTTTACACAGCTGTCTCTCCTAAGTCAAATTTCGATCATTCCAACCATCAAAATCCAACTTTATCAAAAGACTCATCAACCTCCCCTCTTTAAAACTGAGTTTGCTCTTTGTTCATGACTGAAATAAAAATTTTAATAGTAAAATAGTATTTTAAAAGTCTATAGATGAGAAAGTGTTATTAAACCAGTATTTGAGTGTGAAAAGTTCGTTAACTCTTTTAATAACACATGATTCTTGTTGCAGAATAATCGTATATTGAACAGTCTGTGGCATATCCATTTGTCCAAACTTTTAATCTTCTTATTTTGACCAATCTGTGGGAGATATTGCTTAACGCATCTAGAACCCAGCTTAATTGAGACATTTCCATCCAATTGGTTACTTACTAAGCTTTATCCACAGACTTCAATAGCCGTGCTTCCAGTTTTTCCCATTTGCTAAAAGCAAGAGAACAAATCAAATTCCTCTTGTCTTCCTTGTTCAAGTTCCAGACAGCATTTAATTTTTTAGGCTGCCTAACCAAACTGCTAGAAATGAAGAATATTCATATAACTTTGGATGACTGAAGAGAAACATAGAATAAATCTCCTTACTCTGAAAGGATAACACTAATTCTTGTGTTGTACATACAACTACTTATCTTCTGTATTCAATTTTTTATTTTCTCCAGAAACCGTCCATTGATAATACAAATTTAATTAATATAATATATATATCCTTCATTCACTGATCAGGGAAAGAATATGATCCGTCACAGCATCTCTAAAAATCATCGAAATGAGATGTGGGGATTTTGAAAGCCTGAGTTTATAAATAAATAAACTGGCCCACTTCTCGAAGAACCATCAAATCATAGTATATGGTTCTTGTGCTTTATGCTTTTGGATCAAAATCTGTGTGTAATTATCATCAAAGTTAAGCTTAGGAGCTACTGTATAACACGCATGGTGTTTCTATTTTTAATCTACTTCATCATGCTAGCTCCACTCCAGCCTTGTATCAAAATGATCGATGAAGATGATCATATTCGATCAAGTCAAAGAACGCCTACCTACCGTTCAGATTAATTGATTTTGGTGATGGCGAATTTCACATGAATCCTGATGATCACCAAGCAATACCAATACACAATCTCTCTTAATTAACATCTATAGATATGAAAAATCATTGATCTTCACGTTGCATTCTATACGGAATCTATATATTATATGTATATCACCTAATTATTGATTGTGATGTTGTCTTGTCACATATAATTAGAGGGAAAAATATATAAATAGTCACATTAGAAGACTAATAAATCAAAACCAGCCTGTATATACACCACTTGCACTAATTGTACAATTTTCTTTTAATTTATCTGAACAGCATAACCCCCCAAAAAAAAAATATTAAAATAAAAATCAATAAGGTTGACCACCTGAGTTGCTCCGTCGCCGTTTCACCGGAAATACATGCCGAAAATCCCCATGAGCTGCTACGTGCCACTCTTCCACCACCACCCCATCCAACTCAAGCTGGTGCACCTCACCCGAACCATCAAACAAACACCCTTCAGGGAAACCGGCAAGCCCACCACGACCAGGTGGTTTGGTTTTCCGGCGGCCTGCACCTACGGGGACATTCCGGAGAGCCCCACCGGCAGTCCAGTATCTCTGGCAGCCCTTGCAGAAATGTCTAGGCTGGTTAACATTGTAATTATTGAAATAACAAAACTTGGTCTCCATGCTCTTGCATCTCGGGCAAGGTATGATTTTGTCAGGTCTTTTAACCTCAGCCTCAGCATCGTTGTTTTCTTGTTTGACTTGTTGTTGACCATGCAACGTAATTGTAGTTCCAAAGAGCTTGATGCCTTGTTCATGGTTGGCCATGATGAAGAAAGAGAGAGAGAGAGAGAGAGAGAGAGAGAGAGAAGAGGGAGGGAGGGAGGGAGGAAGAGAGAGAAAGAGAGAGAGATTATGGTTATAGAGAGATATAGATAGGATTTGGGTATATATATAGAAAGAAAGAAAAGTAAAAGTGAAGAGGAAAGGGAGAGAGGAGAGGGTGAGCCGCCAAGATTAAGGTAGCTGGCGTGGAAAAGCTGATGAAGGGCTTTTTGTCCGTCGTCATCAACATGTAAGGTTTAAAAAGTCTAGAATGGGACCCGATCCAGGCAAGTCTCGTACAAAGTGGGAGCATAAAGACTTAAAGATTAAAGAGATAAAGTTGTTGTTGTTCTAATGAAAGAGATAAAGTTGAAGCCTTAAGGTTTTGCTTTGAAAAGTTGTCTCTTTTTCTTCCATTTTCTTATGGATTATATTGCCAACTCATTGCTTTCACTGTAAATCAACATTCTCTACTAAGATCAGTATCTAAATTTTGTAAAGATTTTATAAAGGGCAAACCAAAGAGAATGTAAATGAGTAAAACCCACAGTCCTAAATTCGATTCTTTCTACTGGACACAAAAGTAATACCTTGGCACATGATTTACCTGAGGGATCATGGCGGTAGATTGCTTTAGGATAGCTCTCCCTGGGGATTAGGAGACAAAAGTAATACATTTGTCTATGATTTACCTAGAGGCCATGGTGGGTTGTTGTGAGGTAGCTCCTCCGGACGATTAAGGCGCAAAAGTAGTACATTTATCCATGATTTATCTTGAGGGCATAGTGGGTTGCCGTGGGATAACTCTCCCTAAAAATTAGTTGAAATACGTGTCAATGAGCTCTGACACCTTAATTATTAAAAAATAATTTTATAAATGGACTTTTTTAGTATATATATAATTGAATATTATATTTAAGAAATGAGAAATATTTTTTTATTATAAAAAAAGGGAGAAGAAAATAAAGTCATGGTAACTAACAATGGGTTGGCCAAGGGGTTTGCTCCCCTTGTGGTCTCAAGTTTGAATCACAAGGACAGTTGTTAATATTGTTGGCCACGGATTGCAAGGCTTGTCCTGTTTTGAAAGCCTTAGTTGTGGTCGGAGGACTAGTCCAGGTGTGCGTAAGTTAGCCCGGACACCCCGATAATAGAAGAAAAATTAAATAATAATAATAATAAAAAAAAAATAAAGTCATGGTTAGATATTGGAAAAAAACATAGTTTGAAGAATCAAATTCTATTGCAACTGACTTGGAAATTTATGGCTAATGGTTGGTATATTTATTGTTAGTTTGAAATATGATGAATTAAAGATGCCATATGTTTAGCATAAACATATTATATATGCAACCCACTTTTAAATTAATTTTTTAAGTCTATAACATTACGTATCTGGTTTTCATTGCTCAAATTCTGAGACTCATTGCCGGCGCCCATTTATTAATTCATTCCTATCTACTAATTAAGAGTAAAACTATATGGAAATTGTTAATTAAGATCATAAACAATGACATTTCCTCTTATTAACTGGACTTTGTTGTTAATTATCTGATTTTTCTAACATATATTTGACTCGTAAAAGGTAGAATAATTTTCCCATTTTCTAGATCTAATTAATTCCATTTTGAGTGCCTTTAGTTGACTACCCAATTAATTTGTAATCACACATTAAGACATCTCTTCTCTATGCCTACCTAGTTAATATTTTTTCCTTTTTCGTATTTTAAAAGTTTGACAGTGAGGATCCATCGAGAAACATATATAAATTATCAGAATTACTTTAAATTGGGGTTTTTTCTTTTATTCTTTTTTTTAATTTGCCCAATCAGATTCCACCAGTGACCGACCTTGCTTCCTACCAGGTGATGCATCAAATCCATTTAATATTTATCAACTTTATTCACTTTATAAAAGGCAAAAGTACTTTCTGGGTCATCTCCTAATTTATAACATAACCCCTCTAAATAATTAAATTATAAGTATATTATTATTCCTTTTCCAAATTATTTCTTAATAATTTTCAAGTTTATATTTTAATTTCTATGTCTAAAATACTAAATTAATATATAATTTATATATTGTTAATTAAAGTTTGATGGTGATTGAATTAAATATGTTTTGAAAGTTTCAATGAATTTGATGCATGATAAGTAGTTTTCATGAGATAAAACATTAATTAAAAGTTGATTAGTGTTGGCGTAGCTATCACTTATCAGTTGGAATTGGGGTGGAAAAGTAGTATGATATTAAATTAATATTAATATAAATATCCGTTCTTTAATAAAGGAATCAGAATTGATTAATGCAAAAGTAGCCTCAATTCCAACACCCTTTCTAATTATATAATGTAGACAAAGAAGAATTTTGGTTATCTTTTTTTCTTCAAAAGAGTGCACTTTTTCTTTACGATGCTTTAGAAACTCTCTTTTCAATTTAATTAACATAAAGAATATTTGAAAGCAATACACATAGTCATTTGCATGGGTGGTTCCCCCCCTTTTTTTTTTTTTTTTCTTTAATTATATTTATATGTGGAGCTCCCCATCTTAACTTTTTATTGCATGCAAGAATAGAGAATATAATTATCTCTGATTGGTCGAGTGGTTTGATAAGGACTTTTAGGTGTATTACTCAAGAGATTCTAAAGTTGAGCCCCTCTTCGATTGCTAATAGGAGTAACCGCTAGAGCTCTTACCCAGTTAATAGTTTAGGGTCTCATCCCTCCTCGGTTGCTAATAGGGATAGCCACTGTCGGTCAGTAATTCTAGGGTCTCGTCCCTCCTTAGTTGTTAATAAGGGTAGTCACTGGAGCTCTTACTCAACCGATAGTTCAAAGGTCCTGTCCCTCCTCGATTGCTAGTAGAGATAGCCATTGGAGCTCTTATCCAACTAGTAGTTCTAGGGTCCCAAGATATTAAGCGTAGTTATTGGAGCTCTTATTCGATTAATAGTTTCAAGGTCCAGGAAGATTAATTGAGGTAAGTGTAAACTAACCTAGACACCCTCAATCATCCAAAATATATATATATATATATATATAGAGAGAGAGAGAGAGAGAGAATACAATCCAGATCTGATCTGATTTATGATTATCCAAGAAGCATATTTAGGTAAGCTACATCTATACTTCAAATTTTGTAAAGAGCTAGATGCAAACCCACTTTAATTTATACCATAACAACTCATAATTTATCAAATTTATTCATAATACTCCACGCTCAATACTTGCTGCAATAGGAAAAACCAAATACTTGGTTAGATACGAGACACGTTTGCTGAAGACAGAACAAGATTGTTAACTGAAGCTGTTGATGAGCGGATGTTAGGCCTCGCCACCCACGAATTTGGAGGTGTCAGACAATATTGTTGATGCTATGTAATGATGGATGGTGGGTGGGAAGAATTGTAAGAAAAGTTGATCCAAATTATTATGTAAAGTGGAGAGTAGTGGTAATGTGGTGCATTGTCCTTTTATAAAGTCAGGATTCATCTTGAATGGGAAGATGGAAGTGGGTTTATCCGGAAATAGGTATCTTCTTCTTCTTCCTTTTGATTCTTGGTTCCTTGCTTGTTGTTTTGCTCCTGGTTTTGGCATTTGGGATGTTTTCAGCAGAGAGGTTCCTTTCTGACTTTTGAGTCTGACTTGCATCTTTCTTGGTTGACTGGAAATAGTTGTTAGGTTTTTATTTTATTATATTTTCTTCTCTTTAGTAAAGATTCTTTCTAGTCTTCACATTCTGTGTCATTTTCAATAAGAAGATAAAAAAATTGTAATTACTTTCTTCCTGAGGAAGAGTCTGCTTCCTCAAATGTAAAATCTGACCCCAACCGAACTCAGAGTGGTTTTCACGCGTTAGATTAAACAACATGCCAAGTAAATCAATTACTGAACACTTACGTTTTGGCTTAGAAATTTCCACTTGTAGCTTCCGCGAAACTGAGTCGATTTTTCCTAATGAAACATGTGAATACACAAAACATATTCCTTAAAAAAAAAAACTAATAAAAAACCCACAAACAACAACTTGATAGAACTTTGAAATGACTTGTTGGAACGGAGAGATTACGTACTCGATTGGACTTTCAACACATTGATTATCCAACACAGTTATTGTGGAATTAAGTTTGTGTGTCGTTTATCATATAATTTTGCATTAGAAGACCTATTCTGCTCCTTTATTTTCCTTCGTTAATGTGTCATTTTGAATGAACTCCTTAGTTTCATCGCTCTGTGTTTAGCCAATCATATGGTTACTTCTTTCTAGTTTGTTATATAATATTATTAATCTGTTTGGTAGGCCTGAAACTGGTGATGATCAAGCAAGTTCCAGCGAGCACGGCAGTTAGTTTTCTCTTCTAATACCTGGAAACATTGGCAAAATAGCAACACTTTAACCATATGGGATATTATATGGGCTTCTTTTGTTCTTGTAGAGCTCAGTCCAAACGCAATCTGACAATCATTAATTAAATAGATCCTTGAGAGATGATATGCCACACTTGTTCTTGAAATATATGTATACCGAATGGAATTTATACTGTTTGTCTTGCTGGTTTGTCTCGCTTCTCCTTGTGAAAACTTAATTGATCAATATGATAAATTTAAAGAAGATACTAGTCATTATTTAACCATTTGACAATATAATTCAACTTAACAAGCTGCCTTCAATTCACAGAGTAATTTGTCTTTCTCATGTGCACTTGATCTATCGGCTGATACTAACTGAAATATGAAAGTCAATTAATTGTTATCTAGATGATCAATATTCGTTCCTCTAGGTCTAGTCGTTTCACTAAAATTGCGTTCTTTTCAGTATTCAACAATGCTTATAACTGCAATGAACAATTTGCTTTGAAATGAAGATTTTGTCATACATAGATCAACTACTGTCACCAGCCTTTTCCTTCTTTTCTTTTCCAAATTTAACTTCATTTGGAAGTAACATAAAACTAATTTGAGACTTTTAAGTTGTTTCGTTAATTAGGCATACTGACTTGGGTTTTTAATAACGAGTAAACGAACTTTTTCCCACCCAATAAGGTTTAATGATATTTTCCACCCACAAAATTTTAAAATACCAGTTTATTATCCAAATTTATATTTCGTTTTGTGACATCGTAACGACCTAACCACCACTATTCTCTCCACAATTATCACTCAAAAACCCTCAACATACACTCTTCGACCCCACCAATCATACAATTGAGTGATTAGGTTTACACAGCTGTCTCTCCTAAGTCAAATTTCGATCATTCCAACCACAAAATCCAACTTTTCAAAAGACTCATCAACCTCCCCTCTTTAAACTGAGTTTGCTCTGTTCATGACTAAATAAATTTTAATAGTAAATAGTATTTTAAAATCTCTTTGAGAAAGTGTTATTAAACCAGTATTTGGTGGAAAAGTCGTTAACTCTTTTAATAACACATGATTCTTGTTGCAGAATAATATTATATGAACAGTTGTGGCATATCCATTTGTCCAAACTTTAACTTCTTATTTTGACCAATCTGTGGGAGATATTGCTAACGCATCTAGACCCAGCTTAATTGAGACATTTCCATCCAATTGGTTACTTACTAAGCTTTATCCACAGACTACAATAGCCGTGCTTCCAGTTTTCCCATTTGCTAAAAGCAAGAGAACAAATCAAATTCCTCTTGTCTTCCTTGTTCAAGTTCCAGACAGCATTAATTTTTTAGCTGCCTAACCAAACTGGTAGAAATAAGAATATCATATACCATAGCTATTTTGGTTAACTTTGGAGACTGAAGAGAAACATAGAATAAATCTCCTTACTCTGAAAGGATAACACTAATTCTTGTGTTGTACATACAACTACTTATTCTGTATTCAATTTTTTATTTTCTCGAAACCGTCCATTGATAATACAAATTTAATTAATAATATATATATCTTCATTCACTGATCAGGGAAGAATATGATCCGTCACAGCATCTCTAAAAATCATCGAAATGAGATGTGGGGATTTTGAAAGCCTGATTTAAAATAAATAAACTGGCCCACTTCTCGAAGAACCATCAAATCATAGTATATGGTTCTGTGCTTTAGCTTTGATCAAAATCTGTGTGTAATTATCATCAAAGTTAAGCTAGGAGCTACTGATAAACACGCATGTGTTTCCATTTTTAATCTACTTCATCATGCAGCTCCACTCCAGCCTGTATCAAAATGATCGATGAAGAGATCCTATTCGATCAAGTCAAAGAACGCCTACCACCGTTCAGATTAATTGATTTGGTGATGGCGAATTTCACATAATCCTGATGATCACCAAGAATACCAATACACAATCTCTTAATTAACATCTATAGATATGAAAATCATTGATCTTCACGTTGCATCTATACGGAATCTATATATTATATGTATATCACCTAATTATTGATTGTGATGTTGTCTTGTCACATATAATCAGAGGGAAAAATATATAAATAGTCACATTAGAAGATAATAAATCAAAACCAGCCTGTATATCAACCACTTGCGCTAATTGTACAATTTCTTTTAATTTATTGAACAGCAAACCCCCCAAAAAAAAATATTAAAATAAAAATCAATAAGGTTGACCACCTGAGTTGCTCCGTCGCCGTTTCAACGAGAATACATGCCGAAATCCCCATGAGCGCTACGTGCACTCTTCCACCAACACCCCATCCAACTCAAGCTGGTGCACCTCACCCGAACCATCAACAAACACCTTCAGGGAAACCGGCAAGCCCACCACGACCAGGTGGTTTGGTTTTCCGGCGGCCTGCACCTAGGGGACATTCCGGAGAGCCCCACGGCAGTCCAGTATCTCTGGCAGCCCTTGCAGAAATGCTAGGCTGGTTAACATTGTAATTATGAAATAACAAAACTTGGTCTCCATGCTTTGCATCTCGGGCAAGGTATGATTTTGTCAGGTCTTTTAACCTCAGCCTCAGCCTCGTTGTTTTCTTGTTTGACTTGTTGTTGACCATGCAACGTAATTGTAGTCCCAAGAGCTTGATGCCTTTCATGGTTGGCCATGATGAGAAGAGAGAGAGAGAGAGAGAGAGAGAGAGAGAGAGAGGGAGGGAGGAGGGAAGAAGGAGAAAGAGAGAGAGATTATGGTATAGGAGATATAGATAGAGTTGGGTATATATATAGAAAGAAGAAAAAGTAAAAGTGAAGAGGAAAGGGAGAGAGGAGAGGGTGAGCCGCAAGATTAAGGTAGCTGGCGTGGAAAAGCTGATGAAGGGCTTTTTGTCCGTCGTCATCAACATGTAAGGTTTAAAAGTCTAGAATGGGACCCGATCCAGGCAAGTCTCGTACAAAGTGGGAGCATAAAGACTTAAAGATTAAAGAGATAAAGTGGTTGTTCTAATGAAAGAGATAAAGTTAAGCCTTAAGGTTTTGCTTTGAAAAGTTGTCTCTTTTTCTTCCATTTTCTTATGGATTATATTGCCAACTCATTGCTTTCACTGTAAATCAACATTCTCTACTAAGTCAGTATCTAAATTTTGTAAAGATTTATAAAGGGCAAACCAAAGGATGTAATGAGTAAAACCCACAGTCCTAAATTCGATTCTTTCTACTGGACACAAAAGTAATACCTTGGCCATGATTTACCTAGAGGGATCATGGCGGTAGATTGCTTTAGGATAGCTCTCCCTGGGGATTAGGAGACAAAAGTAATACATTTGTCTATGTTTACCTAGAGGCCATGGTGGGTTTTTTGTAATTTTAAATTATTAATATTTGATTTTGATGTACATTCAAATTATATGAATTCAAATTCAATTACAATAGATATAAGTTTATTAACGTAATTGAATTTACAGTAAATATAAGTTTATAACTTTAAGTCATGTTAAAAAAAAAATAAAAACCTGGAAAAAAAAAAAAAGTGCAAAGTGGAGTGTCCGAATTGGGCCAAAAAGGCAGCCCATAACTTATGGGCCATAAGTGGAGTGTGTGAATTGGGCCGACAAGGCAGCCCATCATTAATTTTATTAACCAGTTTAAAAACAGGTTAACCGGTTAACTGAACCGAATTTTCGGTTCGGTTTATAACCGGTTTCGGTTCAGTTTATTTTTAAAACCGAAAACCGGTTCGGTTAACCGGATTTTTCCACCCCTAATGGACGACAACAATGACAGTGTTTCTTAGAGGGGTCGTTTAGTTAGCGGTAATGGAAGATTACGCCGATAATCTATCTAAAAAATAGGATATTACCGTGTTTGGTTTTAGGTAATCAAAGATTCCGGTAATCTTTCAATTTTAATAGTGTTTACTGTAGGCTATATCGGGGGTAATCTAATTGGCGAGTGAAAGAATGTTATTTTAAGATTATCGAGGTAATCCATTTTTTATTCCCATTTTACCCCTAGTTAATTAACAATTCGACACAAATTTCCTCGTATGTCTGTCAAATAACAATTAGTCCTATTGTGCAAAATGACTTCTGTAACCCCCTATATTTGAGAATTTGTTAAAACAACCCAACCACAATAAAAGTTTAAAATTTAACAAAATACCCCAACCACCCAAGACCATTGTCGACTGCTGCTGACAGTCGTTGGAACAGTGCATGACCGACCGGATCTAGCCAGTCGTGTGCTAATCTGGTCGGTTGTGTGTCGATCTAGCCGTTTTCGGCAAGATTCGGCCGATCGTGTGTTGTTCTGGCTACTACCGATGGCGGTCAACGATGGTGGCCGACGGCCGATAGTGGTCCTGGGTGGTTGGGAGTATTTTGTTAAATTTTAATTTTTTATTGTGGCTATGGTGTTGCCAAATTATCAAATGTTAGGGGGTTAAAAGTAATAATCTAAATAATAATATTTAAAAAAAAAAAAAAAAAAGGTGATTAGAAAAAGCGTCTCCTATAATTCTTTTATTCCCCTTAACCAGACATATATAATATAACATTTCCTTTAATCTTCAAGATAATCTAACTCTTTGATAATCTTATATATCCTTTTAATAATACAATATTCTCTTGACCAAGCTCAAAGACTATTAAGGCCAATTTTGTCTTCTTCTTGAAGAAACCTCCCTTTGAGTGTGAAATTGTCTACAAAGAGAGTGGAGTCTTTCCCAATGACCCAAGTCAATAACATCAATCATATAACAACATCCTTTTGTCACGTGAATAAAGGATTATTTTTTATTGTTTTGTTGCTACCTGCTAGCAATTACAATTTGTCAAGGACAACACGTGAATAAAAAGTTTTGATCAATTATTTTGTTTTTGTTCATATTCCAGATTTGATCATATTATTTAAGTGCAAAGTTTATGAATAAGTTTTTATTTAAACTCTCGTAAATAATAAAACGAGGCAGTTCAGTGTTTTAACTTATATAGGCTTATAGTTTGAACCAGTTATCTATTTCTACTTTGAAATGAGAAAATCGGGCTTGTATCATGTTTGGGTAGTATTTCAGCCTAACTTTATTAACCTTCATTCCTTTTTATTATCTAACGTGTTTTATAGTCACAGAAAATTCAACTCATGTTCAATCCCAACTTTACCTATTAATCCATGCTCTAAGTTTAAGTCCTGTGTGTAGGTTCATGAATCACTCCGAAATTGAAAGCAACCATTCAACTTCCTTTCAAATTAGGGAAGGGAACATTTGTCTCTATATTGTATAGATTTGTCTCCCTCATTAGTTTTTTCATATTTTTGTGTGGATCTCTAGTTCTCTATGTGCCTACCTCAATCTCCTTTTTAATATATAGTTTTATTCTTTCCGGTTAAAAAAAAAAAAAAGAAAAAAAAAAAAAAGGAAAGGATTAAGCATTAAAACTTTGCAGATGTTCCATTAAGGAAACATAAGACCACAGGAGCTGTTTATTTAGGAGGTTAAATTTTTACCTATTGAATTTACTATGTGAAAAAATAAATAATTCAGTCAAATTAAAATACAAGGTCAATGTGTCATTATTCAAACGGCTAATATAAATCCCGAGGAAGAGTTAAAGTCCTGTAAGGCTTCAAATATAAACGGCCTATTAATTGTTTCTCAAGTTCAACCTATTTGCTCCCACTCCCATGAGAAAAACAAGAAACTAGAAATTTTCTCCTCTTTAAACCTTTCCAAATTCTGTCTCTTTAGGTCAAAGCAATGGCCTTTCACCACAAAGAAACAGTAGAGATACACAAGAAACAAAAAGGGTTCTCGGGGCCATACTACACTGCAACAATACTTGCTGCAATAGGAAAAACCAAATACTTGGTTAGATACGAGACACGTTTTGCTGAAGACAGAACAAGATTGTTAACTGAAGCTGTTGATGAAGCGGATGTTAGGCCTCTGCCACCCACGAATTTGGAGGTGTCAGACAATATTGTTGATGCTTATGTTAATGATGGATGGTGGGTGGGAAGAATTGTAAGAAAAGTTGATCCAAATTATTATGTAAAGTTGGAGAGTAGTGGTAATGTGGTGCATTGTCCTTTTTATAAAGTCAGGATTCATCTTGAATGGGAAGATGGAAAGTGGGTTTATCCTGGAAATAGGTATCTTCTTCTTCTTCCTTTTGATTTCTTGGTTCCTTGCTTTGTTTGTTTTGCTCCTGGTTTTGGCATTTGGGATGTTTTCAGCAGAGAGGTTCCTTCTTCTGACTTTTGAGTCTTGACTTGCATCTTTCTTGGTTGATTGGAAATAGTTGTTTAGGTTTTTATTTTATTATATTTTCTTCTCTTTAGTAAAGATTCTTTCTTGCTTTTCACATTCTTTATCATTTTCAATAAGAAGATAAAAAAATTGTAATTACTTTCTTCCTGAGGAAGACGTCTGCTTCCTCAAATTGTAAAATCTGACCCCAACCGAACTCAGAGTGGTTTTCACGCGTTAGATTAAACAACATGCCAAGTAAACTTAATTACTGAAACCTTACGTTTTGGCTTAGAAATTTCCACTTGTAGCTTCCGCGAAACTGAGTCGATTTTTCCTAATGAAACATGTGAATACACAAAACATATTCCTTAAAAAAAATAAACTAATAAAAAACCCACAAAATCAACAACTTGATAGACTTTGAAATGACTTGTTGGAACGGAGAGATTACGTACTCGATTGGACTTTCAACACATTGATTATCCAACACAGTTATTGTGGAATTAAGTTTGTGTGTCGTTTATCATATAATTTTGCATTAGAAGACCTATTTTGCTCCTTTATTTTCCTTCGTTAATGTGTCATTTTGAATGTCAACTCCTTAGTTTCATCGCTCTGTGTTTAGTCAATCATATGGTTACTTCTTTCTAGTTTGTTATATAATATTATTAATCTGTTTGGTAGGCCTGAAACTGGTGATGATCAAGCAAGTTCCAGCGAGCACGGCAGTTAGTTTTCTCTTCTAATACCTGGAAACATTGGCAAAATAGCAACACTTTAACCATATGGGATATTATATGGGCTTCTTTTGTTCTTGTAGAGCTCAGTCCATAACAGCAATCTGACAATCATTAATTAAATAGATCCTTGAGAGATGATATGCCACACTTGTTCTTGAAAATTATATGTATACCGAATGGAATTTATACTGTTTGTCTTGCTGGTTTGTCTCGCTTCTCCTTGTGAAAACTTAAATTGATCAATATGATAAATTTAAAGAAGATACTAGTTACATTATTTAACCATTTGACAATATAATTCAACTTAACAAGCTGCCTTCAGATTCACAGAGTAATTTGTCTTTCTCATGTGCACTTGATCTATCGGCTGATACTAACTGAAATATGAAAGTCAATTTAATTGTTATCTAGATGATCAATATTCGTTCCTCTAGGTCTAGTCGTTTCACTAAAATTGCGTTCTTTTCAGTATTCAACAATGCTTATAACTGCAATGAACAATTTGCTTTGAAATGCAAGATTTTGTTCATACATTAGATCAACTACTGTCACAAGCCTTTTCCTTCTTTTCTTTTCCAAAGTTTAACTTCATTTGGAAGTAACATAAAACTAATTTGAGACTTTTGAAGTTGTTTCGTTAATTAAGGCATTACTGACTTGGGTTTTTAATAACGAGTAAACGAACTTTTTCCCACCCAATAATGGTTTAATGATATTTTCCCACCCACAAAATTTTAAAATACCAGTTTATTATCCAAATTTATATTTCGTTTTTGATTTTGACATCGTAACGACCCTACACCACCACTATTCTCCTCCACAATTATCACTCACAAAAACCCCTCAAACACTACACTCTTCGACCCCACCAATCACATACAATTGAGTGATTAAGGTTTACACAGCTGTCTCTCCTAAGTCAAATTTCGATCATTCCAACCATCAAAATCCAACTTTATCAAAAGACTCATCAACCTCCCCTCTTTAAAACTGAGTTTGCTCTTTGTTCATGACTGAAATAAAAATTTTAATAGTAAAATAGTATTTTAAAAGTCTATAGATGAGAAAGTGTTATTAAACCAGTATTTGAGTGTGAAAAGTTCGTTAACTCTTTTAATAACACATGATTCTTGTTGCAGAATAATCGTATATTGAACAGTCTGTGGCATATCCATTTGTCCAAACTTTTAAACTTCTTATTTTGACCAATCTGTGGTAATATTCTTTAAACCAATCTCTTAAAACCCACTTAATTGAGACATTTCCATCCAATTGGTTACTTACTAAGCTTTATCCACAGACTACAATAGCCGTGCTTCCAGTTTTTCCCATTTGCTAAAGCAAGAGAACAAAATCAATTCCTCTTGTCTTCCTTGTTCAAGTTCCAGACAGCATTTAATTTAATTTAGACTTGCCTAACCAAACTGGTAAATTAAGAATATTCATATAGCCATTAGCTTCATTTTGGTTTTAACTTTGGATGACTGAGAGAACATAGAAAAATCTCCTACTCTGAAAGGATAACACTAATTCTTGTGTTGTACATACAACTACTTATCTTCTGTATTCAATTTTTTATTTTCTCCAGAAACCGTCCATTGATAATACAAATTTAATTATATAATATTATATCTTCATTCACTGATCAGGGAAAGATATGATCCGTCACGCATCTCTAAAAATCATCGAAATGAGATGTGGGATTTTGAAAGCCTGAGTTTATAAATAAAAACTGGCCCACTTCTCGAAGAACCATCAAATCATAGTATATGGTTCTTGTGCTTTATGCTTTTGGATCAAAATCTGTGTGTAATTATCATCAAAGTTAAGCTTAGGAGCTACTGTATACCCGCATGGTGTTTCCATTTTTACTTACTTCATCATGCGACTCCACTCCAGCCTTGTATCAAAATGATCGATGAAGATGATCATATTCGATCAAGTCAAAGAACGCCTACCACCGTTCGATTAATTTATTTGGTGATGGCGAATTTCACATGAATCCTGTGATCCCAAGCAATACCAATACCCAATCTCTCTTAATTAACATCTATAGATGAAAAATCATTGTCTTCACGTTGCATTCTATACGGAATCTATATATTATAGTATATTCACCTAATTATTGATTGTGATGTTGTCTTGTCACATATAATCAGAGGGAAAAATATATATTGTCACACTAGAAGACTAATAAATCAAAACCAGCCTGTATTACACCACTTGCGCTAATTGTACAATTTTCTTTAATTTATCTACAGCATAACCCCCAAAAAAAAAATATTAAAATAAAAATCAATAAGGTTGACCACCTGGTTGCTCCGCGCCGTTTCAACCGGAAATACTGCCGAAAATCCCATGAGCTGCTACTGCCATCTTCCACCACACCACCCATCCACTCAAGCTGGTCACCTCACCCGAACCATCAAAACAACACCCTTCAGGGAAACCGCAAGCCCACCACGACCAGGTGGTTTGGTTTTCCGGCGCCTGCACCTACGGGACATTCCGGAGAGCCACCACCGGCAGTCCAGTATCCTGGCAGCCCTTGCAGAGTCAGGTGGTTAACTTGTAATTATTGAAATAACAAAACTTGGTCTCCATGCTCTTGCTCTCGGGCAAGGTATGATTTTGGTCGTCTTTTAACCTCAGCCTACAATCGTGTTTTTTGTTTGACTTGTTGGTTGACATGCAACGTATTTGTAGTTCCAAAGAGCTTGATGCCTTGTTCATGGTTGGCCATGATGAAGAAGAGAGAGAGAGAGAGAGAGAGAGAGAGAGAGAGAAGAGAGGAGGAGGGGAGGAAGAGAGAGAAAGAGGAGAAAGTGGTTATAGAGAGATATAGATAGGATTTGGTATATATATAGAAGAAAGAAAAGTAAGTGAAGAGGAAGGGAAGAGAGAGGGTAGCCGCCAAGATTAAGGTAGGCGGCGTGGAAAGCTATGAAGGGCTTTTTGTCCGTCGTCATCAACATGTAAGGTTTAAAAAGTCTAGAATGGACCCGATCCAGGCAGTCTCAGACAAATTGGGAGTAAAGACTTAAGATTGGAGATACGTAGTTGTTCTATGAAGAAGAATAAGTTGAAGCCTTAAGGTTTTGCTTTGAAAGTTGTCTCTTTTTTCTCCATTTTCTTATGGTTATATTGCCAACTCATTGCTTTCACTGTAAATCAACATTCTCTACTAAATCGTCTCTAAATTTTGTAAAGATTTTAAAGGGCAAACCAAAGGAATGTAAATGAGTAAAACCCACAGTCACTACGGACACAAAGGAATACCTTGGCACATGATTACCTGAGGGATCATGGCGGTAGATTGCTTTAGATAGCTCTCCCTGGGGATTAGGAGACAAAGTATACATTTGTCTATGATTTACCTAAGGCCATGGTGGGTTGTTGTGAGGTGTCCTCCGGACGATTAAAGGGCGCAAAGTAGTACATTTATCCATGATTTTATCTTGAGGGCAATGTGGGTGCCGTGGGTAACTCTCCCTAAAAATTAGTTGAAATACGTGTTAATGATCTCTGACACCTTAATTATTAAAATAATTTATAATGTGAACTTTTTTAGTATATAATAATGATATTAATATTAAGAAATGAGAAATTTTTTATTATAAAAAAGGGAGAAGAAAATAAAGTCTGGTAACTAACAATGGGTTGGCCAAGGGGTTTGCTCCCTTTGGTCTCAAAGTTTTGAATCACAAGGACAGTTGTTAATATGTTGTCCACGGATTGCAAACTTGTCCTGTTTTGAAAGCCTTAGTTGTGGTCGGAGGACTAGTCCGGTGTGCGTAATTAGCCCGGACACCCCGACATAAAGAAAAATTAAATAATATATAATAAAAAAAAAATAAAGTCATGGTTAGATATGGAAAAAACATAGTTTGAAGATCAAATTCTATTGCAACTGACTTGAAATTTAGGCTAATGGTTGGTATATTAATTATTAGTTGAAATATGCTGAATTAAGATGCCATATGTTTAGCATAACCATATTATATATTGCAACCCACTTTTAAATTATTTTTTAAGTCTATAACATTAGTATCTGGTTTTCATTGCTCAAATTCTGAGACCATTGCCGCGCCCATTTATTAATTCATTCCTATCTACTATAAAGAGTAAAACTATATGGAAAGTGTTAATTAAGATCATAAACATGACATGTCCCTCTTATTAACTGACTTTGTTGTTAATCATCTGATTTTTCTAACATATATTACTCGTAAAAGTAGAATAATTTTCCCATTTTCTAGATCTAATTAATTCCATTTTGAGTGCCTTAGTTGACTACCCAATTAATTTGTAATCACCATTAAGACATCTCTTCTCTATGCCTACCTAGTTAATATTTTTTCCTTTTTCGTATTTTAAAAGTTACGTGAGGATCCATCGAGAACATATATGAATTATCAATTACTTTAAATTGGGTTTTTTTCTTTTATTCTTTTTTAATTTGCCCAATCAGATTCCACCAGTGGCCTACCTTGCTTCCTACCAGGTGTGCACAAATCCATTTATATTTATCAACTTTATTCACTTTATAAAAGGCAAAAGTACTTTCTGGGTCCATCTCCTAATTTATACCATAACCCCTCATAAATAATTAATTATAAGTATATTATTATTCCTTTTCCAATTATTTCTTAATAATTTTCAAGTTTATATTTAATTTCTATGTCTCAAAATCTACAATTATATATAATTTATATATTGTTAATTAAAGTTTGATGGTGATTGAATTAAATATGTTTGAAAGTTTCATGATTTGATGCATGATAAGTAGTTTTCATGAGATAAAACATTATTAAAAGTTGATTAGTGTTGGCGTAGCTATCACTTCCAGTTTGGATTGGGTGGAAAAGTAGTATGAATATAATAATATTAATATACAATATCCGTTCTTTAATAAAGGAATCAGAATTGATTATGCAAAAGTAGCCTCAATTCCAACACCCTTCTAATTATTAATTGTAGACAGAAGAATTTTGGTTATCTTTTTTTCTTCAAAAGAGTGCACTTTTTCTTTACGATGCTTTAGAAACTCTCTTTCATTAATTAACTAAAGAATATTTCAAGCAATCACATAGTCATTTGCATGGGTGGTTCCCTTATTTTTTTTTTTCTTTAATTATATATTATATGTGGAGCTCCCCATCTTAACTTTTTATTGCTGCAAGAAAGAGAATATAATTATCTCTGATGGTCGAGTGGTTTGATAAGGACTTTTAGGTGTATACTCAAGAGATTTCTAAAGTTAGCCCCTCTTCGATTGCTAATAGGAGTAACCGCTATAGCTCTTTACCCAGTTAATGTTTAGGGTCTCATCCCTCCTCGTTGCTAATAGGATAGCCACTGTCGGTCATTATTCTATGGTCTCGCCCTCCTTAGTTGTTATAAGTGGTAGCTGGAGCTCTTAACTCAACCGTATGTTCAAAAGTCCTGTCCCTCCTCGATTGCTAGTAGAGATAGCCATTGGAGCTCTTATCCAACTAGTATTCGGGTCCCAAGATATTAGCTTATTTTGAGTCTTTCATAATACGTTTCAAGGTCAGAAATTAATTGAGGTAGTGTAAACTAACCTAACACCCTCAATCATCCAAATATATATATTATATATATATAGAGAAGAGAGAAGAGGATTACAATCCAGATCTGATCTGATTTATGATTATCCAAGAAGCATATTTAGGTAAGCTACATCTATACTTCAAATTTTCTAAAGAGCTAGATGCAACCCACTTTAATTTATACCATAACAACTCTAATTTATCAAATTTATTCATACATTCTGATATCCTAGTGTGAATTGAAAACAATATTCTAAAAAAAAATTCTTGTACGTTACAAAAGATGTAACCAATACACCACAAAAAGAGGAAACTTTGATCATCAGCGGAGTGCCCAAATTCCAATTCCAAGATACTAGGCTTTACAAAAGAAAAACAAAAAAAAGGAAAAAGAAAAAAGAAATTAGAATTAGAAAAGTTCAGAACAAGTATAATTAAGAAGCATGTTTGCTTGTTGTTTTGGTGATAATTATTAATACAAGTTACTTTAAAAGAAGAAGAAAAGTCTACCCTTTCTTCTTTATGATTTTGTTTAGTTGTATGTATATAAATATATACTTTTGAATTAATTATATTAAAATGAACCCATTATGCCAGCAAGCACGAACCAGACTAACATAAAAGAAGTTTGTAGAGGATATGATTGAATAATTAAAGAAAGAAAAAAAGTTATCTCAGATAGATGCATGTATTTTTGTTGTGAAAATTAATTTATACGATGTTGATGGCTTCTAATTAATGTGGACAGGTGGGTTTCTTGTTGTCTACTCAGTTTGTATGTGACAGCTTTTCATTACATTTCTTCGCCATTGCAATAAAGTTTTGAAGGTGCTGTCGAAGTTAAACAATTATAGTAAGAAGAAGAAGAAGAAAAATAAAGAGTTGTTACAAACCTAATTTATAAACTTTTTTTATAAATCCGGTACATGAATTATAGGATTTATATTTCTTAATAATATGGTAGATATAACACATTATTGGATAGAAGTTCCAATTTCAAGTTGATCATTAGTTTTAGAGAAAATTCGTAAGATTAGTATAAGTGTATATTGCTCATGTAGACAATCAAGTGTTTGTTTTTATTTAATACAAGTTCTAAATTTTTTATCTGGCTATTTTTTGGTACTTCAAACTAATATTTGGATTAAATTAGAACATATCACTGGTAAGAGTTTCGTGATTACATCCATTAAGTGTTGTGAAGACTTAATTGAAAATCATGTAACTATATCTTATTTTGCTCTTATATCATCAACTCATCTGTGTTGTTTAAGTTTATATGTATTTTTAAGAATGATTGTTGTTTTCAAAAAAAAAAAAAATTCTTCTTCTATGGGGGTTTATGCGTTTTTAAATTTTCTCTTGAAAGTAAATTCAACTACATGTATTCCTGTGGGAAGTTCGACATATTAAATTTCCAGTTTTGAATGCATTCATTTGGGTAGTAGCTCGTAAGTTGCGAAGATAGTGATAATATGTTTATTGTTCGAGAACTCGTGGATCGGTTTTGGCAGAACCGTTAGCCAAAAGAAAAGCTGAATAAGATACTCATTTCGTCAACTCATCTCTAGGTTATTTTAATCGGAAATTTCTGCTCTTTATCCTTCGATTTTAGATAAACATGTACATTGACTTTCCTTACAATTTAAAGTAAACTACTTAGGAAGAAGATGTTAATGTTTTATTGTACTCTCGTGTTATCGTTTAACCCACTTTAACGATATGTTTTATCCTTTCATTTATCTTTGATTAATACAGCATTAACCATCAACAATACGAAAGCTATTGAAAAAAAAAAAAAATTGAATGGAAACATGAAACACCGTTCGATGCACTTTTTGGAATAATATTCTATTATGAATAGAATATGATAACATTTAATGAAATAGTATAAGATCTTCATAATGCGTTTGTTACATTTTTTGAAAATATTTTTTAAAAATATTTAGATTATTTTCTAAAAATAAGTGATAATGTTAATTTAACTAAATATTCACCTACAATAAAAGTTTATAAATTAACAAAATCACTATCACGCACCTAGCTGATTACAAATAGTTGGCCACCACTGCCAGACCGTGGCCAGAAGTTATCGGAATGGCACACGACCGATTAAATCTAATCAGTTATGCGCTGATTTAGCCATTTTCGACCAAATCTATCATGGAACGACTAGGTCTATGACCAAAGATCTAGCCGTTGATGACGGCCATATCTTGGCCATTGTTGACTGCCAAACAACGGCAAAAAAACTAGCTGTTAACGATGGCCAAGATTTCTAGCCATTGTGAACAACCAAATCTTTGACCATAGATTTGATGGAAACGGCCAAATCAGCTCACGATTGGTCAAATCCAACTGATCGTGCATCGTTTCAACGTCAACGATTGACAGTGGTTGTTGGCAAGCGATTGTTGCTTGGGTGGATGGGATATTTTTGTTAATTTATAAACTTTTATTAAAAAAAAAAAAAATTGTTAAATGTTTAGAATTTGATAGAATATGATTGAATTTTGAATTGATTTTTTAAGATATGATGGTAAATAGAACAGGAGTGGAAAAGTTAAACTAAAAGGGAATACAATTCCCAACAACTCCTCAAAAAATTGGGTAAGTAGCTCGTAAGTTGCGAAGAAAAGTGATATATGTTTATGGTTCGAGAACTCGTGGATCGGGTTTTGGCAGAACCGTTAGCCCAAAAGAAAAGCTGAATAAAAAGAAATTAGAAGTAGAAAAGTTCAGAACAAGTATAAATTAAGAAGCATGTTGCTTGTTGTTGTGGTGATAATTAATTAATACAAGTTACTTTAATAAAATGGAGGAAGAAAAGTCTACCTTTTCTTCTTTATGATTTTGTTTAGTTGTATGTATATAAATATATACTTTTGAATTAATTAATATTAAAATGAACCCATTATGCCAGCAAGCACGAAACCAGACTAACATAAAAGAAGTTTGTAGAGAGATATGATTGAATAATTAAAGAAAAGAAAAAAAGTATTCTAGATAGATGCATGTATTTTTGTTGTGAAAATTAATTTATATACGTATGTTGATGGCTTCTAATTAATGTGGGACAGGTGGGTTCTTGTTGTCTACTCAGTTTGTATGTGAAAGCTTTTCATTACATTTCTTCTGCCAATTGCAATAAAGTTTTGAAGGTGCTGTCGAAAGTTAAAACAATTATTAGTAAAGAAGAAGAAGAAGAAAAATAAAGAGTTGTTCACAACCTAATTTTATAAACTTTTTTTTATAATCTCGGTATGATAGTTTATGATTAATCAGTTTATAATTAGGTAGATATAACACATTATTGGATAGAAGTGTCCAATTTCAAGTTGATCAATTAGGTTGTGAGAGAAAATTCGTAAGATTAGATTATAAGTGTAATATTGCTCATGTAGAAATCAAGTGTTTTGTTTTTATTTGAATTACAAGTTCTAAATTTTTTATCTGGCTAATTTATGTGTACTTCAACTAATATTTTAGGATTTTAGAACTATCAGCTGGATAAGAGTTTCAGTGATTACATCCATTAAGTGTTGTGAAGACTTAAATTTGAAAAATCATGTAAACTTATATCATTATTTGCTCTTATATCATCAAATCATCTAGTGGTGTTTAAGTTTATATGTATTTTTAAGAATGATTGTTGTTTGTCAAAAAAAAAAAAAAATTCTTCTTCTATGTGGGTTTATGCGTTTTTTAAATTTTCTCTTGAAAGTAAATTCAACTACATGTATTCCTTGGTGGAAGTTCGACATATTTAAATTTCCATGTTTGAATGGCATTGATTTGGTAAAGTTAGCTCGGAAGTTGCGAAGATTAAGTGATAATATGTTATTGGTTCGGAGAATCGTGGATCGGGTTTTGGCAGAACCGTTAGCCCAAAAGAAAAGCTGAATAAGGTAACATCATTTCGGCAACTCATCTCTAGGTTATTTTAATCGGAAATTTCTGTCTTTATCCTTGATTTGGATAACAAATGTACATTGACTTTCCTTACAATTTAAAGTAAACTACATAGGAAGAAGATGGTTAATGTTTTAGTGTACTCTTAGGTTATCGTTTAACCCACTTTAACGATATGTTTTATCCTTTCTTTATCTTTGATAATACCGCATTAACCATCAACAATACGGAAAGCTATTGAAAAAAAAAAAAAATTGAATGGAAACATGAAACCACCGTTCGATGCACTTTTTGGAATATATTCTATTATGAATAGAATATGATAACATTTAATGAAATAGTATAAGATCTTCATAATGCGTTGTTACATTTTTTGAAAATATTTTTTAAAAATATTTAGATTATTTTCTAAAAATAGTGATAATGTAATTTAACTAAATATTCACCTACAATAAAAGTTTATAAATTAACAAAATCACTATCAGCACCTAGCATGATTACAATAGGTGGCCACCACTGCAGACCGTGGCCAGAAGTTTACGGAATGGCACAAGACGATTAAATCTAATAGTTATGCGCTGATTAGCCATTTCGACCAAATCTATCATGGAACGACTAGGTCTATGGACCAAAGATTAGCCGTTGATGACGGCCATATCTTGGCCATTGTTGACTGCCAAACAACGGCCAAAAACTAGCTGTAACGATGGCCAAGATTTCTACCATTGGGAACAACCAAATCTTTGACCATAGATTGATGGAACGGCCAAATCAGCTCACGATGGTCAAATCCAAAGATCGTGCATCGTTTCAACGTCAACGATTGACAGTGGTGTTGGCAAGCGATTGTTGCTTGGGTGGATGGGATATTTTTGTAATTTATAAACTTTTTATTAAAAAAAAAAAAAAAATTGTTAAATGTTTAGAATTGATAGAATATGGTGAAATTTTGAATGTGATTTTTAAGATATGATGTAAAAGAACAGGAGGGAAAAGTTAAACTAAAAGGGAATACCATTCCCAACAACTCCTCAAAAAGTCCTGCTGTTAATTGTAAGTCTTGGATTTGATTTTCTATTCTCTACCCAGATTCATTACGACATTTCACATTTTAATTCAATACCAGATGGAATGAAACCTTAATCCAAGTCCAGAAGAGAACTCATGAAACTAAAATATAATGCCTCATAATATAAAATTACATTCATACAGAGCTAACACTTATCCAGTTTGTTCTAACATAAAATTTAACAATTCAAAAAAATTAATTAAAACAATGGAAATTAGATCAAGATAAGCCCCTACGATTAATTACAAAAAGAAAGTGGGATTATACACATATAACACGCTTCGTAAGCATCAAACAACTCTGATAAAGACAAGAAATTTGCTCCATGACGGCATGCACATCACAAGATGCTCAACTATCACTCCAATTATCATCACACTCGCAACAACCTGGCAAGTTTCACAGTTAATTAATTTTTACAATTGTAATTCAATGAAAGATAAAAAAGAAACAGAACAGTGAAGGAAAAGTTCAGAAAGAAGACAATGTGAACCTGCCGGATTGCATTTGCTTTCTCTAAAATTGCAGGGACTTTGACATTTGCGGACTGACCTGATGCGAAGGTTGGCCTTGCTGTAACGTTGGCCTCAGGCTGAATGACTGGACAAAAAATAAAAAAGCATTAATTAGATAGATTCAAAATCACGATCTTAATGTACAAACTTTCTTTTTGCTGCCAAATAGATTATGAGCATTCAATTGTCAGGTAGTGATTAGATAGTCATATAATTGAAAGGAAAGAACAAGTTACTGCTCCATGATAATTGAACCAGTCTATCAAGAATGTTACAAACAAGGAGAATGAAAATATCGAATCAAACTATACTATTTTAACTTAGACTTGTGGATCCATGGACCCCAATCAGATTTCATAGCACCACACAAGAAGTTTATATAAAAAGTAAAATCACTAGAAGAGTAAAGGAAAAAAAACAACAGATAAATAAATAATAACAACAACAAAAAGACCTAACTTAACCATTTGAAACCACAAAGATGACCAAATGTCAAACAAGCCCATAGAATCATCAAGTGAACAAGTGCAGAAGGATTAATAAATATACATAGGGGAAGAAAATCTACCATTAATTCTTCTTATTAAAAATAACCATAGGAATCGAATTTGTACTTTTTTTTTTAGGTTCCCCATATTTCTATAAAGAAACCATGGTTTCTATTACTAAGAGAACCCAAAAAAAAAAAAAAGAAAAAAAAACTGAATTCACCAATTTCATATTGACTGGATTCTGAAAATGATCAAATCACGACAGAAATAGCTACTCACTTTTGTCCTAATTTGATGCAAGGAAATCCTCCTTCTAATCGAACCCTTGCCTTTGCATCCTGATTAGCTTCCTTTGCCTATCAACTTCTGCTGGTCTTCTGCTTACAAATAAAATTCCGTAAGCATATATTGGTAGTTCTGCATTCTCGAATATGCTTTATGAATATAAATGAAAATTGGAAAATCCAATAATTCAGCCATGTTACCTTGCTGTCGCAATAGAAAGACGTTCTCCTTTTCAGAGATAGTTGATTAGCGGGGCTGGCTCACGTTGCTGATAGATGGTAGATCCAAATGCTTCAGGTCTAATCCATGTTCAAAGCCTCTGATACGAATAGTTCCTCTTCAGCCACATCGGATGGGACTTAGTGACCCGCCATTGCACTGGAGGGAGAGGTGGAGGCAGTGGGTGACTTCCCTAAGTTTTCCGAGTGTTGAATATTTAGGATCATTGACTTTATGTCCCCATCTAATACAGGGTTCATGGCATCAAAACTTGAAGATCACAGACGACAGACAAGGTTCTACACCATTCTCCATATACATAATTGAAGTCCTAGGTCAACATGCATGCCATTCTTAGTGTTCCTACCTCTGCTGAGAGCTTGAGACAGCTTCCATTGATGACATTCGGCATAAAGCATCATATAGCTCATGGTCTGCTTCCTCCAGGGGGATTCATCAGATTCCCACTGCTCTGAATTTGACTCAGACTGGTGACTAAGACAATCATCTGACATATAAGGAGATGATCGCAGAAGTATCATCATCAGAATCAGAAACCATACGCAGTGCAATAGCAGGCTCAGGGACCAACTGAAATGAAGCAAACATATCGCTAAGCTTTATGAGAGTTGATTCCCATAGGAAATTTTAGTTCAGTTTAGAAGTCTCAAGGCCATCTATAGGGTGAAAGATATTTCATATGTTCAAGTGGTGGTGTAAGAAGTGAAGGAACATAGAGGACGATCCATGCCCAAACTGCTCACAAAGGTTGTCTTAAAATTGGTGATTTGCATCAAATGGTGCCCACTATCCCGCTAACACACTGGTACAAGAGAGCCAACTGATTCAGATTTTTCATCATCGACGAGGGCACCTTTCTACGAAAACATTTACAAGTAACCTATGACCAAGTCCAACACATACAGTGAGTTTCCATCATTTCCTTGATTTGCTTCCGTAGATTTTACTTTGACATCTGGTGCCAGCCAGTTCCCGACACAGCTAAGAAGTTACTTCAAACCACCTTCATGACCATGATTAATACTATTTTGAGCACCATGGATTTTTCAACTGTTAGAATCTGAATAAGCTAACGGAAGTTGACTTTTTCATTATTAGAACTTGAAACTGCCACAAAACTTTCAGCACTCTCAACATGTATTCAGTATTCCTCTTTGCCCATCACTCTGGACAGCTGAATTGGCGGACTACGTTTCACTTGTACTTCGGGCAACATAATCTGACCATGACATTGACACAGCAAAAGCAGGAGGTTTGATGGCTCTATCCAATAGGTACCATTTGTCCAGAATGTAACTTGTGAACACCAGCAAAATTCAGCATGAGGTTGTTGAGATTCACTAAAAACTGCTTATGATCTTATCACCAGATTGATACCCAAGAATTAGAAATCTGGAGCCAGAGGATGATGGATCACTTTATAACAGACTCAGCTCTGGACCATCAATAATAACAGATTTGGCTGACGAGCTCAGGCACTACTGATTTGTTTGATGACCATCAATGGCAACTGATTCTGCTCGTGGGCCATCAGTGACAACTGATTCGCTCGTGGGCCATCAGTGACAACTGATTCTGCTTGTGGACCATCAACAACGACTTGCTTGTGACCATAACGACAACTGACTCTGCTTGGGACCTCAAATGACAACATGATTCTGCGTTGGACCATCAACCAACTGATTCTGCTTGTGGGCATCATCAACAACTGATTCTGCTGGGGAACCTCAATGACAATGATTCTGCTTGTAAAACATCAAGAAATCAGCACTAGCACAGACATCAGTGTCCAGTGAATGGTCTGAATCAGAAGACTTTCCAGAAATTTGTGTCTTTCAAGGACAACACTCTCTGAGGGACTGAGTTTAAAGCACAGGGATTCCATTACTTGGCAAGATGGGGACCATATGAGACTCATAGTAGATGGATAATGATCTGAATCATGTCCATGGTCGCATATATTCCATTTCTTTCTGTCATTTTGATCATCAGAGAATATTGCTCACTTCTCGTTTTGTTGGTATCAAGATCATTTTCAGATTCCGATTCAATGGTGTTAAGAGCATCCATAAAAGTATTGGTTCACTTTCAACTTCATCAAGCGATTGTATCAAGAATCAATTAGGAGTGTCTTCGTCGATAGCAATGACATCCTTTTGATCAAACATTTTCAAGGTTGGCATTTCCCTGTCCCTGTATCTATGTCAAAGCTTGTTGAAAGCACCTCTGGGTCTATCTCTGTCGCATGTTGATCTGCAGGCTCACTTTTCAGCCTTTTGGTCCAATTAACACAAGACAATCTTGGAGCAGTTTTGCTCTTGTGATGAACTGCATGGAAAATGTATCACCATCCGCTAGACTCATACAAAAAACTGGAATCAAGGGTATCAATATGCTGCATCAAACTAGACGTGGATTCCGTAGACTCTGTATCTCAGGTTGCAAGGAAGAGCTTAGATTGAAAACACATTCTATTAACCCTGGACCCAGTTCTTGAATCAAAGAATTTGAATGATCTCCAAAGTCAGATTTCAATGTCATTCAATGGTAGAGCAGTTTGAGAAGAAGGCGTCCATTTAACAGCTGAGATGACATGGAATCTGCATGGTATGACATCAATAAACATCTAGAAACTACTTCATCAAAGTGGATATGGCAAAAATTGGAACAACTACAGGGATGTATATAAATACCTGCCACTGTGACTGGACATTGAGCAATGCGTGATATTTCGCCATTCCTCTGGAGGGCCTTTTGTTTCTGTGCATTGACATTGTTCATTCAGAAATAATTCCCAAAGGCAACCACATAGAAGTAATTACATGTCATATATACATGAAAGCAAATTATGACAGACTTTGAAGAAATTAATTTAATTTTCTCACAAAATGCATGAATTCATCAAGAAATTCTCAAAGGAAAATAAATCCACAATAATAGACTTTATGAATACTGAAAGTTCAATATGGAATATAAGTAACTAAAACGAATTGTGACTCACAAAATATCTGGCTGACCAGACATGATAATAAGAATAGATAAAGCATCACAAAGTGGATGCAAGTTCAGACCAAAAAGATCCTTCATTAGTAGAGCATACCTTGCTTTTACGAGTCTTCTTATCTCTTGTAATTTCTCAGCAGTTGCTTCATGGAGCTGCCATGATATTCTTTAAAGAAGGTTGGATCTGAATATCTCTTCAGACAAGATCCAGGCCCACAGGATCAATCTGATTGGAAAAGCAGGAGAAATGAGCATCTAAAAATAAACTTTGAGTTCATTAATGCTGAATAAGATGGATAAAAATATACATACTTGTCAAGCAACGTGAGATGGGGAGGATCACGGCATTCTCGTAGGAACTCAATAATAAATCGTGGCAAGTCATTGATACACAAAATGGTTTTGCTCATTTTCAATACGAGGATGCCACTCAGAACCTGACAAGGCAACTGCTTTCTAAAAGGATTGAATTATTTGAAATAATATTAAATGGAATCACAGTCACAGGGCATAATAAATTTCAATGCAACAACTCAATGACGGAGGAAAACTCCAAGATTAATCAAGACTGAAACATGAGCCAGTACAGTATAGTGCAATAGACACACTTATCTGGAAAGATATTTCTATACTATGTTAAAAAATGAGTGTAAGCAGAAAAAATGAGTAAATACTTGAGAAATTTCCCGGAGGTTAGTCTGGAATCCCATGATCCACAGATAATATAGGACCATCTACATACAAGAGCTATTTAAGGAGCACATAGAAAAACCAAGAGCAAGTTACAGCGCAGGTACAAGAGCCATACCCGGCTGTGTAAGACAAAATGAATGTGGCTTGTTTGGGCCAGTAAGGGCTTTTTCAAGGGAAGGAAGTGAGCTTCAATGTGTGCACACGAACCTTCAACTTATGACTTCTTGAAGCGTTGTCATCACTTGCTCCTGCAAGCCATGAAAAACCTCGGCTGCAAACCTACTACATATCAAAGATGTCAAAGATGCACCTAAATCCATGTTCAAGGAAGACAAACTATGACATATAATTTCTGACCACTATGGATAACTTAGTAAATAACTAAATAGATTGAGCAGTGTACCACAAAGAAGCAGCAAACAATCTCTATTCTTTGGATCCTTAACCCATTCAAGGAACTCAGTTTTAAGACCAGAAAGAAAAAGCTCAAAAAAATAAGAATTGTGAACGTAGTTTTACTTGCCACCAAGCTTATAGAGCACACGCCTGTAATTTGCACCTAAAACTCTTTCAGTCATGAATCTTTATGACGATGGAACAGAAGATTCAGACCGAATATAAACTCTAATTAGTGAAATCTTTGTGAATAACTAGATGATCAGATAACAAATTTCTTAGTATACCTCCATCAAAAAATTACTTCAACTTGACGACACACAAGTGCTCTTCAATGAAAAAGCCAGAGAAGGCCTTATGGAACAACCTTTAAGACCACAAATTTGGCAAAACACAAGTTCAGAAATACCATAGAATTTCCCTCCTAATTATCACCTAAAGGGGATTATTTCAATTTGCAAACCTCTAGAAATTCATATGACCGGTTCTGCATGCTCAACTGCTCCACTTCACATTCTTCATATTAGAGTTACACTTTGATACCCTTTCCTTTCCGTCATCAAGGTAAGAAAATAGAAAACCTATCATAATACAAGCCTATACATAGATTGAAAATCTAAGTTAGTTTATCAACGGAACAAAGAATTCAAGTAGTGTACGGTTAGACTGAAGATTATCACTTTTTATCTCAAAATTTATTCTCAACTCTAATCAAACCAATTTGTGGTCAAAATTTGGCATCTGAACCTAAAATCTCTTACTATAAACTAATCTACCGGGAAACACATAACAAAACAAAAGAAAATTCTCATACCAAAGCTTAAGTGTACAAAAACAATTAAATACTGATTATTTTTGAGTAAATTATGAAGAAAGCAAGCAAACGATACAACATACTCAGCAAGATCGCATAATTGACCGCAAGATAACCAACAGGCCAGTTACAGCAACACCGTCAAGCACGGCTTTGGGATCTTCTTATTGCCCTCGTAGAGCTCGGAGGACCCAGGCGACTCATTTTGACCGGAAACCTCGCAACGGCATCGTTTCGCTCAGAAGTGAGAGCAATATGTTCATGCAGTGGCAGTGAGAGTAAATACTAGATATGAATAGAAACTGATGAAGTAAGGAATGAATTAATGAGCTAATAAATGAAGAGAAGAGAATAGCTGGTTTGTTTTCTTTCTTTCTTGTTCTTTTTTAAAAACCAGAAACAAAAGGAAGGAAGGAAAAGAGTAGTGGTGTTAGATGGAGCAGGCTAAATTTGACGGAGGTTGTTTTTTTTGTTTTGTGTGTTTGGGCGAGGCTACATGAATAAGACTATGGATTGCCAACAACTGCAAGCCATTCTCTCTCTTTCCACTTCACAAATACTGTGGCGTTAGTACAAAAAGACCAAAAAAACCCTTCTTTTTTAGAAAATTACTCTTTCAGAGAGGCGAAATGACCATTTTAGGTTTGGTGTGGTCGCCAGATTGGAAGGGTTGGAACGTGAGTACCATAAACTTGTCTGGAAATTATTTGTGGTTGAATAGAAAATGAAATATATTATTTGATTTAATTTTTTGTTAATAAATCTCCACTATTAAAATTATTAAATCTCTTATGGTTTTTTGTTTTTAATTTCTCAAATAATCTATTGTTCTTTTACTTATGAAATTCAATATAAGTTTGACCAAAATTCCGCAAAAATATTTTTATCAGTGTAAGTAGCTGGAAATAATAATTAAAAAAAAAAAGGTGAAAATTCTCTGAATGTGTAAAAAAGATGAGAAATTGATAGTTATGATGAAAATGAGATTTTGGAAATATAAATGTGAATTGACCATCTTCTTGGCCTCTTAAAGAGGGTTTTATCAGTCCAGCGAATCAAAATTTATTGTTCTTAACCCATTAATGAGGGTGCATCATGCAAGTGTGTTCTTTTGTTGAAAGATTAAATGTTATATATATTTTCACATATAATATTAAAGAAATGAAATCTTGTTTGTTGATAATATGTCACACCTTCTAATAAATGAAAATGTAATAATTTGCAATATTACATTAAATTAAATGTTACAAACTTTTTTTCTATAACCAACGTGACATTCGCAATGTGGTAGTTTACAAATAAGTTTTTCAATTCACTATAGGTTCCATCGTTAATTACAAAACTGTCACATTGATAATATAAACCAATTTTTATTGTAATAATTGGGTTATGTTTCTCAAGAAGCAGAGTGTGGCGTTGTTATCTAATTAAAAGGTATTATATAAAAATAAATTATTTTTCAAATTGTTATTGTCCGTTGCTGTTGGTATTTCATCTCTCCACCTTCTTTTATGTATTTTAAATAAATAATGTTAGATTCTTTACCCTAAAACAGCGAATGAAGATAGGATAATTTATCGTGTGCAAGAAGTATTATCTGTGGCTCAAATTTATTTATTTCTTAATCTAAATTTTGATGTTGAATCGTGTAATTGTCCGGAGATGGTGACATTATGGTAATTTTGATACCCCTTAAAAAGACAGGAGGGGGAGGCAGACAAACGCAATCACGCACAAACTTAGGAGTGAGTAAATTCTTGAATTAAATTAAACGTTTAACATCACTTACTTCCATAAAACTCTAACGCATAATTTTCTCAACATCTGTCGGTCTCTCCAGTTGACTAGTCGCCATCTCCATACTTTGACTTCCTCACTCCCTCTCAATTCCACGCCACCATTACTGCAACAAATTCACAAAATTAATCTTCTTTTTTAATTATTTTTGCTAAATTTTAGGAAATTTCATATGTGATTTTGACTTATTTTAACGAAAGACTAAATGAAATTAGGCTTCTTAATATTATAAGACTAATCAATCTCTGGGTAGTTGAGTAGTTCGATAAGAACTCTTAGATATATTATTTGAAAGGTTTTGAATTTAAGTCTTTCATCGATTATTAATAAGGATAACCACTAGAGCTCTTATTTGACTGATAATTTCAAGGTTCCAGAGAATTAGTTGTAATATACATAAGTTAACCCAAATACCTCTGATCCTAAAAAAAATATCCTGCAAGACTAAACATCTATTAGTTTTCTTACTACCAGACATTTTATAATACTCAAGAATCTTAGTTAGGTTTTGAAGTAAAATATTAAAATGAGATTTAGATTTCATAAATTAAAATTTTCAGTACTTTATTGTTGTTTACTTCTTTTATAATGTCCATACTCTCTACTAGTTGACTTCAACCCATATTATATTTCTCTATTACCTAACCTAATTGATTAATACTCTCTAATTATTCACTAATTAATTTATTTATATTAAGAATGTGTTTTAATTATTTGACAAAGCGCTTATTCAAATAATTACTTAATTAAATACTACTTTCAATTAAGAGCAATACTAGTCTTACAAAGACAAAAATAAAAAGGACATACAAAGATAATTTCCATCATTCATCTTCATGATTTCTCTCTATCTTTCTCCATCTTTTTCTGTTTTTTCTTTATTTTTTCCTTCCATGTCACTTTGTAGCTCACTTTGTATTGTTTTTGTAAGGATAACATTTTTCTTCAATTAATGTCTTCTAAAGGAGCATCTAATTGTATGACACTTTCAATTTTCTTTTTCTCTTCCAAGAAACGGCATAACTTGGTAATTTCATTTTTTCAATTTTATAATCTTTTTTTTTTTTTTTTTTATGACTGAAAGTGTTCGGACAACCTTACATACACCTTAACTAATCCTCTGAGACTTTGGAATTATTGACAGAGTAAGAGTTTTAGTGGACTGGCTACTCCTATTAGCAACCGAAGAGAGACTTAAACTTAATATCTCTTAAGTATATGCACAAAAGTCCTATCGAACTAGGGGTGTTAAAAAATGGTTAACTGTTTTCTATAACCGAACTAGTTTTTCAATTTAGGAAAATTCTCGAATCGAAACGGAACCGGTTTGGGGGGAAAATCGATTTTTCGGTTAACTGAAAAACCAGTTTTCCCCTTTTTATTGGATAAAACATATATTTTTTTAATTTTTCCTAAATTAAATTGTAAACATCAACAATATATATCCAAATAAAAATTAAATATTCATACATATATAATATATATTATTCAATGAATTTAGAGATTAAGATTATTATTATTTTATTTAATAAATAATATATATTATTTCTGTATTTAATAGATAATATATATATTTTTTAGTAAATTGGTTTTCATTTTTACTCGAACCAAAAACCGAACATAAAATCTGGTTTTTTGAATTTTTTGAACCATAACCGAACCTTTTTTTGGTTAACTGGTTTTTCGGTTTGGTTCGATTTTTGTATTTTTTTTAACACCCCTATATCTCACTACCGGACTATCCAAAAATAGTTATTTTATAACCTCTATAATTGAACTTGTATTATTTTAACTGCTATTTAAAGTAAATATGATTAAAATAAAGCGTGGCAGACAGGCTACGATATTGGATCAAAACATGATGCTATTATCATGTCCTTGGTCTTGGCATCTTTTTTTTATTTTTTAATTAAAAAAAATATTAAAGCTTTGTAATTAACTATATATTTGCCTAGATAAAGTAAAATAATATCACATAATCAGATCCAGAGTCCGAACGGCTCTCTTATTTGTCCAAGACAATTCAGGAGTGTCTTCGTCAGATCGAATGACATCCTTTTGATCAACATTTTCAAGGTTGGCATTTCCTCTGTCCCTGTATCTATGTCAAAGCTTGTTGAAAGCACCCTGGGTCTTCATCTCTGTCGCATTGTTGACTGCAGGCTCCACTATTTCAGCCTTTTCGTCCCAATTAACACAAGACAATCTTGGAGCAGTTTGCTCTTGTGATGAATGCATGGAAAACTGTCATCTACCATCCGCTAGACTCATCACAAAAACTGGAATCAAGGGTATCAATATGCTGCATCAAACTAGACGTGGATTCCTTAGACTCTTGATCTCAGGTTGCAAGGAAGAGTTAGATTGAAAACACATTCTATTAACCTGACCCAGTTCTTGAATCAAAAGAATTTGAATGATCTCCAAGTCAGATTTCAATGTCCTTCAATGGTAGATGCAGTTTGAGAAGAAGTCCGTCCATTAACAGCTTGAGATGACAATGGAATCTGCATGGGATGACATCAATAAACATCTAGCAAATACTTCATCAAAGTGGTATGGCAAAAATTGGATCAACTACAGGGATGTATATAAATTACCTGCCGTGACTGGACATGATGCACATGCGTGATATTTCGCCATTCCTCTGAGAGGGCCTTTTTTTCTGTGCATTGACATTGTTCATTCAGAAATAATTCCCAAAGGCAACCACATAGAAGTAATTACATGTTCATTATACATGAAAGCAAATATGACCAGACTTGAAGAAATTAATTTAAATTTCTCACTAAAATGCATGAATTCCATCAAGAAATTCTCAAAGGAAAATAAATCCACAATAATAGCACTTTATGAATACTTGAAAGTTCAATATGTTGAATATAAGTAACTAAAACGAATTTGTGACTACCAAATATCTGATGACCAGACATGATAATAAGAATAGATTAAAGCTCACAAAGTGGATGCAGTTCAGACCAAAAAGATCCTTCATTAGTAAGCATACCTTGCTTTTACGAGTCTTCTTATCTCGTTGTAATTTCTCAGCAGTTGCTCCATGGAGCTGCCTGAATCTTTTAAAGAAGGTTGGATCTGAATATCTCTTCAGACAAGATCCAGGCCCACCAGATCAAATCTGATTGGAAAAGCAGGAGAAATGAGCATCTAAAATAAAATTGTGTTCATTAATGCTGAATAAGATGGATAAAAATAGTCATACTTGTCAAGCAAGTGAAGATGTGGAGGATCACGGCATCTTCGTAGGACCATAATAAATCGTGGCAAGTCATTGTACACAAAATGGTTTTGCTCATTTTCAATACGAGGACGCACTCAGAACCTGCAAGGCAACTGCTTTCTATAAAGATTGGAAATATTGAAAATTAATATTAAATGGAATCACAGTCACAGGGCATATAAATTTCAATGCAACAACTCAAGTGAGGAAAACTCCAAGATTTAATTCAAACTGAACACTGAGCCAGTTACAGTATAGTGCAATACACACTTTTACTGGAAAGAATATTTCTATACTATGTTAAAAATTTAGTGTAAGCAGAAAAAATGAGTAAATACTTGAAAATTTTCCCGAGGTTAGTCTGGAATCCCATGATCCAAGATAATAAGGACCATCTACATACAAGAAGCTATTTAAGGAGCACATAGAAAACCAAGAGCAAGTTACAGCGCAGGTACAAGAGATACCGGCTGTGTAAGCAAAATGAATGTGGCTTGTTTGGGCCAGTACGGCTTTCCAAGGGAGGAAGTGAGCTTCAATGTGTGCACACGAACCTTCAACTTATGACTTCTGAAGCTGTTGTCATCACTTGCTCCTGCAAGCCATGAAAAACCTCGGCTGCAAACTACAACATATCCAAGATGTCAAAGATGCCACCTAAATCCATGTTCAAGGAAGACAAACTATGACATATTCATTTCTGACCCATGGATACTTATGTAACATAAACATAGATTGAGCAGTGTACCACAAAGAAGCAGCAAACAATCTCTTTCTTTGGATCCTTTAACCCATTAAGGAACTCAGTTTTAAGACCAGAAAGAAAAGCTCAACAAAAATAAGAATTTTGAACGTAGTTTTACTTGCCACCAAGCTTATGAGCACACCCTGTAATTTGCACCTAAAAATCCTTTCAGTCATGAATCTTATTGACCTGGGAACAAGAAGATTCAGACGAATATAACTCTAATTAGTGAAATTTCATGTGAATAACTAGATGTATCAGATTAACAAATTTCTTAGTTATACCTCCTCAAAAAAATTTACTTCAACTTGACAACACAAAGTGCTCTTCAATGAAAAAGCAGAGAAGGCCTTATGGAACAACACTTTAAGCCAAAATTTTGGCAAAACACAAGTTTCAGAATACCATAGAATTTCCCTCTAATTACTCACTAAAGGGGATTATTTCAATTTGCAACACTCTAGAACTTCATATGACCGGTTTGCATGCTCAACTGCTCCACTTTCACATTCTTCATATTTAGGTTACATTTTCCTACCCTTTCCTTTCCGTCACTCAAGGTAAGAACATAGAAACCTATCATAATAAGCATACATAGATTGAAACTCTAAGTTAGTTTATCAACGGAACAAAAGAATTCAAGTAGTTGTACGGTTAGACTGAAGATTATCACTTGCTATTATCTTCAAATTTTATTCTCAACTCTTAATCAAACCAATTTGTGGTCAAAATTTGTCAGTCATGAACTAAAATACTCTACTATAAACTAATTCTCCGGGAAACACATAAAAAACAAAGAAAATTCTCATCATAAGCTTAAGTGTACAAAACAATACATAATGATTATTTTTGAGTAAATTTATGAGAAAGCAAGCAAAACGATACAACAACTCAGCAAGATCGCCTAATGACGCAAGATCCAACAAGGCCAGCTACAGCAACACCGTCAAGCACGGCTTTGGGATCTCTCTTTTTGGCCTCTTCGTAGAGCTCCGGATGACCCAGGCTTATCATTTCTGACCGGAAACCTCAGCAACGGCATCGTTTCGGCTCAGAAAGTTGAGAGAATTGTTCATGCAGTGGCAGTGAGAGTAAATACTAGATGAATGAATGAAATGAGAAGTAAGGAATGAAATAATGAAGCTAATAAATGATAGAGAAGAGAATAGTGTTTTGTTTTGCTTTTTCTTTTTCTTTTTTTTAAAAACCAGAAAACAAAAGGAAGGAAGGAAAAGAGTGGTGGTTGTTAGATTGGAGCAGCTTAACTGCCGAGAGTGTTTTGTGTTTGTTTGGGTTTGAGGCTAAACTGAATAAGACATTGGATTGCCAACACTGCAAGCCATTCTCCTCTTTCACACTCAAAATACTGTGGCTGTTAGTAAAAAGACCAAAAAACCCTTTTTTTTAGAAAATACTCTTTCAGAGAGAAATGACCATTTTAGGTTTGGTGTGGTCGCCAGATTGGAAGAGTGGAACGTGGTACCATAACTTGTTGGAAATTATTTTTGGTTGAATTAGAAAATGAAATATATTATTTGAATTTAAATTGTTTTATAATTATCCATATAAAATATATAATCTCTTTATGTTTTATTGTTTTTAATTCCTCAAATATTCTATTGTCTTTTATTATGAAATTCAATATAAGTTTGACCAATTCCGCAAAAAATATTTTACATGTTAGGTAGCTGGAAATAATAAAAAAAAAAAAGTGAAAATTCTCTAATGTGTAAAAAGATGAGAAATTGATGTATGATGAAAATGGATTTTGGGAAATAAAATTGTGAATTGACATCTTCTTAGCCTCTTAAAGAGGGTTTCTATCAGTCCAGCGAATCAAAATTTAATTGTTCTGAACCCATTAATGAGGGTGATGCAAGTGTTGGTTTTGTTGAAGATTAAAGTTATTATATTATTTTCACATTATAATATTAAAGAGAATGAAATCTTGTTTGTTGTAATATTCACACCTTCTAATTAAATGAGAAAGATAATAATTGACAATATTACATTTAATTAAATGTTACAAACTTTTTTTCTATAACTCTCAACGTGACAATCGCAATTGTTAGTTTACAAATAGTTTTTTCAATTCACTATGGTTCCATTTGTTAATTACAAACTGTCACTTGAAATTTAAACCAATTTTTTTTTAATAATTTGGTTATTTTTCAAGAAAGATAGGGCGTGTTATCTTAACTTACAAGGTAGCTACTCACTTTTGTCCTAATTTGATGCAAGAAATCCTCCTTCTCATCGAACCCCTTGCCATTTGCATCCTGATTAGCTTCCTTCTGCCTATTCAACTTCTGCTGGTCTTCCTGCTTTACAAATAAAATTCCACAAGTCATATATTGGTAGTTCTGCATTCTGCATATGCTTTATTGAATATAAAATGAAAATTGGAAAATCCAATAATTCAGCCTTGTTACCTTGCTGTCGCAATTAGAAATGACGTTCTCCTTTTCAGATGATAGTTGATTAGCCGGGGCTGGCTCACGTTGCTGATAGATGGTAGATTCCAAATGCTTCAGGTCTAATCCATGTTCCAAAGCCTCTGATACAGAATATTGTTCCTCTTCAGCCACATCTGAATGGGACTTAGTGACCCGCCATTGCACTGGAGGGAGAGGTGGAGGCAGTGGGGTGACTTCCCTAGAGTTTTCCTAGTGTTGAATATTTTTAGGATCATTGGACTTTATTTCCCCATTTAATACAGGGTTCATGGCATCAAAACTTGGAAGATCAAGACTCGACAGACAAGGTTCTACACCATTCTCCATATACATAATTTGAAGTCCTCGGTCAACATGCATGCCATTCCTAGTTGTTCCTTCCATCTGCAGAGAGCTTGAGACAGCTTCCATTGATGACATTCGGCATAAAGCATCATATAGCTCATGGTCCTTGCTTCCTCCAGGGGATTCATCAGATTCCCACTGCTCTGAATTTGACTCAGACTGGTGACTAAGACAATCATCTGACATATAAGGAGATGATCTGCAGAAGGTATCATCATCAGAATCAGAACCATACCCATGCAGTGCAATAGCAGGCTCAGGGACCAACTGAAATGAAGCAAACATATCTCTAATGCTTTCATGAGATTGATTCCCATCAGGAAATTTTAGTTTCAGTTTAGAAGTCTCAAGGCCATCTATAGGGTTGAAAGATATTTTCATATGTTCAAGTGGTGGTGAAGAAGTGAGTGAACCTAGAGGAGATCCATGCCCAAACTGCTCCACAAAGGTTGTCTTTAAAATTGGCTGATTTGCATCAAAATGGTGCCCAGTATCCTGATCTAACACACTGGCTACAAGAGAGCCAACTGATTCAGATTTTTCATCATGAGCAAGGGGCACCTTTCTACGAAAACCATTTACAAGTAACCTATGACCAAGTCCAAACACTACAGTTGAGTTTCCATCATTTCCTTGATTTGCTTCCGTAGATTTTACTTTGACATCTGGTGCCAGCTCAGTTCCCGACACAGCTACAGAAGTTACATTCAAACCACCTTCATGACCATGATTAATACTATTTTGAGCACCAATGGATTTTTCAACTTTAGAATCTGAATAATCTAACGGAAGTTGAACTTTTTCATTATTAGAACTTGAAACTGCCACAAAACTTTCAGCACTCTCAACCAATGTATTCAGTTTTCCTCTTTGCCCATCACTCTTGACAGCTGAATTTGGCGGACCTACTGTTTCACTTGTACTTCGGGCAACATAATCCTGACCCGTGACATTTGACACAGCAAAAGCAGGAGGTTTTGATGGCTCTAGTCCCAATAGGTTACCATTTGTCCAGAATGTAACTGATTGAACGCCAGAAAATTCAGCATGAGGTTGTTGAGATTCACTAAAACTGCTTATGATCTTATCACCAGATTGATCCCAAGAATTAGAAATCCTGGAGCCAGAGGATGATGGATCACTTATAACAGACTCAGCTCTTGGACCATCAATAATAACAGATTTTGCTTGACGAGCATCAGCGACTACTGATTCTGTTTGATGACCATCAATGGCAACTGATTCTGCTCGTGGGCCATCAGTGACAACTGATTCTGCTCGTGGGCCATCAGTGACAACTGATTCTGCTTGTGAGCCATCAATGACAACTGACTCTGCTTGTGGACCATCAACGACAACTGACTCTGCTTGTGGACCATCAACGACAACTGACTCTGCTTGTGGACCATCAATGACAACTGATTCTGCTTGTGGACCATCAACAACAACTGATTCTGCTTGTGGGCCATCATCAACAACTGATTCTGCTGGTGGACCATCAATGACAACTGATTCTGCTTGTAAAACATCAAGAATATCAGAACTAGCACAGACATCAGTGTCCAGTGAATGGTCTGAATCAGAAGACTTTCCAGAAATTTGTGTCTGTTCAAGGACAACACTCTCTGAGGGGACTGAGTTTAAAGCACAGGGAATTCCATTACTTGGCAAGATGTTGGATACCATATGAGACTCAATAGTAGATGGATAATGATCTGAATCATGTCCCATGGACGCATATATTCCATCTTCTTTTCTGTCATTTCTGACATCAGACAAATATTGCTCCACTTCTCGTTTTGTTTGGTAATCAAGATCATTTTCAGATTCCGATTCAATGGTGTTAAGAGCATCCATAAAAGTATCTGGTTCACTTTCAACTTCATCAAGCTGATTTGTATCAAGAATCAATTCAGGAGTGTCTTCGTCAGATAGCATGACATCCTTTTGATCAACATTTTCAAGGTTGGCATTTCCTCTGTCCCGTGTATCTATGTCAAAGCTTGTTGAAAGCACCTCTGGGTCTTCATCTCTGTCGCATTGTTGATCTGCAGGCTCCACTATTTCAGCCTTTTCGTCCCAATTAACACAAGACAATCTTGGAGCAGTTTGCTCTTGTGATGAACTGCATGGAAAACTGTCATCTACCATCCGCGTAGACTCATCACAAAACCTGGAATCAAGGGTATCAATATGCTGCATCAAACTAGACGTGGATTCCTTAGACTCTTGATCTCCAGGTTGCAAGGAAGAGCTTAGATTGAAAACACATTCTATTTAACCTGACCCAGTTCTTGAATCAAAAGAATTTGAATGATCTCCAAAGTCAGATTTCAATGTCATATCAATGGTAGATGCAGTTTGAGAAGAAGTCCGTCCATTAACAGCTTGAGATGACATATGGAATCTGCATGGTATGACATCAATAAACATCTAGCAAATACTTCATCAAAGTGGATATGGCAAAAATTTGGATCAACTACAGGGATGTATATAAATTACCTGCCACTGTGACTGGACATTGATGCAATGCGTGATATTTCGCCATTCCTCTGAGAGGGCCTTTTTTTCTGTGCATTGACATTGTTCATTCAGAAATAATTCCCAAAGGCAACCACATAGAAGTAATTACATTGTTCATATATACATGAAAGCAAATTATGACCAGACTTGAAGAAATTAATTTAAATTTTCTCACTAAATATGCATGAATTTCCATCAAGAAATTCTCAAAGGAAAATAAATCCACAATAATAGCACTTTATGAATACTTGAAAGTTCAATATGTTGAATATAAGTAACTAAAACGAATTTGTGACTACAAAATATCTGATGACCAGACATGATAATAAGAATAGATTAAAGCTTCACAAAGTGGATGCAGTTCAGACCAAAAAGATCCTTCATTAGTATATGCATACCTTGCTTTTACGAGTCTTCTTATCTCGTTGTAATTTCTCAGCAGTTGCTTCAATGGAGCTGCCTGATATTCTTTTAAAGAAGGTTGGATCTGAATATCTCTTCAGACAAGATCCAGGCCCACCAGTATCAAATCTGATTGGAAAAGCAGGAGAAATGAGCATCTAAAATAAAACTTTGAAGTTCATTAATGCTGAATAAGATGGATAAAAATAGTCATACTTGTCAAGCAAGTGAAGATGTGGAGGATCACGGCATTCTTCGTAGGAATCCATAATAAATCGTGGCAAGTCATTGTACACAAAATGGTTTTGCTCATTTTCAATACGAGGATGCCACTCAGAACCTGCAAGGCAACTGCTTTCTATAAAGATTGGAATTATTTGAAAATTAATATTAAATGGAATCACAGTCACAGGGCATAATAAATTTCAATGCAACAACTCAAGTGAGGAAAACTCCAAGATTTAATTCAAGCACTGAACACTGAGCCAGTTACAGTATAGTGCAATGACACACTTTCTACTGGAAAGACATATTTCTATACTATGTTAAAAAATTTAAGTGTAAGCAGAAAAAATGAGTAAATACTTGAGAAATTTTCCCGCAGGTTAGTCTGGAATCCCATGATCCAAGATAATACAGGACCATCTACATACAAGAAGCTATTTAAGGAGCACATAGAAAAACCAAGAGCAAGTTACAGCGCAGGTACAAGAGCCATACCGGCTGTGTAAGCAAAATGAATGTGGCTTGTTTGGGCCAGTACGGCTTTCTCAAGGGAAGGAAGTGAAGCTTCAATGTGTTGCACACGAACCTTCAACTTATGACTTCTTGAAGCTGTTGTCATCACTTGCTCCTGCAAGCCATGAAAAACCTCGGCTGCAAACCTACAACATATCAAAGATGTCAAAGATGCCACCTAAATCCATGTTCAAGGAAGACAAACTATGACATATTCATTTCTGACCCATGGATACCTTATGTAACATAACTACATAGATTGAGCAGTGTACCACAAAGAAGCAGCAAACAATCTCTATTCTTTGGATCCTTTAACCCATTCAAGGAACTCAGTTTTAAGACCAGAAAGAAAAAGCTCAACAAAAATAAGAATTTTGAACGTAGTTTTACTTGCCACCAAGCTTATAGAGCACACTCCTGTAATTTGCACCTAAAACTCCTTTCAGTCATGAATCTTTATTGACGCTGGGAACAAGAAGATTCAGACCGAATATAACTCTAATTAGTGAAATTTCATGTGAATAACTAGATGTATCAGATTAACAAATTTCTTAGTTATACCTCCGTCAAAAAAATTTACTTCACCTTGACAACACACAAATGCTCTTCAATGAAAAAGCTAGAGAAGGCCTTATGGAACACACCTTTAAGCCACAAATTTTGGCAAAACACAAGTTTCAGAAATACCATAGAATTTTCCCTTCTAATTACTCACTAAAGAGGATTATTTCAATTTGCAACACTCTAGAACTTCATATGACCGGTTCTGCATGCTCAACTGCTCCACTTTCACATTCTTCATATTTAGAGTTACATTTTCCTACCCTTTCCTTTCCGTCACTCAAGGTAAGAACATAGAAACCTATCATAATAAGCATACATAGATTGAAACTCTAAGTTAGTTTATCAACGGAACAAAAGAATTCAAGTAGTTGTACGGTTAGACTGAAGATTATCACTTGCTATTATCTTCAAATTTTATTCTCAACTCTTAATCAAACCAATTTGTGGTCAAAATTTGTCAGTCATGAACCTAAAATACTCTTACTATAAACTAATTCTACCGGGAAACACATAACAAAACAAAGAAAATTCTCATACCATAAGCTTAAGTGTACAAAACAATTACATAATGATTATTTTTGAGTAAATTTATGAAGAAAGCAAGCAAAACGATACAACATACTCAGCAAGATCGCCTAATTGACGCAAGATCCCAACAAGGCCAGCTACAGCAACACCGTCAAGCACGGCTTTGGGATCTTCTTTATTGGCCTCCTTGTAGAGCTCCGGATGACCCAGGCTGTACTCATTTCTGACCGGAAACCTCAGCAACGGCATCGTTTCGGCTCAGAAAGTTGAGAGCAATGTGTTCATGCAGTGGCAGTGAGAGTAAATACTAGATGAATGAATGAAATGAGAAGTTAAGGAATGAATTAATGAAGCTAATAAATGATAGAGAAGAGAATAGTTGTTTTGTTTTACTTTTCTTTTTCTTTTTTTTTTTTAAAAACCAGAAAACAAAAGGAAGGAAGGAAAAGAGTTGGTGGTTGTTAGATTGGAGCAGCTTAACTGCCGAGAGTGTTTTTGTGTTTGTTTGGGTTTGAGGCTAAACTGAATAAGACATTGGATTGCCAACACTGCAAGCCATTCTCTCTCTTTCACACTCAAAATACTGTGGCTGTTGTAAAAAGACCAAAAAACCCTTCTTTTTTTAGAAAATTACTCTTTCAGAGAGGCGAAATGACCATTTTAGGTTTGGTGTGGTCGCCAGATTGGAAGGTGGAACGTGGGTACCATAACTTGTTTGGAAATTTATTTTTGGTTGAATTAGAAAATGAAAATATTTAATTCATCCAATATTAAAATTATATAAATCTATTTATGTTTTATTTGTTTTTAATTTCCTCAGATATATCTATTTGTTCTTTTACTTATGAAATTCAATATAAGTTTGACCAAAATTCCGCAAAAAATATTTTTATCAATGTTAGGTAGCTGGAAATAATAATAATAAAAAAAAGTGAAAATTCTCTTAATGTGTAAAAAAGATGAGAAATTGATAGTTATGATGAAAATGAGATTTTGGGAAATAATAAATTGTGAAATTGACATCTTCTTAAGCCTCTTAAAGAGGGTTTCTATCAGTCCAGCGAATCAAAATTTAATTGTTCTGAACCCATTAATGAGGGGTGCAAGTGTTGGTTAGATTTAAATGTTATATATATTATTTTCACATTATAATTATTAAAGAAATGAAATCTTTGTTTGTTGATAATATATCCCACCTTCTAATTAAATGAAAACGATAATAATTTGACAATACTACATTTACAATTAAATGTTATAAATTTTTTTCTATAACTCTCAACGTGATAATTCGTAATTAGTCAGTTTACAAATGAGTTTTTTCAATTCATTATAAGTTCCGTTTGTTAATTTACAAACTGTCACGTTGAAGTTGTAAACCAATTTTTATTGTAATAATTTGGGTCATTTTTCAAGAAAGATAGGGCATTGGGGTATATAACAAAAAATAAATTATTTTTCAAATTGTTATTGTCCGTTGCTGTTGGTATTTCATCTCTCCACCTTCTTTTATGTATTTTAAATAAATAATGTTAGATTCTTTACCCTAAAACAGCAAATTAAGATAGGATAATTTATCGTGAGCAAGAAGTATTATCTTTGGCTCAAATTTATTTATTTCTAAATCTAAATTTTGATGTTGAATTGTGTGATTGTCCGGAGATGGTGACATTATGGTAATTTTGATACCCTTTAAAAAGACAGGAGGGGGAGGCAGACAAAAGCAATCACGCACAAACTTAGGAGTGAGTAAATTCTTAAATTAAATTAAACGTTTAACATCACTTACTTCCATACAACTCTAACACATAATTTTCTCGACATCGGTCGGTCTCTCCAGTTGACTAGTCGCCATCTCCATACTTTGACTTCCTCACTCCCTCTCAATTCCACGCCACCATTACTGCAACAAATTCACAAAATTAATCTTTTATTTTTGATAAAATTTAGGAAATTTCATATGTGATTTTGACTTATTTTAATGAAAAGACTAAATAGTTAATGAAATTAGACTTCCTAATATTGTAAGACTTGGATGGTTGAGTAGTTCGATAAGAACTCTTGAGTATATTATTTAAGAGGTTTTGAATTTGAGTCTCTCCTCAATTGTTAATAAGCGTGGTCACTAGAGTTTTTACTCGACTGATAGTTTCAAGGTTCAAGATAATTAGTTGTAATATAAGTAAGTTAACCCGAACACCACCGATCCTAAAAGAAAATATCTTGTAAGACTAAACATTTTTTAGTTTTGTTACTACCAGACATTTTATAATACTCAAGAATCTTAGTTAGGTTTTGAAGTAAAATATTAAAATGAGATTTAGATTTCATAAATTAAAATTTTCAGTACTTTGTTGTTGTTTACTTCTTTTATAATGTCCATACTCTCTACTAGTTGACTTCAACCCATATTATATTGCTCTATTACCTAACCTAATTGATTAATACTCTCTAATTATTCACTAATTAATTAATTTATATTAAGAATGTGTTTTAATTATTTGACAAAACACTTATTCAACTATAGTGATACTCTATATTAGAATAAACTCTACATATTCATAAAAAATGATATTCTTAATCTGGGATAGTTATAAATAAGAAAAAACTCCACATTGTAATAAGTTATAATGTTTTTAATTCCCGTCTTAAGGAAAATTATCTCTACATAGTAATAATTATTTGTATATTGCAAAAAAAAAAAAAAAAATGTTATGTTATATTAAAGGTTTAAGATGAAATAAAAATATTTATTTGAAGTTGTTTGGGACAATGATTTATTCTTTAGAGTTATTACCATATCTTTTAACTTGCAGGTACATTACTCGTCGACATTGACATTTTTTTGTTGAAGCCAAAACATTTATAGCTTCTCAAGCATGTTTAGAGCTTATTGACACGAAACTTTTTGTATTTTCATACTATCATTCTCATTATTATTTCTTTTCTCTTCTTGTCTAATTGTAGTAATGATTTCTTCTTCAGTTAAAACATACATGACTTATTGCTTATATGGATGATTGAAGAAGATATTAATATCCATTCGATTAGTATAGTGAAGTTGTCGAATGACTCTTCATTTATAATTTGCAATTCATCAACATCGAGGGTCCTAATTTTGCAGTGCTTAAAACAATTGACAATTGTCCGTGGCTTCACATCAATTGACCATACAACAATTACATTTATAATTCCATCAAGGACACTTATCTTTGTTAGTTCCAAGACACTGTCTTCTATTCGTTTCAAAAGTAGGTAATTAAAGCGCTGAATTGAAACCCTAATACTATTAAAACATAAATTGAAATCCTAATATTGTATTATTAAAACATGAATTATGAAATAAAATTTTTTTGTAACTACATCTCTATTAAGTTATAACCTCCTCATAGTAATAAAATTAGTTAGTCCCACCATTATGACTATAGAAAGGTTTTACTGTAATTACTTAATTAAATACGACTTTCAATTAATGCCTTCTAAAGGAGCATTTAATTGTATGACACTTTCAATTTTCTTTTTCTCTTCCAAGAAACGGCATAACTTGGTAATTTCATTTTTCAATTTTATAATCTATTTTTTTTTCTAATGATCAGGGGTGTTCGAGTAAGCTTACGTGCATCTTAATTAATCCTCTGAGACTTTGGAATTATTAGCAGAGTAAGAGCTTCAGTGAACTGGCTACTCCTATTAGTAACCGGAGAGAGACTTAAACTCAAGACCTCTTGAGTATATGCGCAAAAGTCTTATCGAACTAGGGGTATTCAAAAGGGGTTAACCAAACCGATTAACTATTTTTTGGAACCAAATCGGTGTTTCGGTTCGAAAAAATTCTCGAACCGAAACATTTTTTCGAACCGAAACTGAGCTGGTTTGAGAGGAAAACCGGTTTTTTGGTTAACTGAAAAACCTGTTTTCCCTTTTTTATTGGATAAAATATATATTTTTTTAATTTTTCCTAAATTAAATTGTAAACATCAACAGTACATATCCAAAAAAAGAATTAAACATTCATACATATATAATATTTATTATTTAGTGAATTTAGAGATTAAGATTATTATTTTTATTTTTATTTAATATATAATATATATTATTTTTTTATTTAAGAGAGAATCTTATATATATATATATATATATTAATATATATATATATATTATATATATATTATATAGTAAAAAACCGGTTTCGATTAACTGGTTTTTTTATTTTACCTGAACCAAAATCTGGTTTTTTGATTTTTTTGAACCGTAACGTAACCAAATCTTTTCTGGTTAATCGTTTTTTTGGTTCAGTTCGGTTTTTACATTTTTGAACACCCCTATATCTAACTACCCAACTATCCAAAAATAGTTATTTTATAAGCTTTATAATTGAACTTGTTTATTTTAACTGCTATTTAAAGTAAATTGATTAAAATAAAGCGTGGCAGACAGGCTACGATATTGGATCAAAACATGATGCTATTATCATGACCTTAGTCTTGGCATCTTTTTATTTTTTTTATTAAAAAAATTATTAAAGCTTTGTAATTAACCTATATTCTCCTAGATAAAGTAAAATAATATCACATAATCAGATCTAGAGACCGAACGGCTCTCTCTCTCTCCACTCAACTGTCAAAATTTAATATAACAGACAACTCCAAGTTGGTTAGTAAACTAGTGGAATCACTTCGAAGCTGTCATCATTCATTAATGCTTGCTTTGACTCTCTCCCTAATCCAGATTCAGATCTCCAAACCATACGTTGAAATGTTTTAGGATTTCATTAACAAAACACAATAATCATCTTGAAATTTACATATTCAACTTCATTACTTAATTGACAACTCTTGTTAAGGCAAGGAGCAAGTGAAAGTGATTCTTCATCCAATTTAGCAAGTGAGTGGGTGGGATGGGATGGAAGGAGATGGCTTCAATGACTGCTTTGTGAATCTTTTGTTTGGATAGAAATCTGTTTGTAGAAGACAATTATCAAAGGGGATGGTGGGACAAACCCTTAGCATATAAGGCCAACTATAAACCTACTTATTAAATGTATATCCCATAAGAAGAAAAAAGAAAGGCCCATTTTTTCTGATGCATCCTTCTTCTTCTATCCAAAAAGTTAAAGCCAAGCTGAAATTGTACTGGTAGGCCACATTTTTTTTTTGGTAACCAGGGTGTCAGGCCAGTTGCGTACATCTAAACTAATTTCTAGAATCTATTGAATCTACAAACCCAAAAAATCAGGTAAACCACAATATTATTGTAATAGGTGACCCTAAGGTTTGAACTTATGAAACCAAAGAAGTGAGCAAAACGCCTTGGCTGCCAATAGTTTCATATGCAATAATCATCCATAGACAGTTAATTTACCATATGCAAATGCTTATAACCCCAAGAAGAATACAAAAATATTTGATATATGGCAAAAGCTTCCAAGAGAAAAAAACAAAATGGACTGAATATTTGATATGCAGCCGATTCAATGAGCAGGATTGAATGCAACCTGAACCTGTTACAAAAATTAAATATTTACTGCAACCTGGGTCACCTCAGCTGGGTATAGTAATTGAAAACCAGAAAATCATCAATGAGAGAGAGAGAGAGAGAGAGAGGAACGACGGTTTCAGCCTGAGCCTACTTACTACTTACATGGCCCAATTTCAGGGCCCAGATTCAGAATGCACTTGGGCTGTACAAAAAACATCCGCCACCTACGGCCTGGGGCCATTGGTGATGCAATGAAAGGAACCGAGGATTGAACAATTAGTAGCTAGAGCCTAGAAACATTGCATTTGGGTCCTATTTTCAATTTATTCAAAATAAAGCTGACCAGTATTAACTTTAAACGATTTTATACATTATATTTATATATATCTCAGATTTTGTCCTGCTACTCCTAGGCATTTGATATTTTAACATTATTGCCTTACAGAATTGACAGGTATATGGAAAACTAAGGGATCCAATTGAAAGAAACTTGCAGGAGTAATATCAATAATTGAACTCTATTCATAAATGAATCTTACATCAACAAATATCCCGAGCACTGCTCCCTTGCTTTAAACAACACTCCGAAAGTTATAACAATATCTATATATAATAAATGTGAGAGTTGTTGTGAAAGCAGATAAAGAAGACACAAATTTTATTAGAATGGCAGACAGATTGGGGAGCAGGCTGCGCAGAAAGAGCTGTTTTTGCTCGACAATGAATGCCTGTTGAGGAATATGACGTGTAAGAATTAACCATATATAACATCAAACAAATTCAATCCAAATCTAAACTCTTAATACGTTTATGATTTGAAAGTGCACAAGAACGACTTGTCAGTTTACTTGTGTCTTAAGAACAACAAGAGTCCTTTAATTAATTACCATAAAGATGAAACTTGTTGTATCAAAAATATACATTAAGTGAGTACCACCAATTAGAGCTTAACAAGCACTTAAAGACAAAGTGATAGTAGCCTTCAAAACACAAACCACCTCAAAGAAAAAATTTATATCAATCCTATCCCATTTTAAGATAAGGATTACAGAGTAGTAGTCTCCACATGTCATGACAACTTACAAAAACGCTCATTACATTGACTTTAAAGATTAAATGAGCACCTCTCTTCACGAAAGAGGGGGCAAGACATATGAGAGCTGGGCAAAAACGAGAGCTTCAACCATTATTTTTTCTCTATAAACAAAGTATTTCTCCATTTTTGTACGCTTTATAGGCAATATCAAAAAAATAGTCAGAGAATAATAAAATAACTGTGGATATAGGATTCGCTTTAAGCATCCAAACTACTATAAAAATCTCTCTTATCAATCTATTATTTATGTTTCTGTAAACATATATAATCTCTGCATCATAATCAATTCTCATAATCATTCACGTGTAATTTCTAAGAACAGCTTAGCACTTTGCATGTGCGAATCATTGGTGTTAAAATCACGCATCAGCAAAACTTATATGGTGCGTGTTTTCCTTTAGCTTTAGACTTCTGGGCAAAAGTATAAATCAATGTCAAGTCAATACTTACTAGCCCTAGAAACCGGATATCTTTTGGAGATGTCGACCACTTCAACAATAAGGGGCCACGCAGATGCTTTTAGAAATCCCACATTATTGGGTTTGGGTTTAAGAATAAAAATTCTTGTAATATTAGGTTTTACTTTTTTAAACCTAGTATATAAACATACTTTTCTCTTGTATGAGGGTGATAACAAATCGTAAAACAAATTACATTAATTGTAAACGAGAGAGATGAGATAATATTGCAATAATATTAACTCTATTGGACATAACCTGTTAATTGGGAGAACCGGGGTAAATCACATGTATTTCTTCTTTCTCTTGACTGTTTGTGGTTTGTGTGTGTTTCCTGTTTTTTGTTTCGTACTACTCTCTATGCTTTCAATATCCAAATGGACCTCATATTCACATATACACCCAGAGTAAATCACACGTATTTCTTCTTTCTCTTTATTATTTGTGATTTATATGTGTTTACTATTTTTTGTTTCGTATTACTCTTTATTCTTTTAATATATAAATGGACCTCACATTCACATATACGCCCATTTGTTTACAACAATAGTCAGTTTGTCACAATGTGGGGAGGCAGTAAGTGACCCAAAAGACAGTACAATGTCAATGATAAGTTGGTGGGCAATCATTAATCAAGAAATTCACTTCGAAAAAGTGTTTAATTTCAATGGCTGGTAATATATATAAAGTAAAATAATGGATCTTAAGATAAAACGAGCGTATTACATCATTTACGTGAAAACATGTTATCCATACGTGAGTATAATAAAAGAGGTAGAGATATAAATGCGATAACTTTGTGGCGGCAAATAAACAATTAAAAAAGGAACCCATGGATGACTAGCAGGAGCACTAAAAGACAATTGGAGAAGAGGGTGGGGTCAGTGATCACATGGAATGAGAAGTCTTTCTGTTAGGGAATTAAAGCAAGATATCATAAAGAGAGTTTTTGCAGTAGTAATGTTACCACTTTACCTGCACAATCAACTACACCAACAATCAACTACACCAATTGAAGTTTTGTTCAATAAAGTGAATTAAGTTTCAATAAAGTGACTTAAGTTTCAGTGCAGCACTAATATTTGTTTGCCTTTACCCTTTTTTTTTTCTTTGAATGACTAAACACTGCAAATTGCCTCCCTTTGAACATTGAACATTGAACATTGAACATGGCCCTTGCTTGATCTCATCACCACATCAATCTATATATATGTTTATTATATCGAGATGAATAACATACGAAAATAAATCACAGTTTATATGAATAATACAATAATTTAAAATAGTTTATTTCATACATATCTAACTTTATATCTATCATGCTTTTATGTGATTTCTTAGTAATTGTATCAAATATTCAAGTTTTTAATTAGGAGGTTTAGGGTTTGAGATTTTGTATACACCAAAGAGACAAAATGGATTGGTTGTAGATGGAGTGATTTTGAATTAATGATCTTGGCTGGTGTTGTTACGAAAATTCGCAACAACTAGCGATACTTGATTGACCTTGACGGGACCTAGTCAGATGGGTGTATGGTCATGTTCGACCATCAATGGAGAACGAACAGATCGTAAATAAAAGATAAAATACAGAGGGGTTTTTAAAGTGGTTCGGCAGGTTAAGACCAAGTCTATGTCCACTGTTATGTTATTGCTTTGGGTGCTTTTTGCTTTGATTACAATTTACAAATGGTTGCTCTCTCCTCTTACCAAGATATGTATGTTGGAGGAAGAAGACGCCACTACTTAGGGGGGCTTACATGAATGGAAAAGAGAGAGATAGTCCCCAGATTTGGGTGAAAAATAAACTTATATAGGCTGTCATAGTAGCAAACTTGCAAGTGAAGTCTAACTTGTCGCCAACCTTTAACTTGTAGATGATATTTAACTTGCATGCAGGTGCTTCAACGAGATGACCTCTCAGGCTGTTCCCTGCTTTTAAGATGAAGGCAACCTTCCTTCCAAACTCTCGTCAATTAGCGACAGGGAATTGATTATGGGGGGATTTACACGCATAACCCTTCCAATTTGGATATGAGTTAGGCATTTACTCATGCACAAATCAGAGTGATCACTGTGCCTGGGTAATTATTAAGTCAGAATAATCATGTCTTAAGCTGACGAACTCATTGTTCAAGCCATTTTCCATGGGGGTGACACTTGGGACGATCCTGATCACTAGGATTCATTCTAGTTGAAGGACATGTGGCATGAATTCGACGACTCAGAAAATCGGGCACAACAGTTGGTGAGATATATGCCATTCAACTTATAAAATTTGATAAAGTTTTATTGTGAATGCGATGATGGTGGAGCGTTTTATTCGTCATTTTTAAGGTTTAGTTGAATTACTTGCTGTCTAGACATTTTGGCTAATTTATTTGAAAGATTATTGCAAGTTCCTAGACTATACTCTTATCATAAAAAGATTGGAAATAAAAATATTACTTGTTTCAAAAATAAAAGATCTCCACGTTTGCCCACAAATATAGGAGTTATAATTAGTTTTTAAGTCATGAGAGAAGAGGGTTATACAAATTTATAAAAAAAATTTACTTCCTCATTAAATACTTATAATTTATGATCTCTTTCCTTTTTTTTTTTTTTTTTTTTATATCTCAATAGGACATCAAACACCTAAACTCTTGTAAAGTTAATAAAATAAACTATCTCTGGGTGATTGAGTGTTTCAATAAGGACTTTTGTGTGTATTACTCAAGAGGTCTTGAGTTTGAGTCCTCTCGTCGTTTGCTAATAGGGGTAGCCACTGGAGCTCTTACCCGATCGATAGTTTCAGGGTCTTGAATGATTAGTTGAGGTGCATGTAAGCTGGTCCAGACACCTCCGTCATTAAAAAAAAAAAGTCAATAAAATAATATTTAGTCTATGAAATATCATTAATGGGTACTTTAAATTTGAGATTTAAAGTTCAATCCAAACAGTATGTGTTGAAGGTGAAGTCAGAAACGACATCGTGCAACTTATGTTGATACGTTGTTGTTTTACTTGTGTCTTCCTAACCGTTGTCTTGTGAATGGATCTAACGGTTGCCATGAAGCTATCTATCTAGTAGTATAAAAGCTCTCCAACATTAGGCTAAAGTCAATGATCACAAAAGAATTTTTTTTTTTTATCTCTCTCTCTCTTTATCAAATTTACTCTACTAGGGTTAGGGTTCTTAATTCTTCTTCTGGGTTAATTTCTATAATTCTTAAGTGATCTTCAGTCACTCAGTCAGGGTTGGGTTTACTCTTGGTTTAGGGATTCCAAGTTGAGTTTCTCCTACGGTAGAAGTTACAGTGGTGTATAAATTCAGAAGAGAAAATTATGTGAGGAAGAAGAGAGTGAAGATTGTGAGTGTGTAATCTGTAACAGAGAATCAAATTAGTGCAGAGAGCTCCTCAATTGTGGAGCTCATCGTGGATGTAGTCTATCCTCATTTGGATAGGTGAACCAAGGTAAATATTGTTTCTTCTAGTTTGGTTGTTTTGCATGCGTTGTGTTGGTTGATTTGGTTAGCATTGTAGCAATTGATAATAGGATTAAAACATAACAGTGGTATCACAGTTAGAAATCTAGGGTGGGTTTGTCGACCTCTAATTTTGTTCTTGATCTGGTGGGCTTTCTTGAAATCTAGGGTTCATCGAATTTTGGGGTTTTCTCGACCTGTAAGTCCCTTAGTGTTCTAGGGTTCTTAAATCTAAGATTTGCGTTATTAATTCTTCATCTAGTAGTTTCTTGAAATCTCGGGTTCATTAAATTTGGGGGTTTTCTTGATCCGTCAGTTCCTTGATATTCTAGATGTGTTAGAGTCTCAAGTCTTGGTATCAATTTGTTGAATATTAGAAATAGGTTCAATTTCTAGGGTTTTGTTGGGATTCTTCTGATAGCATTATCAAGAAATTTGTAATGACTACAACACGCATGGAGATTTCTCAGTATGATGGGAAGATCGATTTCAACAACTGGAAGAAGAATATGAAGGCGTTACTATCACACAACAAGGTTGCTATTGCACTAGAGAAAGATGCAACGAAGTAGCCAGAAGAGAAATTAAAGAAAAAGGTTGAAGTTGATGAGGAGGCGTACAACCTTATCATAATAAATCTCTCGGACAAAGTACTGAGGAAGGTAGATGGCATGGAAACTCCACTTACACAATGGGGTAAACTCAAAACACTCTACTCTTTACAATCAGCTCCAAATTTAGCTTTCTTAAAGGGTGCTTTATTCTCGTATAAAATGGATAACTCTAAATCTTTATAAGACAATCTGGATGAATTCTTGAAAATAGCTTTAATCTTTAAAGGAACAGATCAAGAATTAGGTGATATAAGCTTAGCCATGATAGTACTTAATTCTTTGACTGAAGAGTACCAAGTTGTTAAAAATGCTCCACAATATAGTGGTACTGTACCCTGTCTTGACTTAATCATTGCTGGATTAAAGGCTAGGGAGTTAGAATTAAAGTTCCAAAAAAGAAATGGGAATAACTTGTTTGTAAAGGGTTGAGTAGACTCTGGCCAATTAGGAAATAGCATGCAATGTGTCACTAGTTCAAAGAATAAGAAGAAAGGGAAGGGATTTAGTAAGTTCAAAGGGGAAACTAGGAAGTGCTTTCATTGTAATAAAACTGGATATTTAAAGAAGAGTTGCTTTGAGTAGATTAAAAAGCAGGAACAAGGAAACACAGAAAGTAATGTAGCCTCCACTAGTGACAGTATTAATGAGTTTGAAGTCCTCACAGTGTCTAGATCTGATCAGATTTAGGAATGGGTTCTAGACTCAGGGTGCTCTTTTGACATGAGTCCTAATAGGGATTGGTTTCAAGACTTTAAAATTGATGAACATGAGATAGTGTTCAGGGGGAATAATAATGCATGCAAAGTTCAAGGAGTAGGTAGTATAACCTTAAAACTGAATGATGGAAACTTGATAATGTTGACTAAGGTTAAATACATCCCTGTACTAAAAAGAAACATAATCTCCCTATGAACTCTAGATGAATCTGGATGTTGTTACAAAGTAGAAAATAGATGCCTTAATGTATATAGAACTAACAACATAGTGCTAAAGGGTAGTGCTAAAGGGTCTGAAAAAAAAATGGACTGTATATATTGTGTGGGAACTACTACTCTGAAAAATTCAATACTGCACTTGTCTCTTCTAACCCTAATGTGATAGAAAAATGACATTTGAGAATGGGGCTGTTAGGAAACGATCCATTGACGCAGCGGAAAACAAAAGTTAATAACAACATGGATCGTTCCATAGAACCAAGATCAGGGCACAAATTTATAGTTTATATCAAAATAAGAATCTGTAGAAAATTAGTGTAGAGTTTAAGAAATCATACGCACGTTTGGAGGCTCCTCTAACTTTGTCTCTTAATGTAATTTGCTACCGACCCAAGTGTAGGATCGAATCGATATAGTCCACACGAAGATAATCGTAAGTAACTAAAGAGGGATTTGCTAGATCCTCTTTAGCCTTAAGAAACAAGAAAGAAAAATCAAAGAATACTTTGATTCTAAGCAAAAAGCAATCTGGCGTGGGAAAGTGTTTTTGGGGCTGGAAAATTTTCTTTCAATGAGTGAAATGAATAAATGAAAAATCTTACTCTCTCTCAATTAAACCTTTTCTTTTATAGTGCAATTTTAATTGCCCTATTCCCTTATGGAATAGGCTTGGGCTCCAACCCAAACACCCCTTGTTTCAAACACTCCCATTTGGATATTTTAATTTTGTTTATCATTATCTCAATTAAAATCCATTAATATATATTTACTATATATATTAACATTTAACAATAATGATAATTTATTTAAATATATGCGAGCACATATTTAAATGTAATCTTACTTATTTAATTTTTCTAACAAATTAAATAAAGGCTACGACCTCAGCAAATTACACTATGAAATTACTAAAATACTCTTTCGCCTAAAAAAACGAAAACGCCCTTTTTTCTTTCTAGCTCTTAAATTATCTTCTATGTGTGTGACCCATAGGCTTCTCATCTTACCGGCAGTGTGTAGTATCGCGATTAACACCAATTAATCGTCTCACTAAACACAAACCAAGATTGGCCCCAAGCAAGGCATCATGGCCACCCGATAGATTCGGATTCAGCAAAGTAGCTACCTGTCAACGATATGGTTACCGTACAATTCGATCTTTTCATCATTCGTTATCTGGACGAGACTGAGGCATAGAAATAGTGTCAACCTTTGGTTACTCTCGATATTGTGTATTCAGTTACTGGACCAATGACCTGTATTATAAACTGGATAGAGCAACAACTCAATCCCACTGTGGCCACAGTTTTAGTGTCATTGCCATTTACTGAATTGCGCCGTGAGATAACTTCTCCCGTACCCGGGAGTGATGAATCCTCTGTCAATCCACCATAGTCTTGATACACTCCTTGATGTAGCCAATCACCACCGTATTGACAGCTCTGAATAGAACTGCGTTAGGCTAGTGTCAAACTGCACCAATCGGTGCACAAGGCACTCCGGTGATCTCAAGTCTAAGGATCACATGCACCACCATTCGTTAGAGGATTTGTTCCATAGACATTGGGGTTACCATCCATATGAAATCCTCTGGTGGATCAGTCCAGTGAACTTGCCTACAGCAAGCACCTACGTGTTGCACCAGGTTGTCACCAAACAATCTTGACAAGTGAGATTAGTCACTGCTTTTCGACAGGGTCGTTCAACACTATGATAGCCTTACCGTATTATTTGTGCCCTTACTTCAAAATAATACTAGGGCTACGAACGTTTCTAGAATGACCATCATATGTGCTCATAGGGTTCTCACTATCAAGATTTGAAACACTTGATACCCTCGTCATGGTTTTACCATTCTAAGGACATATATCAATACATACAATGATGATTTACACGATATAGTATAAAATGTCTTTTATTAATCAATGGACATTATTACAAAGAGTTAATTCTACAATAATTGATTGCCTTTAGGGCATCTACTCTAACAAGGGCATATGAGCCAAAAGGGGATGACCATCCTCTACCAACATGGGCTATTTGGTAAGGACACTATCACCTCACTTAACTTTTGTGAAACCTGTGTGTTAGGGAAGCAACACGGTATAAGTTTCACAAAAGGAATTCACCTTGCAACTAATTGTTTAGAATATCTACATGCTGATGTGTAGGGTCCTGAATAGGTTAGGTCTCATGGGGGAATAGTTATTTCCTTTCCATAGTAGATGACTTTAGTAGAAAGGTTTGGGTATACCTCATTAGATCTAAGGATGAGGCTTTAATCAAGTTCAAAAATTGGAAATAGTTAGTGGAGAATCAGGCTGATAGAAAGGTTAAGGTCCTTAGAATAGATAATGGCCTAGAATTTCGCAATACAAAATTTGACAAATACTGTAGTGATCAGGGAATCCTTAGACATAGAACTGTTAGAAAAACCCCTCAACAAAATGGTATTGCTGAGAGGATGAATATAACCTTACTTGAAAAAGTAAGATGTCTCCTATTTACTTCAGGTTCACCAAAAACTTTCTGGGAAGAAGCCTTGACCACTGTTGCTTACTTAGTAAATAGAAGCCCATCCACTACCATAAAGTTCATGTCCTTGGAAGAAAAGTGGTCAGGAAGAAAGCCTAGTCTAAGCCATTTGAGAATATTTGGGTGTGTTGCTTGTGCACACACAAGTGAAGGGAAGTTAGAACCTAGATCAATAAGATGTGTATTCTTAGGACACCAAGAGGGGACTAAGGGTTATAGACTGTGGAATAGAGATACTCCAAGGGGTAAAGATCATAGTTAGTAGAGATGTAGTGTTTAATGAAAATGTTTTTCCTTACAAATCTACTAACAAAAGTCCAGGTGTCCCCAATAGCAATGATTTAAACCCTAGTCAAACATAAGTTACTCCAACTAAGGTGGAGCCAATATCACAACAGTTTGATACACCTCACCATGACCTAGAAACTGAACCAGAAGCTGATACAATACCCGATGAACCTAACCAAGCAGGAGATGCTAAAGGACCATAACATGATGATTTGACATAATATCAGTTGGCAAGGGACATAACTAGGAGAGAAATAAAAACCCTTGCTAGATACTCCTATGTAGATTTAATCTACATTGCCTTGCTTGTAGGTATTGAAGTTCAGAAGTCTAAACTAGATACATATGAAGAAGCTATGAGATCCAAGGAGAAAGATAAATGGGTGTCTGTGATAGAGGAAGAGATGCAGTCACTAAAGGTAAATGGCACATGGTCTTTGGTCCCTAAACCCAAAGATCATACACCTGTGGAGTGCAAATGGCTTTTCAAGCTCAAAGAAGGTATGATTCCTACTGAACCTCTTAGATATAAGGCTTGTTTAGTAGTTAAGTGCTATACTCAAAGGGAAAATATAGATTTTAATGAGATTTTCTCACCTGTTGTTAAGTTTAAAACAATTAGGTTAATGTTTTCTATAGTAGTTCACCATGACCTTGAGTTAGAACAATTAGATGTAAAAACTACGTCTTTACATGGTGAGTTAGAAGAGAATATCTTTATGACACAGCCTGCTGGATTCATATACAAAAACCAGTCCAATCATGTTTGCATGCTACATAAATCACTTTATGGCCTTAAGCAATCACCTAGGTAGTGGTATAAAATGTTTGATTCTTTTATATTGAGCAGTGGATTCTCTAGGAACAAATATGATAGGTGTTCTTATTTTGCTTCCACTGATAACATGCCTATTTACTTAGTTGTTCTTATTTTGCTTCCACTAATAACATGCTTATTTACTTGCTATTATATGTTTATGACATGCTTCTAATCAGTAAGTTTGAATAAAAACTAAGTGATTTAAAATTGAAACTAAACTCAAAATTCGATATTAAAGACTTAGGATCTACTAGAAAAATTCTGGGAATGGTCATAGAGAGAAATAGGAAGAATCATGAGCTAAGAATCCATTAGTGGTCATATTTACAAAAACTGGTTATGAAATATGGAATGTCTGATTCTAAACCTGTCAATATGCCACTAGCAATTCACTTTATCTTAAGCAAACCACAATGCCCTAAATCTGATAATGAAGTGATCAAGATGGAGAATATACCCTACTCTAATGCAATAGGGTCTGTAATGTATGTCTTGATTAGTATTAGACCAAATTTGTCATTTGCAATTTCCTTACTTAGCAGATTTATGTCTAATCCTGGCAATGATCATTGGATTGCATTAAAGTGGTTGCTTAAATATATCAATGTTTCTTTACATATTGGTTTAAATTATTGTAAAAGGGATGATTCACTTGATCTTGTAGGATTTGTAGACTCTGACTTTGCAGGTGACAGGGATACAAGAAAATCAACCACATCCTACTGTTTTACTTTAGCTAGAAACTGTGTTAGTTGGAAGTCTCAACTGTAGCCACTTGTTGCACTATCCACAACAAAGGCAAACTATATAGTTGTGGCTAATTTCTTCAAAGAAGCTTTGTGGCTTCAAGGAATTTTGAAGGAAGCTAAGCTGGTAGACAGTGTGGTAACAGTGTACTCCAACAACCAAAGTGCCCTACACTTGAGCAAGAACCCAGTTTATCATGAGAGGACCAAGCATGTGGATGTCAGGTTTCACTTTGCCAGGGACCTAATTGCTAAGGGAGTGATTGATCTAAGGAAGGTTCCAGCTAAAGATAACCCTTCGGATATGGGCACCAAAATAGTCACTGCTGCCAAATTCAAGTATTGCTTGGATTTGCTGTTTATTGGATAAGCAGTAAGGAAAAGAGCTAAGAAGTAATTGGTGATGACTTCTCTGAACAAGTGGGAGCTGTTGTGTTACTGCTGGGAGTTTTGACTTCAAGGTGGAGATTGTTGAAGGTGAAGTCAGAAACGGCGTCATGCAACTAATGTTGATACGCTGTTGTTTTACTTGCACCTTCCTGACCGTTGTTTTGTGAATGGATCTAATGGTTGCCATGAAGTCATCTGTCCAGTGGTATAAAAGCTCTCCAACATTAGGTTGAAGTCAACGATCACAAAAGAAAATCTCTCTCTCTCTCTCTCTCTCTCTCTCTCTCTCGAATTTACTCTTGTAGGGTTATGGTTCTTAGTTCTTCTTCTAGATTAATTTATGTAATTCTTGAGTGATTTTTAGTCACTCATTGAGGGTTGGGTTTACTCTCAATTTAGGGATTCCAAATTGAGTTTCTCCTAGGGCAGAAGTTACAGTGGTGTATAAATTCAGAAGAGAAAATTAGGTGAGGAAGAAGAGAGTGAAGATTGTATGTGTGTGTGTGTGTGATCCGTAACAGGTAATCAAATTAGTGCAGAGAGCTCCTCAATTGTGGAGCTCAAAGTGGATGTAGTCTATCCTCATTTGGATAGGTGAACTACGATAGATCTTGTTTCTCCTGGTTTCGTTGTTTTGCATGTGTTGTGTTGGTTGATTTGGTTGGCATCGTAGTAATTGATGATAGGATTAAAACATAACAGTATGGGTATTAATAATTAGTATTTATTTTGTTTTATATATATATATATATATACTCTTTTTGGCGTGTGTGTATATATATATACCATGGTAAAGCACAAAGAGCTAGCGAACCATCAAATATCCTACGTTACGCATTATAATGGGTATAGCATCATTAATTTTGAAAATAGATAGCTGAGAGATTAAATTATTGTTTGGTACGATGTAGACATAATAAACTTATAGTATAACATCATGGGCCAACTTTGTCCACTTATAATAATAATATATGTATCATCATCATCAACAAGGACCCCTCTTCAAAAACCTGCTTATTATTTACATAGAAAAAAGCTAAGGCCAAATATATACCAAACCACTCGGATTTAACTTTTTAATGAAAGAAATTAAAGCACTCCCAGGACTGCAAATGGACAAATATATGGAATCATGTGTCTTTAATATATTCGGAAGATATTGTTTTAATATTAACTACCATTTAGAATGTATTACATTATGCTTTCTTTGCAAGATGAACAAATTAACACAGTCGATTCTTCCTTTTGAATGGGAAACGAAGATATTCCTTATAATCTTATTATATATTATTTATAGTCTTGCATTGTTTAATGTATAGAAATTCGGGCAAAAGCTGCAAATTCTGGTGACCCATGAGCAAAATGGTTTGAATCTGGCTATGAATAACTAGGTCCAGAAAGGGGAAACTATGAAATCTGAGTAAACCATATAAGTTAGCTGAATTTATATGTAAAATCAAATGAGGGGGATCGTGATGCGGTTCTCAAAATCATCAAGAACAATGAGTAGCATCAAAATAGTATTTGAAATTTGGCGTTATTGCCTGCTTCCAAGGCAGCTTATATTATCTTGACCAGGCCATTCCTGTAAAAGAATGCAAAGTAAGTATACAAGGCAGAGATGAAGATAAATTTTTGTTCTTGGTTTTAGGCCAAACATATGATCCCACAACCCACGTGTGATGGTTGAAATAATTACAAGAACTTATAGCACTTGTCCCACATAAGATCTTCAAAATATATTTATGTGGGTATGCTTCTCTATAGTTTCAAAAACCCGTAGACTCTTCTGCAGGATTCCAATCTCAACCCTCCATCCATGCAATCAATCCATCAGGTCAGGTCCATCATACAACAGCATTTAATCTCTCAACTCTCAACTATCAATGCATTAGTTTTGTAATCAACGAGAGGATTTCCAAGCGCATTTATTAGGTTAACTCAGATAGACAGATACCCTTTAACATGAGCTCGATTCTGTATATGGTATTATCAGTTTTCCAAAACTATTGATTCAAAAGGAGAAGGAGAAATGAGAGAATCTGGCTTTATTATTTATAAAAGAAAAAGTAATTTAATTAAATCAGCTAGGCAGCGGCAGCATCTCTGCCTTAAAAGTTGAAATAAAAACTTGGGGTGGACCCTTGAGGGGATTGAATGATGTGTCATAATTGTGTCTTTATATCATGGATTTGCAAGGAAAAATTTATTATCATTGTACAAGGTACTGCATCCAGATCCATTAGTCACACAGTTAGGGCTGGGGACCCGTTCCCATTCCCGTTCCCGTCCCCGTCCTTGATATCCACTCCTATGACCATCCCCAACCTGTCTTTGTTGGCGAGGACAACTCTTATGACTATCCTAGCCTGTAGAGATGAAATCACTTCCATCCCCGTCCTGACCTAGTCCGATGAATGAGACTTCATGGGAAAATTCACCCCCATGAGGATTTTTCCCCAAACATAATTAATATATCTTTATCTAATCTTAACATAATTTATTAAGTAAATTGATTAATTATTTAATAATTAATTATTTTTTCATAAAATTAATATAACTAAATTCAATCTTAACATAATTTACTAGATAAATTGAGTACTTATTTAATTGATGAAGGCTTAGTCAATTAGGCTTAATCAACCCTGTTAATTAATTAATTTTTCATATATATATAATCTTAACATAATTTATTAAGTAAATTGGTTAATTATTCAATTGTATAGAGGCTTAGACTTAGTTAGTTCTGTTAATTAATTAATTTTTTACAAAATTAATATAATTAAATTCAACTTTAATATAATTTATTTGATAAATTGATGAATTAATTCATAATATAGTCTCTTTGTTACAACTAATAAAATTAATCCATTTGTGGAAGGTACTGCATCAGATCCGATACTCATACAGTGACAAGTAAGATGTCCGTACGTAAAAATAGAAGTAGCTTTTTCTTATATTCATATTATTATATCCAAGAAAAATTCGGGAAACTTATATACAGATACGGGATCCAGCCATCCAGGACGTCCAAAGTTTTATGTTTGCTTTCGTTTTCTTTTTGATGTACTATAATAGTCATGTTTGCCCTGTATAAACGAGGAAAGGGCTTTTTCCCACCCAAATAATGAACTAATGATCCTTCCCACCCATAAACTTTTAAAATACTATTTTCCTACCCAAAACATAATTTTTTTAGTAAAGTCCGTTGTAAAGAAGGGCAAGATGATAAAAAATTCCCTTATTTATAAGGGTATGATGGTCAAGTAACAAAACCCCCCTGTCCACCCATCCGACTGTCAGACTAGGCTGGATCCGGCTTGATTCCGACATCAGCGAGACCTCCCAGCCCACCATCAGATTCCTCTCATCACCACACCAATACCCTCTCACTCCCACGTCGTTGCTCCTTCCTATCGACGGCCGACGACCGCTGCCCTTTTGCGTGATAACCCATCTTTAAGGCCAGATTCCGGTCGATTTTGCCACTGAAAATTACCCCTGACACCACCATACGAACCATCATCCTCTCCTCAACAAAACCCACCCACCCACCGGCTGTCCTCTGTCGTCGTTTGTCGTTCGCGAACTGCCCTCGCCGTTGCGCGGCAGTCGCGATTTACGACCCAATTTGTTGGTTGTGGAGTTTGATTGGTAGGGAAATTTGTAAGAGATTGTGGGTGTACTGAGAAGTTTTTATTTATTGTGTTTTGCTGGTGATTTTCTGGTTTTCCATCATTCCCAAGCTTTCACCACAGCCTCCCCACCTTGACGCACACCACCTGCTCGACCATTTGCCCCAACTAAAATCCAAGCCTTTCTAGACATCACCACTCCACCTGTTCGACTTTTTTCCCCCAGCCAGCCTTCTCCCACTACACACAAGCCTGGGTGTTGGGGTGGTGCTCAAGTGTGCGCTCGGGCGTGCGCACATTGCTTGGCGTTGGGAAGCAGCCAAAAATCTGGCTGTTTTCGGATGGTTGGGGTCGCAAAATGCTACTGTCTTGCGGCGGAAATGGTAGGTCACTGGCAACAAACGACGAGATGGGAGGGCAAGTGGAGGTAGGGGTTTTGCTGAGTGTAGGGTGGGGGTTCGATTGGTGCCATTGGGCGGAGTTTCCGATGTCACATGCTACTGGAAAAGGCCGCAAAGAGGGGAAAAAGCGCGAAAAAGCAGTGGGTGTCCGCCGACGATCGGTGAGAGCTGCGGGTTGGGGTGATAGGGTTTTTGTTAAGGGTATTTTCGTCTTTATAATAAATATGATTGTATTTAACCGAAATTACTAACGGAATATGGAGTTTGGGTAGAAAAGTGATATTTTAAAAGTGGATGGGTGGGAAAGTTATGTGGGTATGCTTCTCTGTAGTTTCAAAAACCGTCCGTCCTCTGCAGGATTCCAATCTCAACCCTCCGTCCATGCAATCAATCCATCAGGTCAGGTCCATCATACAACAGCATTTAATCTCTCAACTATCAATGCATTAGTTTTGTAATCAACGAGAGGATTTCCAAGTGCATTTATTAGGTTAACTCAGATAGACAGATACCCTTTAACATGAGCTCGATTCTGTATATGGTATTATCAGTTTTCCAAAACTATTGATTCAAAAGGAGAAGGAGAAATGAGAGAATCTGGCTTTATTATTTATAAAAGAAAAAGTAATTTAATTAAATCAGCTAGGCAGCGGCAGCATCTCTGCCTTAAAAGTTGAAATAAAAACTTGGGGTGGACCCTTGAGGGGATTGAATGATGTGTCATAATTGTGTCTTTATATCATGGATTTGCAAGGAAAAATTTATTATCATTGTACAAGGTACTGCATCCAGATCCATTAGTCACACAGTTAGGGCTGGGGACCCGTTCCCATTCCCGTTCCCGTCCCCGTCCTTGATATCCACTCCTATGACCATCCCCAACCTGTCTTTGTTGGCGAGGACAACTCTTATGACTATCCTAGCCTGTAGAGATGAAATCACTTCCATCCCCGTCCTGACCTAGTCCGATGAATGAGACTTCATGGGAAAATTCACCCCCATGAGGATTTTTCCCCAAACATAATTAATATATCTTTATCTAATCTTAACATAATTTATTAAGTAAATTGATTAATTATTTAATAATTAATTATTTTTTCATAAAATTAATATAACTAAATTCAATCTTAACATAATTTACTAGATAAATTGAGTACTTATTTAATTGATGAAGGCTTAGTCAATTAGGCTTAATCAACCCTGTTAATTAATTAATTTTTCATATATATATAATCTTAACATAATTTATTAAGTAAATTGGTTAATTATTCAATTGTATAGAGGCTTAGACTTAGTTAGTTCTGTTAATTAATTAATTTTTTACAAAATTAATATAATTAAATTCAACTTTAATATAATTTATTTGATAAATTGATGAATTAATTCATAATATAGTCTCTTTGTTACAACTAATAAAATTAATCCATTTGTGGAAGGTACTGCATCAGATCCGATACTCATACAGTGACAAGTAAGATGTCCGTACGTAAAAATAGAAGTAGCTTTTTCTTATATTCATATTATTATATCCAAGAAAAATTCGGGAAACTTATATACAGATACGGGATCCAGCCATCCAGGACGTCCAAAGTTTTATGTTTGCTTTCGTTTTCTTTTTGATGTACTATAATAGTCATGTTTGCCCTGTATAAACGAGGAAAGGGCTTTTTCCCACCCAAATAATGAACTAATGATCCTTCCCACCCATAAACTTTTAAAATACTATTTTCCTACCCAAAACATAATTTTTTTAGTAAAGTCCGTTGTAAAGAAGGGCAAGATGATAAAAAATTCCCTTATTTATAAGGGTATGATGGTCAAGTAACAAAACCCCCCTGTCCACCCATCCGACTGTCAGACTAGGCTGGATCCGGCTTGATTCCGACATCAGCGAGACCTCCCAGCCCACCATCAGATTCCTCTCATCACCACACCAATACCCTCTCACTCCCACGTCGTTGCTCCTTCCTATCGACGGCCGACGACCACTGCCCTTTTGCGTGATAACCCATCTTTAAGGCCATATTCTGGTCGATTTTGCCCCTGAAAATTACCCGACACCACCATACGAACCATCATCCTCTCCTCAACAAACCCACCCACCCACCGGCTGTCCTCTGTCGTCGTTTGCCGTTCGCGAACTACCCTCGCCGCTGCACGACAGTCGCGATTTGCGACCCAATTTGTTGTTTATGGAGTTTGATTGGTAAGGAAATTTGTAGGAGATTGTGTGTGTATTGAGAAGTTTTTATTTATTGTGTTTTGCTGGTGATTTTCTAGTTTTCCATCATTCCCAAGCTTTCCCCACAGCCTCCCCACCTTGACGCACACCACCTACTCGACCATTTGCCCCAACTAAAATCCAAGCCTTTCTAGACATCATCACCCCACCTGTTCGACTTTTTTCCCCCAACCAGCCTTCTCCCACTACACACAAGCCTGGGTGTTGGGGTGGTGCTGAAGTGTGCGCTCGGGCATGCGCACATTGCTTGGCATTGGGAAGCAGCCAAAAATCTGGCTGTTTTCGGATGGTTGGGGTCGCAAAATGCGACTGTCTTGTGGCGGCAATGGTAGGTCACTGGCAACAAACGACGAGATGGGAGGGTAAGTAGAGGTAGGGGTTTTGCTGAGTGTAGAGTGGGGGTTTGATTGGTGCCATTGGGCAGAGTTTCCGATGTCACATGCGACTGGAAAAGGCCGCAAAGAGGAGAAAAAGTGCGAAAAAGCAGTGAGTGTCCGCCGACGATCGCTGAGAGCTGCGGTTTGGGGTGATAGGGCTTTTGTTAAGGGTATTTTCGTCTTTATAATAAATATGATTGTATTTAATCGAAATGACTAACAGAATACGGAGTTTGGGTAGGAAAGTGATATTTTAAAAGTGGATGGGTGGGAAAGGGTCATTACTCCATTATTCGGGTGGGAAAAAGTCTTTTACTCCTATGTAAACCCATAAAAGTTTTTTTTTTCAGTAAGAAGGATTGATTGATTACACATTAAAAGGGTAAATGTTCATGGTCCGACAAAGAGTACCTTCAAATTTCTTTTTTAGCAGCATTTTTGTACGTTTTTTCCATTAATTTACTTTGGAATCAGACAGTTGTATTCTTTACGCTAAATATTTATGCATTAATATTCCATTATTTCTCTTTCAAATTGGATTCTTCAATCAATTACTTTACAAGCTACCTTAATTCATTTCTTTCTATTAAATATGTGAATAAACAATCAACATTCAGTTTAAAAGTACTTTAATGAATTTAATTTGATTTGAGATAAAAAAAATATATATATTAAATGCTTATATTTTTATCAACCTAACAAAAACAATTGAATTAAGATTAATCTATATTTATGATCTAATTAAGTTTAAGGATCATTTGATTGTCATATCTAATATAATTATGTTATCTCAACAACGTTATTTGACGTAGAGCGTTTAACAGATGAATTTTTAAAGTGGATCGAGTGTTAAAATCCCGAACACGAGCAGACTAACTTTAAACAGTTATAACTTTTGATTCGAGAAGAGTTATGAAACTCATAATATTCAATGGAAAGCTCGTTTCGAGCCCTACGACATGGCAACCCAAATTCCCTAGTTAGGGACGTTTTCGGACCCAAAATCTACTGTTTTGATGTATTTAGGATTGTTTAGTTTCTTATTTATTTTAGGATTTTTTTGTTATATAATTTAGATTTATTTTCTTCATAGAATTTGTTGGTGTTTGTTGTTACCTATATAAACATATATTCATTTTTAGATATTATTAAATGATTATTCAGATTTATTTCAAATTTATGGCCTAAGTTTTGTGATTATGACTAGTTTATGAATCTAAAAATATATCAAGTGTTAATCTTCTTGTATACGTTAACTCCTACCATACATTATCAACTGAACCATAAAAATAATTTTGGACCATTGGATCCGCTAGTCCAGCTACCCAGCAAAGTAGAAGAAGATAGCATTGAAGAACTTCCCCCAACCTAAAGGCAAAAAAATGAAAATAGCACCTGTAGCTTTCGTCCATATTCACTGTATTAATAGCTGAAAAAGAAGAACAATCCATTCCAAAAATGTGGTTTTTGAGCTAAATGAAGAAGGTCATTTTCATGCGTTATAACACTTTCGAAGTTATTTTTCCTTCAACTGCTTCAAGAATCCAGACTATTCCAATATCATATCAAATCTGCCGTAAATTAAAGGTTCATATTGCCCATTAACATGGATTAATTAAAAATTTATGAAATTAATTAAGGATTGATTTCTTGAATTAATGGCTTCGGGAAGTACATTTATTCCGGAGAGTGAAGGTGAAATGCCAAAGGCAAAGGCGAACAAAACTGGCACTTAAAGACAATATGAAACTTCCACAGCATTATATTGATAGATCAGAGGCATATACTGGAAAATGGACCCATTTCACAAAAATGTCTTGCAAATTTGTATCAAACTATCAATCCTCTTTTCAGTGTCTTGTATTTCAATTGATCAAAGATTTGTATCATGGAAGAAAAAAAAAAAAAAAAAAAAAGGAATTTCTTTTTCTTTTTATCTTCCTACTAATGGAAATTTTTGTATTATTATCCCACTGTCATGCATCAGAAATCGAGAAATCCGACCATGTATAAAGCAAGTATATAGCAGATATGATGAGTTGATTATATAGCAGATCATGAATCATGATATCAATTTTTTTGTCTTCACTTTGGGCTTGTATTAATGGTATTAATCATCATTCTCCATCCACCTTAGGGTACCTCAGTTTTCCTTCATTTTAATTCATGTCCACTAAAAAACTATGGATTCTTATAATTAATTCTTATTATTAGATTTTGTAATTTAGGGTCCAAGTCTAACAGCAAAAGATCACAAGCCTACAGTGGCAAAAACAACGCGCTTAGTTGATTCAATTTTTAATTAATTTATAATTAGAAGGTTAATTAATTTAAATTGGACCCCATATCCGCTGCAGCGAAAGGAAAGGTATTGGCTCTCTTTGGCTGTATCTTGAGATAATTAACTTTTTAATCAAAGATAGAATGAAAACAGTACTCAGTCTCTGTCTTCCATGTAGTCAACCTTAAATGCGAGAAAAACCATGTTCATCCTGTTAAATTCCATCACCAGATTTTATTTTAATCACATTTTAGCATGAGATGCATGCATTATCATCAATATCAGTCATTTCCCTATCTCTGAATCCGCAATCTTCAAACAAAATCAAGTAAATCCCAGAAATTAATTTGAAAGGTAGAATATTACCCACCACTCTCTTTATGATACTATTACTTACCCAAAAAAAAAAAAAAAAAAAAAAATTACCCACCAAAAATATATATATTGATCATCAGGAATCATCAATAATGACACTTATAATAATATACCACGTCCTTTCTTTATTATGGTCATATTTTTGCGACTGCGAGCCAAATATAATCAAATTAGTATTGTTTAGAAATCAGTTTTCTTAATATGTTTCTATATATAATTGTTTTCTTTCGGTAGGAATATTTGTTTAAAAATTAAAATAATTTTTTTATAGAAATGGATTTGAATCATATTAGAAATGGTATCTTATGTATATCAATAAAAAGTGGTTTAATCCTAAAGTTACACAATCGAATAGAATAGAAGACAATATATACCAAAATTTGAGAGTGAAAGACACCAAAAAGATTTATTGAGAAAGCCATTTGTGAGGTTTGTGAGAAATTGTAATTTTTTTTTTCTGAAAAGTGGACGTAACTCTCATACAGAGAAAAACTAGAAATTTTTGTTGTATGTGGTTATTTATTATTTATTCTTTGTTTACTTTACTTTCGTTTTCATAGGGATTATGATTGTTAGCATCCAAATTAAATTTCCACAACAATTATTGCTTTTTGGTGGCGGTAAGTAGATGTGTGGTAATAAGATTTACAGTTGTAAGCTTTACAGATAAAAAACTCAGCACTCTAGAATCCCTTTATTCCTACTCCTTTACTTAGTCAATTCTATATATTACAATGCTACGCTCTGATTACTCATACATTAATGATATTATATATATATAACACATAAAACGGTTAATTAACAAAGTAAGTCGATCATGAGTTCCATTCAATGTGATCAAGATTTAAATGAAAAAATGATAATCATAATGATGTATTGATGATAATATAATGGAGAATGACACATATATTAAGATTAAAGAAATAATAGTTAGTGAAAGTAGTGTCAAAGAAAAGAAGAAATAGAAAATGAGAGAGAAGAAGAAAAGGAGAACAAAAGCACCTTCATAGGGCCCATATATGTCTCCTCAGTAGACCCTAAGATGTGATTTTGTCTTTCTCTCCACTGCAACGACTCTTCTCTCTATTCTTTCACATCCTCCTATTTTCCCATTATCTAACTTCTGTTTTTATAATTTCTTACCAAAAATACCTAAAAAAAAGGAAAAAAAATTCATTACCTACCTATTTCTCTCTCTGTCTTTTCACCAAAAATATAATCATGTCTACTACTATTGTTAAAGATTCTGCTGAAGGTTCTTCACGATCGACGACGAACAACGCTAACGATCAGCATCAGCACCCACCACAACCGCCGCCTTTGAGCGATATGAGTCTCAGAAGAGGCGTGACTGGAACACTTTTGGGCAGTACTTGAAGAACAAAGACTCCGTTTACTATCACAGTGAACTGTAACCATGTGCTTGATTTTCTTAGGTATCTCGATCAGTTCGGGAAGACTAAGGTTCATCTTCATGGGTGTGTCTTTTTGGACAACCGACCCGCCTGCACCGTGTACTTGTCCTTAAGGCAGGCGTGGGGAGCCTTGATGCACTGATCGGACGCCTCCGAGTGCTTATGAGGAGCACGGTGGTTCTCCTGAAACAACCCTTCGGTAATGGAGCTATTCGGGTTTATTTGCGCGAAGTGAGGGAGTGTCAAGCTAAGGTCGTGGGATTTCTATAGAAAGAAAAAGAAGAAGAAGCATCAAATCAAGGCCATCGACGAGGCTAAGTCTTCCAAACAATCACTAGTAGAGCTTCGGCTTCTTCAAATAAATGGTAATTAATTTTAATCTCTTTACCAACTTAATTTACTTCTTTTAATCAATGTTTAGTTCAACCAAACTAGCGAGAACAAAATATGGCGACAAATTAATTGATTTCGGTACATCAATTCATTAAAAATATATATATGGATACTGAAACACAAAATCACTCGTCTCATCAGTAAATTGGACATTAATGATTTAATAAAGATCTAATTGAAGAGATAAGTCTTATTATGTGGGAGGGGAAAGCCATGAGTCTTCATAAAACCTAAACCAGAAAGTAAAACCTAATCTGGATATTCAGTCGAGAAATGAGAGAACTGTGGTACGTAAATTTGCTTTGACATGTTTACCCTGATTAATATTTGATGCCATTGATTAGAGGGCAAGAATATTAGTCTCTCTCTCTATCATCCAAGACACTGTTTGTGGCTTCCTAATTAAATATTTGTATTGTTCACTTTCCTTTTGTTTTTGGCTCTTTTGCGATTCTTTGGATTTTGTGCTCCCATGACTGACCATGTGATATATCATACGTTGCATGTGAATTATATACACATTGACGTGGAAATTAACGTTTATACATTCATATTATATATTTTAACATCATCATCTAGGACAACATTTGCTTATAAATATATATATTTATTGCTTCACACATTATTGATTTCTTTTGTCTGGTGGAACTCTATATAAGGACTCTTTATATATATATTGCGTTTGTATTCTCACTGTTACCAATCATTGGTTTAACTGCTATGAATCTTCTGTTTGTTTGTCGCTTTACTAGAATGACAGCAGATCTAATGAAAAGCACTGAAGAGTAGTAAACTTATAACTATAGTGATGTTGCCATGTGCATTTGGATCTATTTGTGTCAGATTTCGTAGGAATCTCTAAGCAATATCCTATGTATAGCTCAAGTTAGATGATCATTTTGTTTAAAAGGTCAGTCATACTCCAAATCAACAAATTTCTCAAGTGAAAATTATAAAAAACGTGTGAACAGTACCAGTTTAGTAGGATTATAACTCAGATGAACAGCTAGCATTTGTCCAAAGAAGAAACCCTTGCAGCGGGGAGGTAGCTTTAAATGATATTAGGTAGTGTTGTGACTAGATTTGTTCTCAAATCTTCACGGCGAAAGACTTTTATTTTAAAATACATGTGAGATTTCCTTGTCTTCCTTGAGGCTGCACGTCCGTCCTTTTTTCACATTGCTTGTTATATAGAAAAGCTTCACGTATTGTTCAAGACTAGCTACTTAGCTATCATCAAATTTCACCTCTTAACTACGTACATGCATGTCAAATTACTATGTTTGCCACTTTTAAACTACTTTGTCTTGATATCCCACAAGCCAATGCTAAGTATTACAATAGCCAATTCCATATATTCACGTAGCTAACGGTTGGAATATTGTGGCTATTTTTCTATTTATTCCCATATGAAATGTATGCTTTAAAATAACTATTTAATAAAGAATACAATGGTAAATATGAATATAATTATGAGTTTTATTAGGCATCGAAATATAATTCTACCAGAATTAGAATATAATTACTGGATGAGAATCAATTCAAGGTTATAAAAGAATGTGAGAACATATGTATTTGATATAATGATTATAAACACTATGAGAGAATGTCTTAGAAACTGGGATAGTTCATTCTAGGTCTGGGTTCATTGTTCTTGTCTGTTTTAATTCCATATATTCACGTAGCTAACAAAGCAGCAAGAAGGAATATAAATCGCAATTGTGATATAATGATTATTAAATACTAGGAGAGAGTCTTTGAAACTGGGATAGTTTCCATTCTAGGTACTAGGTTCATTGTTTCTGCTTGTTTTAATTCCATATATTCACGTAGCACAAAGCAGCAAGAAGAAATATAAATTCGTAATTGTGTATAATGATTAAAATATAGGAAAGAGTGTCTTAGAAACTGGGATAGTTTCCATTCTAGGTACTGGGTTCATTGTTTTTGCTCTGTTTTAATTCATATATTCACGTAGCTAACAAAGCAGCAAGAAGGAATATAAATTCCATTGTGATGCCAAAATCTCCCCATGGTTATCTTGGTATATATATTCAAGTTATATAGTCTTTTTTTTTCCTTAATGTAAACTTTTTTTTTTTTTTTTTGGATTCTTTTGACATGAAAAACTTTGTCAATTATTTTTTTTGTAGAGTAATACGAACATATAAAAACAAATATCAAGGTTAAAAAAAATATAACAAAGTCTACACCTCTTGTCCATGTTCTTCCCGTTCAAGAAGATAGCAAGTCATTAGGATTGCTAATATAGTTGTTACTTTACTCCCTCTTCTGGTTGCTGCGTAAATTGTAATCTCCAATGGTTGAAGAGGGAATGTGCGAAGTATAATTCTCTACATTGCTTCTAAAAACTACCAAAGCCAAAGGAGAGGAATTTTTACAATACTTTAAGGATTTAATGGTTTTTTTTTTTTTTTTTTTCGATCTTTTTCTTTCACCATTTAAAGATATAACTAGAGCTTAAGTATTTAGAGCCAATATAGACGATCTTTACTTCTAGACATATATGCAAGATGATCACAACGTGCAATTGCATGATGCCTGTTTATTTCTTCTTTTTCTCATTTTGGTGCTATCCATGATTTTGTTTTGTCACAGATAAAATGATGGGAAATGAGTTACCAATTTGTGAAACAAAGTATATATAGGTCTTGTGCTCAACGAATGGCAAATTGAGAGAAATGTGTTGAATAAAATTTCATTTTTCTATCTGTTGCTTCTCTTGAAATCATCTAAAAAAAATAAAATAAAATTATTAGTACACACACTTGGAATCTATTGAAGCTTGTGAAGGTAATGTAAAGTGTTTATTGTAGACTGTAGTATGGTTTCATTTATTTTCATATGCTGATACATGCCCATGAATCTGTGAATATAATATATAATCTGGAAGTCGTTGACATCATACTGATTTTGTCTACTTTCTAATAATGAATCAAATTTGTGAGAATGCTTCTTAATAATATTGTTAATGATAGAATTTATACAAGAAAAATCAGCAAAAAGAATCTAAAAAACAAAAAAAGAGGAAAGAGTAAAGATTTGGCAACAAATCATGTGATTCGTCATTCTGTGATGTATTTAAAGCAAATGTGACAATATTACCTAAAAATGAAAATATGTTTGTTAATGAATTGCATTTTATTAACAATTATGATCAAATATTGAAACAAATAAACTACCTTTGGGTACCGAGTGGTTGATTGAGACTCTTAGATGTATTATTCAAGAGGTCATGAATTTGAGTCTCTCTCGGTTGCTAATAGAGGTATCACTGAAGTTATTATCTGATCGGTAGTTTTAGAGTTCCGGAGATAGTTAAAGGTGCATAAGCTGTCTGAACACTCCTGATCATAAAAACAAAAAAAAAATAATAATAAATATTGAAACAAATAATCAGTATATGAAATTCTATATGGTTATTAACCAACATTTAAGATCGTAAAAACTAAATATATAATTGAACAAAAAAAACAATGGGAGCCTCCTCTCTCTCTCTCTCTCTCCTCTCTATCTTTGCTAATCTCCATCTCCCGATGAAGTTACAGTAACTAAAAGATTCATTCATTTGTTTTTAGAATGACATGAAAAAAACATTAGTAGTAAAAGTAAATCTAGTTAAATTTAGGAGGATATATAGTTAGAAAAATGTGGTACATATTTAAATCCGCACTACTTGCAGTATAAACTCAAGATACTAGTTGGAAAGAATATGATATGCACAACTGAATCTATTCACACTTCAAATTAAATGAATCACAGCTGAACCTACTTAAAAATTGAAGGTCCTAGTCAAGATTCAAGTTAATATAATTTTGACTATATGTCCAATTATTAAGAGTGATTACTACACTTCTTTAAAACCAAAGTCAGATGACCCTGATCTTGGTTCAAACCTTTGATACTTCTACTTAATGAGGTAAAAGACTATGTGTATCGATAGTAATAGTTAATTACTTCATGATAAAGGTATTTGTGACTAATAAATGGTCATCTAGTGGATTTAAATTTGCAAATTAGGCTGACCCAATTTCAAATTTCAGAGAGAGTAGAACTACCGTAATTACACAATAAGAGTAGAACTGATTAGTATCTTAGTTTATATTTCTTATTCCTCAAACATGTTTTTAGTCAATCCAATCAGCCGTCTTGATATTGACATACTATCATACCTGCCAAAGCTCACATTAATCAGTTCGGAAGCTGTAGCTTGTTTTTCCAGTTCTGATAAGTCTTGAGCTTATTGAAAACTATAAGATTAAACGTGCTATCGTTTTCTTACCTAATTTTGTGCCCTGTAACAATTCACCCAGAAAATTATACAGAAAAACCCAAAATGAAGAGCTACATCGTCGGTTCCTAAAAGTTTCTAATGCATACTGACACAAACATAAGTTGGAGAGTATGTTTTACATAGTGAACCATGTAATGTAAAATTTGCATGTATTTTCCAAGTATTGAAAATGAATTTATAGCAAATGTGCCATTCTATAATATCAGATCAGTTAACATTTTCTTTGTGAATTTTTTTTTTTTATTATTTTTGTTTCAGGGTTAAAAAGTTGGAAGAGGAGCTCTGCTGAGTATGTGAGATCGTTCAATATATGCATAGAGTTGTTATGGTTTTTATAATGAATGGTGTTACAGCAAGGTGGTCTTTGCCCACAATATACAAATACGTACCAGTTTACCACCTTGTAATTAACTAGTAAGTTTTATTACACTTTTATAAGCATTAATTGGCAGCCATTACTCTATGTGTTTAGCTTTGAAATCTTTAATGCCGTAGCAATATATGTTTCTCTCCACCAACTCAGACAACTCTTCACAATTGAGTAGTGATTTTGCATGAAATTTATGAAATAGTTGTCTACTCAATAAAGTATGGCTTTTTAAGATCTAGAAAGTCATGGAACTGAATCCAGGGTTTTTGTTCATGAGGATGATTTGTAGGACTCAATAAATATGCTTTTGTGTGTAAATTCAGAAACAACCAAGAGCATATTTTTAAGTTTTTTTATAAACAACAGGCCAGGAAGTGAAATTTCCATGGAAAATTATAACTAAATTTAAGTGACCAACGTTGAGGTTCTTAACTGGGCGGCCTTAAATGCACATGAGGTTCTTCTTCTAATCCATAATTGAGGTTAGAGAAGAAAACCCTTTAAGTCTTCTGGAAGTCAAGTCAAGTCAATGTTTGGTCACAATAAAAATCATTTTGTTTGGTAGAAAGTGGGGCGGTCCGTGTGAATACCTCTTGTGTAAGCTTTTAGCTTGTCTTTGCTTGTCTTATCTTTATATTAACTTCATGGATTATGATTCTTGTTTTTTTTTTTTTTTTTTTTTTGGAAATCCGTAATTATCGCATGGTGACATAAATACAGACTTGGATATAATTAATTCCAGATAACTAAAGGATTTATTGAGGTGATTTCTGGTTTGTCTTAGCCCTAGCCCATTAATCAATTAATCTTGAACTAAATCGGTATCACCAATCAAGTTTCAATTATCATAAATGAGTTCTTCCAATACAGAATTTAGTGGATCCCGTTGTCAATTTCTCGTATGTGTAAATTAATAATTATTTTTAATTAGAAAATAAGGAAAAAAAAAAAATGAACAAATGGCCATTTCTCAAGGTTATGCATATGATATGATAGGATAATTAATAATACTATACATTAAAAGATGATCGAGAGAAAGTTTAATTCTAATTTAAAATCAACCAATCATATTTTATCACTTAATATTGTATGAAAAATTCTATATAAAAATATTGTATATATAATTTTACTTGTATGATTTATTAAGTGAAAGACGTTTTTTGGTTTGTTTCAACTAGTGCGACAGTGATAGTGCCCATACAACACAAATAAATTAAGAACAATGCTAGTTTTACAAAGACACATACAAAGGGGACATACAAAGATAATCCCCACCCTTGATTTTCATGATTTCTCTCTCTCCCTCTCTTTCCGTTTTTTCTTTGTTTTTTTCTTCTAAATGATGTCACTTTATAACCCTTTTTGTAAAGGCCTTTTTAAGAATAACATTTTTCTAAAATTAAATACAGTAACAACATGAAAACCAAACAGAAATCCCACAATGTCATTGCCACTTCAATTGTCCATAAATAGGAGATAATATACATTGGTGAGGGCAAAAGTGATTAACTTGTTGCTCTTAAAATAAAAGTAATACTACTCTTACAAAGATTCTTATACAAAATGATGTGGCAAAAAATAAATAGAAAAGTGATTATAATAAGCTTGACTTTTTGTTTCACTCTTCCATTCATTTTTTGCCATCTCACTTTGTATGAAAATCTTAATAAGATTTATTTGTAAATATAGTATTATTATAAAATAAGATACCAATTCTGAATTAACATCCCAATATTTCCATCAAAACCCAAGAGACATAAAACCCAACAAAAAAAAGAAAAAAACTCTTACTAATACTCTATAACTTCTTTTTAGAATATTAAAAGTAAATCTCCTCTGAGTAGTCGAGTGATTCGATAAAGATTCTTGAATATATTACTTAAGAGATTTCGAGTTCAAGTCCTTCCTTAGTTGCTAATAAGGATAACCACTGAAACTCTTATCCGACCGATAGTTCTAGAAACCTGAAAAATTAATTAAGATACTCGTAAACTGATCCCAACACCTTGGTCATAAAAAAAAAAAATAAAAAAAAATGAAAATGAAAATGTAAATCCGCAAACACCATACACAGATAACATTGATTACATAGAGCGGGTTCACATATCAAATTGGAATTCTCAAAAATGTAATTATAGGAGACTAATAAGATAAGAAACTTCATACCGCTTAGATTGACTCATACATTAATGATTATATATATATATACACATAAAACGAGTTAATTAACAAGTAAGTCGATCATGAGTTCCATTCAATGTGATCAAGATTTAAATGAAAAAAAAGATATCATAATGATTGTATTGATGATAATATAATGGAGAATGACCATATATTATCAGATTAAAGAAATAATAGTTAGTGAAAGTAGTGTCAAAGAAAAGAAGAAATGAGAAATGAGAGAGAAGAAGAAAAAGGGAACAAAAGCACCTTCATAGGGCCCATTATATGTTCCTCAGTAGACCCTAATGTGATTTCGTCTTTCTCTCCACTGCACTACGACTCTTCTCTCTATTCTTTCACATCCTTATTTTCCCATTATCTAACTTCTGTTTTATAATTTCTTACCAAAATACCTAAAAAAAGGAAAAAAAATTCATTACCTACCTATTCTCTCTCTGTCTTCTCACCAAAAAATATAATCATGTCTCTACTATTGTTAAAGATTCTGCTAAGGTTCTTCACGATCGACGACGAACAACGTAACGATCAAGATCAGCACCACCACAACCGCCGCCTTTGAGCCGATATGGTTCAGAAGAGGCGGGACTGGAACACTTTTGGGCAGTACTTGAAGAACCAAAGACCTCGTTTCACTATCACAGTGAACTGTAACCATGTGCTTGATTTTCTTAGGTATCTCGATCAGTTCGGGAAGACTAAGGTTCATCTTCAGGGTGTGTCTTTTTGGACAACCCGACCCGCCTGCACCGTGTACTTGTCCTCTAAGGCAGGCGGGGGGAGCCTGATGCACTGATCGGACGCCTCGAGCTGCTATGAGGAGCACGGTGGTTTCCTGAAACAAACCCCTTCGGTAATGGAGCTATTCGGGTTATTTGCGCGAAGTGGGGAGTTCAAGCTAGGCTCGTGGGATTCTTATAAGAAGAAAAAGAAAGAGAAGCATCAAATCAAGGCCATCGACGAGGCTAAGTCTTCCAAACAATCAACTTAGTAGAGCTTCGGCTTCTTCAAATAAATGGTAAATAATTTAATCTCTTACACATACTTAATTTACTTCTTTATAATCAACTGTTAGTTCAACCAAACTAGCGAGAACAAAATATGGCGACAAATTAATTGATTTCGGTACATCAATTCATTCAAAAAAATATATATATGATACTGAAACACAAAATCACTCGTCTTCATCAGTAATTGGACATTAATGATTAATAAAGATCTAATTGAAGAGATAAGTCTTATATGTGGGAGGGGAAAGCCATGAGTCTTCATAAAACCTAAACCAGAAAGTAAAACCCTATATCTGGATATTCAGTCGAGAACTGAGAGAACTGTGGTACGTAAATTTGCTTTGACATGTTTACCCTGATTAATATTTGATGCCATTGATTAGAGGGCAAGAAAATAGTCTCTCTCTCTCATCATCAAGACACTGTTTGTGGCTTCCTAATTAAATATTTGTATTGTTCACTTTCCTTTTGTTGGCTCTTTTGCGATTCTTGTGATTTTGTGCTCCCCATGACTGACCATGTGTATATATACGTGCATGTGAATTATATACACTTGACGTGGAAATTAACGTTTATACATTCATATTATATATTTTAACATCATCATCTAGGACAACATTTGCTTATAAAATATATATATTATTTGCTTCACACAATTATTGATTCTTTGTCGGTGGAACTCTATATAGGACTCTTAAAATATAATGCGTTGTTTCTCACTGTTACCAACATTGGTTTAACTGCTATGAATCTTGTTTGTTTGTCGCTTACTAGAAGACATGACAGACTAATGAAAAGCACTGAAGAGTAGTAAACTTATAACTATGATGATGTTGACCTAGTGCATTTGGATTATTTGTGTCAGATTCGTAGGAATCTCTAAGCAATATCCATGTATAGCTCAAGTTAGATGATCATTTTGTTTAAATAGGTCGTCTATTCAAATCAACAATTTCTCAGTGAAAATTATAAAAAACGTGTGAACAGTACCAAGTTTAGTAGGATTATAACTCAGATGAACCAGCTAGCATTTGTCCAAAGAAGAAACCTTCGCGGGGAGGTAGCTTTAAATGATATTGGTAGTGTTGTGACATGATTTGTTCAAATCTTCACGGCGAAAGACTTTTATTTTAAAATACATTGTGAGATTTCCTTGTCTTCCTTGAGGCTGCCAGCCGTCCTTTTTACATTGCTTGTTATATAGAAAAGCTTCAGTATTTGTCAGACTAGCTACTTATGCTTCATCAAATTTCACCTCTTAACTACGTACATGCATGTCAAATACTATGTTTGCCACTTTTAAAATACTTTGTCTCTGATATCCCACAAGCCAATGCTAAGTATTACAATAGCCAATTCCAATATTCACGTAGCTAACGGTTGGAATATTGTGGTCACTTTTCTATTTTTCCCCTATGAAATTGTATCTTTAAAATAACTATTTATAAAGAATACAATGGTAAATATGAATATAATTTATGAGTTTTATTAGGATTGAAATATAAATTCTACCAGAATTAGAATATCTCATTAACTAGGGATGAGAATCAATTCAAGGTTATAAAAGAATGTGAGAACATATGTATTTGATATAATGATTATTAAACACTATGAGAGAATGTCTTAGAAACTGGGATAGTTTCCATTTAGGTACTGGGTTCATTGTTTCTGTTCTGTTTTAATTCCATATATTCACGGAGCTAACAAAGCAGCAAGAAGGAATATAAATTCGCAGTGATATAATGATATAAATAATACGGAGAGAGTGTCTTTGAAACTGGGATAGTTCCATTCTAGGTACTAGGTTCATTGTTTCTGCTCTGTTTTAATTCCATATATCACGTAGCTAACAAAGGCAAGAAGAAATATAAATTGTAATTGTGATATAGATTATAAATACTATGGAAAGAGTGTCTTAGAAACTGGGATAGTTCCCTCTAGGTACTGGGTTCATTGTTTCTGCTCTGTTTAATTCCATATATTCACGTCGTAAAAAAGCAGCAAGAAGGAATATAAATTCCTATTGTGAGATGCCAAACTCTCCATGGTTATCTTGGTATATATTTCAAGTTATATAGTCTTTTTTTTCTTAATGTAAACGTTTTTTTTTTTTTTTTTTTGGATTCTTTTGACATGAAAAACTTTGTCATTTTTTTTTTAGAGTTAACTGACAACTATAAACAAATATCAAGGTTAAAAAAAATATACAAAGTCACACTTGTCCATGTTCTTCCGTTCAATGAAGATAGCAAGTCATAGGTTGCCTAATATAGTTTTTACTTTACTCCCCTTCTGGTTGCTGCGTATAATTGTAATCCATGGTTTAGAAGAGGGAATGTGCGAAGATAATTCTCTACATTGCTTCTAAAAACTACCAAAGCCAAAGGAGAGAGAATTTTTACAATACTTAAGGATTAATGGTTTTTTTTTTTTTTTTTTTTTTTTCGATCTTTTTCTTTCACCATTTAAAGATATAACTAGAGCTTAAGTATTTAGAGCCAATATAGACGATCTTTACTTTAGACATATATGCAAGATGATCACAACGGCATTGCATGAAGCTGTTAATTCTCTTTTCCTCATCTTGGTGCTATCCAGTTTTTGTGTGCACAGATAAATGATGGGAAATGAGTTACCAATTTGTGAAACAAAGAATATATAGTTTGTGCTCAACGATGGCAATTGAGAGAAATGTGTTGAATAACATTTCATTCTGATCATGTGCTTCTCTTGAAATCATCTAAAAAAATAAAATAAAATTATTAGTCACACACTTGGAATCTATTGAAGCTTGTGAAGGTAATGTAAAGTGTTTATTGTAGACTGTAGTATGGTTTCATTTATTTTCATATGTGATCACCATGCCCATGAATCTGTGAATATATATATATATATCTGGAAGTCGTTGACATCATACTGATTTTGTTACTTTCTAATAATGAATCAAATTTGTGAGAATGCTTCTTATAATATTGTAATGATAGAATTTATACAAGAAAAATCAGCAAAAAGAATATCTAAAAAAAAAAGAGGAAAGAGTAAAGATTTGTGCAACAAATCATGTGATTCGTCACTTCTGTGATGTATTTAAAGCAAATGTGACAATATTTACCTAAAATGAAAAATGTTTGAATGAATTGCATTTTTATTAACAATTATGATCAAATATTGAAACAAATAATACCTTTGGGTAACCGAGGGTTTTGAGACTCTAGATGTATTATTCAAAGAGGTCATGAATTTGAGTCTCTCTTCGGTTGCTAATAGAGGTATCAGAAGTTATTATCTGACGGTAGTTTTAGAGTTCCGAGAGATTAGTAAAGGTGCATAAGCTGGTCTGAACATCTGATCATAAAAAAAAAAAAAAATAATAATAAATATTGAAACAAATAATCAGTATATGAAATTCTATATGGTTATTACCCAACATTTTAAGATGGTAAAAACTAAATATATAATTGAACAAAAAAACAATGGGAGCCTCTCTTCCCTCTCTCTCTCTCTCTATCTTTGCTAATCTCCATCTCTCGATGAAGTTACAGTAACTAAAAGATTCATTCATTTTGTTTTAGAATGACATGAAAAAACATTAGAGTAAAAGTAAATCTAGTATAAATTTGGAGGATATATAGTTAGAAAAATGTGGTACATATTTATAATCGCATACTTGCAGTATAAAATCAAGATACTAGTTGGAAAGAATTGAATAGCACAACTGAATCTATTCACACTTTCAAATTAAATGAATCACAGCTGAACCTACTTAAAAATTGAAGGTCCTAGTCAAGATTCAAGTTAATATATAATTTTGACTATTATGTCCAATTATTAGAGGTTGATTACTACACTTCTTTAAACCAAAGTCAGATTGACCCTGATCTTGGTTCAAACCTTTGATACTTCTACTTTAATGAGTAAAAGACTATGTGTATCGATAGTAATAGTTATATACTCATGATAAAGGATATGTGACTAATAAATGGTCATATAGTGGATTATAATTTGCAAATTAGGCGACCCAATTTCAAATTTATCAGAGAGATTTAGAACTACCGTAATTTACACAATAGAGTAGAACTGATTAGTATATTGTTTATATTTCTTATTCCTCAAACAATGTTTTTAGTCAATCCAATCAGCCGTCTTGATTATTGACATTACTATCATTACTGCCAAAGCTCACATTAATCAGTTCTGGAAGCTGTAGCTTGTTTTTTTCCAGTTCTGATAAGTCTTGAGCTTATTGAAAACTATAAGATTAACGTGCTATCGTTTTCTTACCTAATTTGTGGCCTGTAACAATTCCACCGAAATTATACAGAAAAAAACCCAAAGAGAGCTTACATCGTCTGGTTCATAAAAGTTTCTAATGCATACTGACACAAACATAAGTTGGAGAGTATAGTTTTACATAGTGAACCATGTAATGTAAATAAAATTGGCATGTATTTTCCAAGTATTGAAACATGAATTATAGCAAATGTGCCATTCTATAATATCAGATCAGTTAACATTTTTCTTTGTGAATTTTTTTTTTTAATTTTTTTGTTTTCAGGGTTAAAAAGTTGGAAGAGGAGCCTATGCTTGAGTATGTGAGATCGTTCAATATATGCATAGAGTTGTTATGTGGTTTTATAATGAATGGTGTTACAGCAAGGTGGTCTTTGCCCACATATATACAAAACGTACCAGTTTACACCTTGTAATTAACTAGTAAGTCTTATTACACTTTTATAAGCATTAATTGGCAGCCATTACTCTATGTGTTAGCTTGTAACTACTTTAATGCAGTAGCAATATATGTTTCTCCTCACCAACAGACAACTCTTCACAATTGAGTAGTGATTTTGCATGAAATTTATTGAAATAGTTGTCTACTCAATAAATGTATGGCTTTTAAGATCTAGAAAGTCATGAAACTGAATCCAGGGTTTTTGTATTGAGGATGATTTGTAGGACTCAAAAAATATGCTTTTGGTTGTGTAAATTCAGAAACAACCAAGAGCAATTTTAAGTTTCTTTATAAACAACAGGCCAGGAAGTGAAATTTCCATGGAAAATTATAACTAATTTAAGCATGACCAGCCTGTTGAGGTTCTTAACTGGGGCTTAAAGCACATGAGGTTCTTCTTTAAATATATGAGGTTAGAGAAGAAAACCCTTTTAAGTCTTTCTGGAAGTCAAGTCAAGTCAAGTGTGGTCACAATTAACTTTGCTTTCTGGTTAGAAAGTGGGGCGGTCCGTGCTGTGAATACTCTTGTAGCTTTTAGCTTTGTCGTTGTCTTGTCGTTATCTTTATATTAACTTCATTGGATTTGATTTTTTGTTTTTTTTTTTTTTTTTTTTTTTGGTAAATCCGTAATTATCGCATTGGTACATAAATACAGACTTGGAGATAATTAATTCCAATAACTAAAGGTTTTTGAGGTGATTTCTGGTTTTGTTTAGCCTAGCCCATTAATCAATTAATCTGAACTAAATCGGTATCACCAAATCAAGTGTTCAATATCATAAATGTTTTCAATACAGAAATTATTGATCCAGGGTTTGTTGTTACCTATATAAACATATTATTCATTTTTAGATATTATTAAATGATTATTCAGATTTTATTTCAAACTTTATGACCTTAAGTTTTATGTGATTATGACTAGTTTATCGAATCTAAAAATATAATCAAGTGTTAATCTTCTTGTTATACGTTAACTCGCTACGTCATTACTTATCAACTGAACCATAAAAATAATTATTTTTGGACCATTGGATCCGCTAGTCCAGCTACCCCAGCAAAGTAGAAGAAGATAGCATTGAAGAACTTCCCCCAACCTAAAGGCAAAAACATGAAAATAGCACCTGTAGCTTTCGTCCATATTCACTGTATTAATAGTTGAAAAAAGAAGAACAATCCATTCCAAAAATGTGGTTTTTGAGCTAAATGAAGAAGGTCATTTTCCATGCGTTATAATCACTTTTCGAAGTTATTTTTCCTTCAACTTGCTTCAAGAATCCAGACATATACCAATATCATATCAAATCTGCCGTAATATTAAAGGTTCATATTGCCCATTAACATGGATTAATTAAAAATTTTATGAAATTAATTTAAGGATTGATTTCTTGAATTAATGGTCTTCGGGAAGTACATTTATTCCATGGAGAGTGAAGGTGAAATGCCAAAGGCAAAGGCAAAGGCAAAGCCGAACAAAACTGGCACTTAAAGACAATATGAAACTTCAAACAGCGTTATTATGATAGGTCAGAACAGCGTTATTATGATAGATCAGAGGCATATACTGGAAAATGGACCCATTTCACAAAAATGTCTTGCAAATTTGTATCAAACTATCAATCCTTCTTTTCAGTGTCTTGTATTTTCAATTGATCAAAGATTTGTATGATCATGGAAGAAAAAGAAAAAAAAAAAAAAAGGAATTATTCTTTTTCTTTTTATCTTCCTGCTAATGGAAATTTTTGTATTATTATCCCACTGTCATGCATCAGAAATCGAGAAATCCTGACCATTGTATAAAGCAAGTATATATGCAGATATTTGATGAGTTGATTTATATAGCAGATCATGAATCATGATATCAGATTTTTTTTGTCTTCCACTTTGGGCTTGTATTAATGGTATTAATCATCATTCTCCATCCACCTTAGGTGTACCTCAGTTTTCCTTCATTTTAAATTCATGTCCACTAAAAAACTATGGATTCTTATAATTAATTCTTATTATTAGATTTTCGTAATATAGGGTCCAAGTCTAGAACAGCAAAAGATCACAAGCCTACAGTGGCAAAAACAACGCGCTTAGTTGATTCAATTTTTAATTAATTGATAATAATTAGAAGTTTAATTAATTTAAATTTTGGACCCCATATCCGCTGCAGCGAAAGGAAAAGGTATTGGCCTCTTCTTTTGGCTGTATCTTGAGATAAATTAACTTTTTAATCAAAGATAGAATGAAAACAGTACTCAGTCTCTGTCTTCCTATGTAGTCAACCTTAAATGCGAGAAAAACCATGTTCATCCTGTTAAATTCCATCACTCAGATTTTATTTTAATCACATTTTAGCATGAGATGCATGCATTATCATCAATATCAGTCATTTCCCTATCTCTGAATCCGCCAATCTTCAAACAAAATCAAGTAAATCCCAGAAATTAATTTTGAAAGGTTGAAATATTACCCACCACTCTCTTTTATGATACTCATTACTTACCAAAATACATACATATATATATATATATATATATTACCCACCAAAAATATATATATTGATCATCAGGAATCATCAATAATGACACTTATAATAATATACCACGTCCTTTCTTTATTATTGGTCATTATTTTTGCGACTGCAGAGCCAAATATAATCCAAATTAGTATTGCTTTAGAACATCAGTTTTCTTAATATGTTTCTATATATGTAGAATTGTTTTCTTTCGGAATAAGAATATAATTGTGTTCGGAATTAAAATAAATTTTTATTAGAATATGAGATTTGAATCATATTAGAAATGATATCTCATGTATTACCAATAAAAAGTGGTTTAATCCTAGAGTTACACAATCGAATAGAATAGAAGACAATATATACCACAATTTGAGAGTGAGAGACACCAAAAAGAGGTTTAGTGAGAGAGTCAATTTGTGAGGCTTGTGAGAGATCTTTATAATTTTTTTTTCTTAGGAAAATAAAATGGACGTAACTCTCATACAGAGAGCAAACTACTGTAAATATTTTATTTGTGTATGGTTATTTATTTATTTATTCTTTGTTTACTTTACTTTCGTTTTCATAGGGATTTAGGATTTGTTAGCATCTAAATTAAATTTCCACAACAATTATTGCTTTTTGGTGGCGGTAAGTAGATTATGGTGTTAATAAGATTTACAGTTGTAAGCTTTACAGATCAAAAACTCAGCACTTCTAGAATCCCTTTTATTCCTACTCCTTTACTTAATTCAATTCTATATATTACAATGCTACGCTCTAGGTTACTCATAGATTAATGATTATATAGATATATACACATAAAACGAGTTAATTAACAAGTAAGTCGATCATGAGTTCCATTCAATGTGATCATAGATTTAAATGAAAAAATGATAATCATAATGATTGTATTGATGATAATATAATGGAGAATGACCATATATTATTAGATTAAAGAAATAATAGTTAGTGAAAGTAGTGTCAAAGAAAAGAAGAAATAGAAAATGAGAGAGAAGAAGAAAAAGGGGAACAAAAGCACCTTCATAGGGCCCATTATATGTCTCCTCAGTAGACCCTAAGATGTGATTTTCGTCTTTCTCTCCACTGCACTACGACTCTTCTCTCTATTCTTTCACCTCCTCCTATTTTCCCATTATCTAACTTCTGTTTTTATAATTTCGTACCAAAAAATACCTAAAAAAAGGAAAAAAAATTCATTACCTACCTATTTCTCTCTCTGTCTTTCTCACCAAAAAATATAATCATGTCTACTGCTATTGTTAAAGATTCTGCTGAAGGTTCTTCACGATCGACGACGAACAACGTTAACGACCAGCATCAGCATCAGCACCCACCACAACCGCCGCCTTTGAGCCGATATGAGTCTCAGAAGAGGCGTGACTGGAACACTTTTGGGCAGTACTTGAAGAACCAAAGACCTCCCGTTTCACTATCACAGTGTAACTGTAACCATGTGCTTGATTTTCTTAGGTATCTCGATCAGTTCGGGAAGACTAAGGTTCATCTTCATGGGTGTGTCTTTTTTGGACAACCCGACCCGCCTGCACCGTGTACTTGTCCTCTAAGGCAGGCGTGGGGGAGCCTTGATGCACTGATCGGACGCCTCCGAGCTGCTTATGAGGAGCACGGTGGTTCTCCTGAAACAAACCCCTTCGGTAATGGAGCTATTCGGGTTTATTTGCGCGAAGTGAGGGAGTGTCAAGCTAAGGCTCGTGGGATTCCTTATAAGAAGAAAAAGAAGAAGAAGCATCAAATCAAGGCCATCGACGAGGCTAAGTCTTCCAAACAATCAACTTAGTAGAGCTTCGGCTTCTTCAAATAAATGGTAATTAATTTTAATTTCTTTACACATACTTAATTTACTTCTTTATAATCAACTGTTTAGTTCAACCAAACTAGCGAGAACAAAATATGGCGACAAATTAATTGATTTCGGTACATCAATTCATTCAAAAAAATATATATATGTGATACTGAAACACAAAATCACTCGTCTTCATCAGTAAATTGGACATTAATGATTTAATAAAGATCTAATTGAAGAGATAAGTCTTATTATGTGGGAGGGGAAAGCCATGAGTCTTCATAAAACCTAAACCCAGAAAGTAAAACCCTAACCTCTGGATATTCAGTCGAGAACTGAGAGAACTGTGGTACGTAAATTTGCTTTGACATGTTTTACCCTGATTAATATTTGATGCCATTGATTAGAGGGCAAGAATATATAGTCTCTCTCTCTCATCATCCAAGACACTGTTTGTGGCTTCCTAATTAAATATTTGTATTGTTCACTTTCCTTTTGTTTTTGGCTCTTTTGCGATTCTTTGCGATTTTGTGCTCCCCATGAATGACCATGTGATATATCATACGTTGCATGTGAATTATATACACATTGACGTGGAAATTAACGTTTATACATTCATATTATATATTTTAACATCATCATCTAGGACAACATTTGCTTATAAATATATATATTTATTTGCTTCACACAATTATTGATTTCTTTTTGTCTGGTGGAACTCTATATAAGGACTCTTATTATATATATATGCGTTTGTATTCTCACTGTTACCAATCATTGGTTTAACTGCTATGAATCTTCTGTTTGTTTGTCGCTTTACTAGAATGACATGCAGATCTAATGAAAAGCACTGAAGAGTAGTAAACTTATAACTATGATGATGTTGCCTATGTGCATTTGGATCTATTTGTGTCAGATTTCATAAGAATCTCTAAGCAATTATCCTATGTATAGCTCAAGTTAGATGATCATTTTGTTTAAATAGGTCAGTTCACATTCCAAATCAACAAATTTCTCAAGTGAAAATTATAAAAAACGTGTGAACAGTACCCAAGTTTAGTAGGATTATAACTCAGATGAACCAGCTAGCATTTGTCCAAAGAAGAAACCCTTGCAGCGGGGAGGTAGCCTTTAAATGATATTAGGTAGTGTTGTGACATAGATTTGTTATCATATCTTCACGGTGAAAGACTTTTTAATTTAAAATACATTGTGAGATTTCCTTGTCTTCCTTGAGGCTGCACGTCCGTCCTTTTTTTACATTGCTTGTTTATATAGAAAAGCTTCAGTATTTGTCAAGACTAGCTACTTATGCTATCATCAAATTTCACCTCTTAACTACGTACATGCATGTCAAATTACTATGTTTGCCACTTCTTAAACTACTTTGTCTCTTGATATCCCACAAGCCAATGCTAAGTTATTACAATAGCCAATTCCATATATTCACGTAGCTAACGGTTGGAATATTGTGGCTCATTTTTCTATTTATTCCCATATGAAATTGTATGTCTTTAAAATAACTATTTAATAAAGAATACAATGGTAAATATGAATATAATTTATGAGTTTTATTAGAAATTGAAATATGAATTCTACCAGAATTAGAATATCTCATATACTAGTAATGGGAACCAATTCAAGGTTATAAAAGAATGTGAGAACATATAGTATTTGATATAATGATTATTAAATACTACGAAGAGAATGTCTTAGAAACTGGGATAGTTTTCATTCTAGGTACTGGGTTCATTGTTTCTGCTCTGTTTTAATTCCATATATTCACGTAGCTAACAAAGCAGCAAGAAGGAATATAAATTCACAATTGTGATTTGCCAAAATCTCTCCATGGTTATCTTGGTATATATATTTCAAGTTATATAGTCTTTTTTTTTCCCTTAATGTAAACCTTTTTTTTTTTTTTTTTTTGGGTAAACGTCTTTAGTTTTCATTTTTGTAAATTCAAACTCCTATACATTCACTATCATTACTAATACTTAAATATATATTTTTGTATTCTTTTGACATGAAAAACTTTGTCAATTTTTTTTTAGAGTTAACTGACAACTATAAACAAATATCAAGGTTAAAAAAAAAAAATACAAATGTCTACACCTCTTGTCCATGTTCTTCCCGTTCAATGAAGATAGCAAGTCATTAGGATTGCCTAATATAGTTTATTACTTTACTCCCTCTTCTGGTTGCTGCGTATAATTGTAATCTCCAATGGTTTAGAAGAGGGAATGTGCGAAGTATAATTCTCTACATTTGCTTCTAAAAACTACCAAAGCCAAAGGAGAGAGAATTTTTTACAATACTTTAAGGATTTAATGGTTTTTTTTTTTTTTTTTTCCCCGATCTTTTTCCTTCACCATTTTAAAGATATAACTAGAGCTTAAGTATTTAGAGCCAATATAGACGATCTTTGCTTCTAGACATATATGCTGATTACATGCCCATGAATCTGTAAATATAATATATATATCTTGGAAGTTGTTGACATCATGCATGATTTTTGTCTACTTCCTAATAATGAATCAAATTTGTGAGAATGCTTCTTAATAATATTGTTAATGATAGAATTTATACAAGAAAAATCAGCAAAAAGAATCTAAAAACAANTGTATTCTTTTGACATGAAAAACTTTGTCAATTTTTTTTTTTAGAGTTAACTGACAACTATAAACAAATATCAAGGTTAAAAAAAAAAAATACAAATGTCTACACCTCTTGTCCATGTTCTTCCCGTTCAATGAAGATAGCAAGTCATTAGGATTGCCTAATATAGTTTGTTACTTTACTCCCTCTTCTGGTTGCTGCGTATAATTGTAATCTCCAATGGTTTAGAAGAGGGAATGTGCGAAGTATAATTCTCTACATTTGCTTCTAAAAACTACCAAAGCCAAAGGAGAGAGAATTTTTTACAATACTTTAAGGATTTAATGGTTTTTTTTTTTTTTTTCCCCGATCTTTTTCCTTCACCATTTTAAAGATATAACTAGAGCTTAAGTATTTAGAGCCAATATAGACGATCTTTGCTTCTAGACATATATGCTGATTACATGCCCATGAATCTGTAAATATAATATATATATCTTGGAAGTTGTTGACATCATGCATGATTTTTGTCTACTTCCTAATAATGAATCAAATTTGTGAGAATGCTTCTTAATAATATTGTTAATGATAGAATTTATACAAGAAAAATCAGCAAAAAGAATCTAAAAACAAAAAAGAGGAAAGAGTAAAGATTTGTGCAACAAATCATGTGATTGGTCACTTCTGTGATGTATTTTAGAGCAAATGTAACAATATTTACCTAAACTGAAAATATGTTTGTTAATGAATTGCATTTTTATTAACAATTATGATCAAATATTGAAACAAATAATTACCTTTGGGTAGCCGAGTGGTTCGATAGAGACTCTTAAGTGTATTATTCAATAGGTCATGAGTTTAAGTCTCTCTTCGGTTGCTAATAGGGGTATTACTAGAGTTATTACCCGACTGATAGTTTTAGAGTTCCGAAAGATTAATTAAGATGCACATAAACTGGTATGAATACTCATGATCATAAAAAAAAAAATAATAATAATAAATATTGAAACAAATAATCAGTATATGAAATTCTATATGGTTATTACCCAACATTTTAAGATCGTAAAAACTAAATATATAATTGAACAAAAAAACAATGGGAGCCTCCTCTCTCTCTCTCTCTCTCTCTCTCTCTATCTTTGCTAATCTCCATCTCTCCGATGAAGTTACAATTAACTAAAAGATTCATTCATTTTGTTTTAGAATGACATGAAAAATAACATTAGAGTAAAAGTAAATCTAGTATAAATTTAGGAGGATATATAGTTAGAAAAATGTGGTACATATATATAATCTGCACTACTTGCAGTATAAACTCAAGATACTAGTTGGAAAGAATTATGATATAGCTCAACTGAATCTATTCACACTTTCAAATTAAATGAATCACAGCTGAACCTACTTAAAAACTTGAAGGTCCTAGTCAAGATTCAAGTTAATATATAATTTTGACTATTATGTCCAATTTATTAAGAGTTGATTACTACACTTCTTTAAAACCAAAGTCAGATTGACCCTGATCTTGGTTCAAACCTTTGATACTTCTACTTTAATGAGTAAAAGACTATGTGTATAGATAGTAATAGTTATATACTTCATAATAAAGGATATTTGTGACTAACAAATGGTCATCTAGTGGATTTATAATTTGCAAATTAGGCTGACCCAATTTCAAGTTTATCAGAGAGATTTAGAACTACCGTAATTGTATTTTCACATTTATAAAACTATGTGTTGATCAATGAGGTGATAATTATTAATAGTATATGATTTATATGTCTGGATATTATTTCTGATACCATTGTTCTTGATTGTAACATTTTTGTGAACTGTGGTTTGAGTAAATTACGCAATAAGAGTAGAACTGATTAATGTCTTAGTTTATATTTCTTATTCCTCAAACATGTTTTTAGTCAATCCAATCAGCCGTCTTGATTATTGACATTACTATCATTACCTGCCAAAGCTCACATTAATCAGTTCTGGAAGCTGTAGCTTTGTTTTTTCCAGTTCCTGATAAGTCTTGAGCTTATTGAAAACTATAAGATTAAACGTGCTATCGTTTTCTTACCTAATTTTGTGCCCTGTAACAATTCCACCCAGAAAATTATACAGAAAAACCCAAAATAAAGAGCTTACATCGTCTGGTTCATAAAAGTTTCTAATGCATACTGACACAAACATAAGTTGGAGAGTATAGTTTTACATGGTGAACCATGTAATGTAAAATTTGGCATGTATTTTCTAAGTATTGAAACTGAATTTATAGCAAATGTGCACATTCTATAATATCAGATCAGTTAACATTTTTTTTTGTGAATTTTTTTTTTTTAATTTTTTTTTGTTTTCAGGGTTAAAAAGTTGGAAGAGGAGCCTCTGCTTGAGTATGTGAGATCGTTCAATATATGCATAGAGTTGTTTATGTAGTTTTTTATAATGAATGGTGTTACAGCAAGGTGGTCTTTGCCCACATATATACAAATACGTACCAGTTTACCACCTTGTAATTAACTAGTAAGTTCTTATTACACTTTTATAAGCATTAATTGGCAGCCATTACTCTATGTGTTTAGCTTTGTAACTACTTTAATGCAGTAGCAATATATGTTTCTCCTCCACCAACTCAGACAACTCTTCACAATTGAGTAGTGATTTTGCATGAAATTTATTGAAATAGTTGTCTACTCAATAAATGTATGGCTTTTTAAGATCTAGAAAGTCATGAAACTGAATCCAGGGTTTTTGTTCATTGAGGATGATTTTGTAGGACTCAATAAAATATGCTTTTGGTTGTGTAAATTCAGAAACAACCAAGAGCATATTTTTAAGTTTCTTTTATAAACAACAGGCCAGGAAGTGAAATTTCCATGGAAAATTATAACTAAATTTAAGCATGAGCATCCTGTTGAGGTTCTTAACTGGGGCGTTAAATGCACATGAGGTTCTTCTTCTAATCCATATATTGAGGTTAGAGAAGAAAACCCTTTTAAGTCTTTCTGGAAGTCAAGTCAAGTCAGGTCAATTGTTTGGTCGCGATAAAATCATTTTGATTCTGGTTGAATACCTCTTGTGTATGCTTTTAGCTTTGCCTTTGTCTTTATATTGACTTCATTGGATTATGATTTTTTTTTTTTTTTTTTGGTAAATCTGGTAATTATCTCTTTGGATATAATTAATTTCGAGATGACTAAAGGATTTTTTATCCGACCACAAGGAAGAGGTGATTTCTTGGTTTTGTCTTTGCTTAACTCATTAATCAATTAATCTTGAACTAAATCAGTATCACCAAATCAAGATTCAATATCTAAATGAGTTCTTACAATACGGAAATTTATTGATCCAATGTCAATTTCTCGTATGTGTAAATTAATAATTATTTTTAACTAGGAAATAAGGAAAAAAATAAAAGAAGAACAAATAGCAATTTCCCAAGGTTATGCATAGGATATGATAGGATAATTCAAATAATATTATACATACAATATTCTCATACAATATTATATAACAAAAGATGATTGAGAGAAAGTTTAATTCTAATTTAAAATCAATTAATCATATTTTAACATATAATATTATATAAAAATATTGTATGTGTAATATTACTTGTATAATTGATTGAGTGAATTTGTTTTCAACTAGTGATAGTGATAGTGCCCATACAACACAAATAAAATTAAATACAGTAACACGGAAACCAAACAGATATCCCACAATGTCATTGCCAACTTCGGTTGTCCATAAGTAGGAGATAATATACATTGGTGAGGGCAAAAGTGATAAGCTTGCTGCTATTAAAATAAGATTCCAGTTCTGAATAAACATCCCAATATTTCCATCAAAACCGACGAGACATAGAACCCAACCAAAAAAATAAAAAATCTTACTAATACTCTATAATTTCTTTTTGGAATATTAAAAGTAAATCCTCTCTGAGTAGTCGAGTAATTCGATGAGGATTCTTGGATGTATTACTTAAGAGATCTCGAATTCGAGTCATTCCTTGATTGCTAATAAGAATAACCATTGAAACTCTTATCCGACCGATAATTCTAGAGACCTGAAAAATTAATTAAAGTACACATAAACTGACCTGAACATCTCAATCATTAAAAAAAAAAAAAAAAAAAAATGCAAATCCTCAAACACTATCCACAGATAACATTGATTACATAAAGCGGGTTCACATATCAAATTGGAATTCTCAAAAATGTAATTATAGGAGACTAATAAGATAAGAAACTTCAAACATCATCAGATGATAGCATCTGAGAAGAACGATTGTGAATAAACCTAATCTTGTACATTGCAAGATTAACTTACAAAGTTAGCTATTCAAATCACAAGTCTTACCACTAAAATCAGACATTGAGTCAGCCAACCTTTGGCCAATTCCAACGGTACAAAGTAAATTATAATGATCAAATGAAAAACCATAAGACAAGGGAAGATAAGAAGGAATTGAAACAGTTCCAACATTTTATCCAGCTAATAGCTGGTAATTCTGAGGCAAATATTAGCTGGAACCATATGTACTTTGTTGGGATATGAGTATATAATCAAGATTCTTCAAATTTGGCCGTCAGATAAACACTGTCAAAGCTCTCCTCAAGATGGCTAGCTATACATATCTGTAAGACAAAACAATGAAACAATTTCAAGAGTCCTGTTTTCAAAAAGGCGAAAATGACATTTACCAAAATAAACAAGAAAATGGAGAGCAGCATGCCATTAGTTCTACTTGTTCCTCTCCTCACTCAACAAGCAAAAGCATATATTTAGGTTTTTGTTCCGTCAAATTCAAACGGGAAGAACTTGAACATCATCTGTCCAGTCTTCACAGACAGTAAACAACCAGATCAATAGAGTTTTGAAATGATCATACTCCAATTGAAATCCATAACTTTAACCAGATTATACATGAAATAAATTAAGACATTAAACATGGATCCAGACATTTGAAGAATCAATCAAGCAGAAACCAGGATCACATGAAAACACATCCTGTGCTAAGAATCATATATTGCCACTTGCAGGCTAAAACCCATATCCATATGTAATAAGTCACAATGTATCCACCATATTCCATCAGATGCAAGTATATACATCTGGAACAATTCTTAACGTTTGATAACATAAATAAACCAAACAATGATGCAGATGCATAATTTACTTCAATACATGTTTGCCATAATAATCAAGACTACCTAAATAAAAGGGTGGGTTTATTAATACATATAACGATTCTCAATAGCTTTTGACTAAGTATTAAAAAGAACAACAATTGAGATTTACAGAATCAATCCATCGGATCATTTTGAAATGTTCCTCCATCTTCTTTGATGGCTATTAGAACCACAAAATGTCTGAACCCAAAAGACCTTCACTTATTCATTTCATGCCTGAATGGTTCAAAGCTCATCTAAAAAGGATTCATCATTAAACTACAAAACAATATAAACAAAGACATTGAATAAGGATCTGCATCCAACAAATCAAACATCAATCCTTCACTCATTAGAGAGCACAGAATGCCAAATGCAAGCACCAAAACAATTTATCAACAGAATGTGCATAACATTGTTCAGGATCTGTTCTTTGCTCCATATATGCAATTACCATTAAAAAATTTCAACAGGAAGTCATAAAATTGTTCAAGATTTGTTACTGCTCCAAATAACTGATATAACTCCATATAAGGCCCAATGATCTTCCAATAACAACCTTATAAGAAATTATGAAGATAACGATTCAGAATGCTGGACCATTAATTATATTCTGCTCCTTACAAATGCAGAGATGGTTAAAAAAATTTCATTTAGTAAAGAGAAAGGTAGAGAATTAAGATAAAGAATGAAATGAGAGAATATATGTCTAAATAGAACAAATTTTCAATGATATAAAAAAGCAAATATCGTTTGCCATATAATCTGCCAATACAACTGAGATAAACTATCCTTCACAATACAGTAATCTCCAACGATAAACATTTCTCGACAGCCAAAGCAAGTCTGTCTTAAACTCATCCATGTAAAAGCCTACACCTTATAGCTAATCCATCTAGAGTGGAAATTATCTCCATCAAACGGAAGGATCATCACAAATTGAGGTCCAAAATAACCAAAAATTTTAAATAATCAATGTCTATCCAACAGAATAGGCAAACTCCCTGAAACACATGTCTAGAATAAAGCAAACATTTTAACAAGGTATTCCCCATATAATTTTTATGGCACTCGAGAAAGTACTTTATAGCAGTAGAAGCTCAGACTAAAAATCAAATCCAATTTGTAGAAAGCAGTTTCATCAGAAGAAAAAAAAAATCCTTAATCAAACAATGTACTCAACAGAACAGTTCAAATATTGTAAGACTCTAAACATCAAATGCAAGTTATCTCATCAAGGATCACAACTACAAGAACATAAACCATATAATTGCAATCATCTACCTATCGTCATGTAAAAACACAATATTAAGATAGTTCATCTCCAAAGTAATGCAAACATAATAACAAATCAAAAGGCATTGGACTACCAAACACGGTCATCTGAAAATCCCAAAATTAGTCCACCTCAAGAACTGATGGAATCTAAAACCTAAGACAAAAATTTAGACCATATTGATTGTTAGTCCATAAATTTGAGCATCTCTAAAATGTGCTCAACAGATTTAACTTTAGTCTAGTTCTAAGAACAAAAATACAAGTAGGATTAAACGTAAATACAACAATTAAAGAGATGAAGCCTTTGGCATGGCAAGTCAAATAAAATAATCATTTGAATTTCTTAAACTCAACAAAATTGCCCTAATATGATTTGAACTTTCATTCTATAGTGCCATACAATGCCCAACCACACAAACACAATGCTCAAAATTAAACTACACAACAATAGCTAATAACAAGAGCCTATCAAGAACAGAACAACTTTTTTACAAAAACTAAGAAATTAACCATCTATTTAATAAGTGATATCTCTCACCATTGGGGCTGGACCGCTTGGAACGCTTGTTCCTCTCCAACTGAACCTGCATCTCGGTAAACATCCTCAGCCTCTGCATCTCCAAATCACTTGCAAACTGCATTCTCTGCTTCTCCAACTCCACCATCTGTCTCAACTTCTCCGCCTCCACTCTCTCATACACTTCCCCAAACCTCTCTATCGCCTTGGCCAATCTCTTAACACCAAAATTCTCTTCATTCTCATTCTCTTCCTCTTCCGCCTCCTCCTCTGCCTCTTCCTCCTCACTCTCCGCGGCAGCTGCTGCAGCAGCCACAGCCGAATAATTCCTATAATACCCCTCGCTGTTATATCCTCTTTTCTGCGGCAAGGCCACAACCGTCGCCGCGGGAATTGGCGTCAAATTAGGACTACTAATATTATGGTTCATATTATTGTTATTGTTAATGGCATGCGTTTTCCGGTACGACAACGGAACGGCAACCGGAGGAGATTGTGATAATTTAGGAGAAAAATTTGACGACGCTTTAACGTTACTTCCGATCAAGGCGTCCATGCGCTCGAAAAAGGGCCAAGAAGATGTTAGGGTTCCGTTCGAAGAGGTGACACGTGTCTTCTCTTGCTTGTACTTTTTCTTGATAGTATCGATCCGATTCTTGCATTGAACATCGGTTCGGTGCGTTTTCTTAGAGTGAGCGTGGAGAGCGTTGACGGCATCAGCCACATCTTGCCAATCCTTTTGACGGAGATTACCTCTGTTGAGCTCCATATAACGGCGGCCCCAGGCGTCAACGAGAGTGGAGGTAGCCTCTTCGCTCCAGCAATCTTCACGGACAGGTAACGGACGCGAGTAGGGCGCGATGGCAGTGGTGGTGGTGGTGGTGGTAGTTGACGGCGTGAGGGAGTCCGTTAAATCACCCATTGAATGTTAAAATTTGATGCGAAGGTGATTGGAGGTATGGATCGTTGATGATATGTGACGAAGAAGAAGAAGAAGAAGAAAGAGAAAGAGAGAGAGAGAGAGAATATGAGAGATATAATAGAGAGATACAGGTCGGTGCGGCGATGATGACGCGCCGGGAGCAAGAGGGAAGAAAGAGTGAAGGGGTGGGTAAGGGATGAGGAGAATAATTGAAGGGTCGCCGGGATGCGGGTAAGCGCGTGAAGAGTAAGCATAGGGTTGAACGCTTGGGTGTCATCGGATTCGGCTCGGCTACGGTCAGAGCTGGCAATTACGTTACGTTTCTTACTACTATTAGGAAAAACGCTATTGCTAGTTTGCTACTACTGCTATGTCCATTACTATATTAACTAGATTTTCTTTATTTTCTTTAATTTAATTTAATTTAGATTTAGTAATTAATTAATATCTATAAATTATAAAACACCAAATTTAAATAAGTTTTACTGGAAAAAAAGGTTTGATGAATTTTGTTTAGTCACACATATGGTAATATAGTAAACATGAGATTTCAATAGGTTTTCGGTTTAAATTTGTGTGTGAATATTCTTTATGGTAGGTATGGGTCAACATAAAGTTGGATTTATATTATTATTATTATTTTATAATCGGAGTATTCGAATAAGCTGACATGTATCTTGTCTAATTTTTAAAGTTCATTAAATACCCTATAAGTCTAATATTTCAAGTTAAACCACAAATATATGGTAGATGACCACAACCTCTGTGGTCTATATCTATTGAACACCCTATAAACCTAATATTCTAATTTAAACCACAAAAATGTGATAAATAACTCCAAGATAATTTGAATCCAAAAAGCCAATGAAGGAAGCAAACCATCATCACCAGGCCAACCTCTTGAGTTTCTATTCAGGTTTTATTACTGTTGAAATGAGCTTTCTATATATATAAAAATTAATATTATCATATTAACATGAAAAAAAATAGAAAATAGAAGTTATTTATTATTTATATTTAATTTTTTAAGGTATTTATCAACAAAATGATATAAAAATGTTTAGAAAATAAGAGGATAATTTAGCGTTCAAATTAATTAATTGATTAAGGATTACGTAAAGCTGATGGAGGAGTATTTTGGGTTGAAAAGCTCCGTTGGTAATATTGTTTGATGCAATTTGTTTTTATCCAAAATTATAATTACGGGTTTTGTTTCAGAGTCCATTTACTGGAAGTGTGAGGGCAAAAGAGGAAGGGAAATTGGGCGGTTGCGTCAATGTGGGGATGAAATTGTTGATGAGCGGCAATGATGCGCCGGCTGTCTGACAGATGCGTGAGCGGTACGGCTTTAGATGGCGTCAGCACTTTGGGCTTGGCTCAGCTTATGGTTCGGCTTGCACGTCGCTGTTTCTTGTCAATAGGTAGAAACCGAGTTGTAGAATTTTTATGGTTGGTTTTTAATTGAGTTCACTTTGTTTGACCGGAAACGGAACGGGGGATGGGTTTCTTTCTGGTTTGTCTGTTTTTATTCTTTTGCATTTAAACTAGTTATGGGTTTCTATCTTTCTATTGGAAGCCCATTAAATACACCTCGCAGCCCAATTACGTAGGTGTTAACAAGCATCAGCCCGTTAAATAATGTTTTAGAAACATTTTGACCATTTTTAGGCTCCATCAAATTTCTTTTGACAATTTTAACCTTAATGAAAATTATTAAAAATGACATTATAATTTCTAATTACAATCATACTCTATTTATATTTTTCTTTTAACTTTTACTTTAATTCTTAATCATAAATCCTAACTTTAAATCTTATAAATCATTAAAACATTTTTTTTATTTCAAATATTTCTTTTTTTTTTTTTAATGAAAACATATTACCTAAGTGTTTAGAGAAAATAACCACAAACGTGAGAATTTGAATATGAAGGAAAAGAATAAGTTTTGAATCAAAATTAAGAAAAAGAGGTATAAACCAAAACAAAAAAAAAAAAAAAAAAAAAAAAAAAACCTAATTAAGAAATTAGGGAAACCCTAATAAGTTTGAAATTGAGGAAAAGTTGTATAAACAAAAAACTCTAATTAAGTTTGAATTAGGGAAAAGAGACGTAAACAAGAACCCTAAATAAGCAAGGTTATTTTTGGTATTAAATGGGGTTTAAAAAGAAAAAAAAAATTAGTAAAGGTGCATTTAGCAATGGGGGGCAATTAATCAATTTGATGGGGGCTAAAAAACTACTTCCCGTCTCAATATTCACAACCTCATTATACGGAAATTATTATTGTATTTCCAATTTTTTTTAGTGTTTTTGTTTTTAAAATTGATTTACGAATTAAACATTCATTTAATAATTTCGAACATTATCTAGAATGGATAATTTTATCTACAAATATTATATAGTTTAATCAGTAACTTGATGTCCTAATATTAATTCATTAAAACTATACTTAAATATCATTGGATTCAGCTCATCAGATTTAAATTATATTTTACAACACATATCCAACAATACATATTGCATGGGCCAAAAATCATATTGAGTCTGACGAGGTCCAATAACGAAATAAACATATTACGCTCCAGTGCCTTAACCCAATTCCGGTTGGATCTATGCTTAATTCATCTTGTGAACTAACCACTCTATGAGTTAGGCTATCCTGAAGTTAAGATCAATCGGGTTTCAACCCATTAACCCACATTTATCCCAAAACACGAATCAAAATCCTATTTACTTTATACTTTAGTCAAGATCCAGAATCTTACTTAAAGTCGTAACCCTAATTCGATAAAAACAAGTCTCAAGACTTCGTTCCTAATTGAAACTCTTATACCAAATAGGACTCAAAGTCCTACTAGGACTTCAACCTACTTGGTTCACTATATAAATAGGGGCAAACTCTCTCATTATTCATTTAGAAATTACCCATAGCTTTAGCTCCTAAATTCTTGGTCTCAAGAATCACCGCTTCCCTTGCCGTAAAGATTATTTTCGACTAACTTTACCACCTTCAACCACCACAAAGCTATGATCTAGCCACTTTGTTTTAGTCTAGCCCTGGCCCTATTATAACGGTAAACCCTTCCCGCTCTCAACCCTTACTAAAGTACCTTCAACCTCACTAACTTGAGCGTCGAAGTGTTTATGGCAAACACTACACCGATGTCACCCAAGCCTTCATGTTCTCTTTCTCTCTTTGTGTAGGTCTATCAGATTGTCAATGTCTCGCTTCTCAAAAGATTTGTCCCTTCCGAATCAACCTTAGATTTTACCATTATAGTTTGGCACCCACCGTGGGGCTCTGATAATCTTTCGACTCAAAACGACCTGCTCCTTTCGTTCTTACTCCCTCCGTTTAGCCATCATGACTAGAAGTACTGAAACCCCTACACCTAATGACGCATATCAGATTACGGCTCTCGTCGCACTTGTGTAAGAGAGCAACGACAAGTACCAAACCCTTGAAGCTCAAAACACCGCTATCCGTGCATAAAATCAAGCCCTTTAAGATAAGGTAACCTTAAACCTCTATAGCCCACAACAATGTCCTTAGGCCCACGTCAAAGTTTTCTTAGGATACTGACAAGAAGGATCTCTTAAGCAGACGACCATCATGGATAGTGAACCAAGCCGCTTTGGCCTTCAGTCGGCTTGTATGATTCATGGATGACACCCATCCTTTATTACTTAGGGAATGATGAGTTTCCAACCGACAAGAATGAAGCACGTTAATTGAAGGCCAAAGTGGTTCTATTCACCATCTATGATGGTCGTCTGCTCAAAAGATCTTACTCAAGTTTGTACCTTAAGTGCATTACCCTTGAAGAAGCTAAGTGTATACTTGTTGAGCTCCATGAAGACGAGTGTGGCAACCATGTCGAGGGACATCGACTCGCCAACCGGGCACTCACGGTTAGCTACAATTGGCCCATAATGCGCTCCGACTTGGCCAACTATTTTAAACATTGTGATAGTTGCCAACGATTTGCCCAAGTGTCACACCTTCCCCCTGAGTGGCTCAACTCCATCCTCACCCCTTAGCCAATCATAAAGTGGGGAATTGACATAGTTGGAAAGCTTCCAACAACGTCAAGATAATGGGTTTACATGCTTGCAGCTATTGACTACTTTACCAAGTGGATCGAGGCCGAAAAATTGGCCTAAATCAAGGACTAAGAGGTAAACCACTTCATCTGGAAGAACATCATCTGCCGGTTTGGCCTACCAAATGAGATAGTCACCGATAATGACTCCTAATTCATAAGCTTCGGCTTCCAAGTCTTCTATAAAATGTGGGGGATCAAGCTAAGTTTCTCCACTCTACGCTACCCCTAGGCAAATGGACAAGTCGAGTCATCTAACAAGATCATCATCCAAATAATGAAAAGAACTTCAAATGGAAGTAGCCACCAATAAACTTCCACTGAAAGAGAAAAATTCCAAGACAAGAAATTAAACAACTGTAGATGTAAAAATCTACCTGTGCGGAAGGAGTGACTGATCCCGTGAGGTTGAGGCCATTAGCGATCTACTGTACCTACACACGTAGAGAAACAAACGTGAAGCGATGAAAAATACCAGGGTGGTGTTTGTCGTAGGCACTCCGACACTCAAGTCAGCAAGGCTGAAAGGCTGATTTAGTGAGGGCTAAGGAGTAGAGAGGTTACTAGAAGTTTAGCTGGGGACTGTGACTACGGCTGTGATGTGAAGTTCTCAAGCTAGAACTCCGGGGTTTGTAGATGTAGTGTAATCTGCCTTGTGAGAGGGTTGGCCTCTGTTTAAATAGTGACTGTCTAGTCTCCCAATCCTCGTGGGATTGGGAGTTCTCGTAGTGATCCATTCCCTCTTGGGATAAATCTTTTGGTCCTATTATCCCGGCGTAAAGAGGAGTCCAGGTATGACTCTGACACGGACCTTGGAGGAGTTGGAGTTGTAGTGGGCTACTTTACTTGTGTTTAGATAGGAATGTGATATGTGAGTGACCATGGGCTCTGAATTCGTTCATAGATCCAGGAAGTGAACTGGGACTAGGAGGCTTGTGTCTGGACAACTTGGGCCGACTGTACTTCGTATCAAATGAGCCTAATCCGGTGAGTTTTGGATTGGGCAGCATTGAGTTGGGCCTGGCCTTTTCCTCATTGTTAGACCTGTTTTCCCATTTGGGTCGAGGACGATTTTTAGCCCTAACAGTTTGCCCCCCACTCTCTGAGTTAAGGTTTTCTTAAGTCAGAGAGTAGGAAGCGAAAGAGACGAATTTGGTTGCCCTACCCTGGCGATCGATTGTCGGTGCAGCTGACCAGCTTGATGCGGGTGATTAGTAGTCAAAGGTCGCTCAGTATCCCCTACCGATCCGGACTATGTAGTCATCCCAACAGGGCGCGTCTGATCGGTGCGAAGGGCCGAATAGTCTGAGAACGAGACTTCTGGGGTTCATGTGCTCGTCCGGTGTGTCCTGTCGACTGGAAAAATGAGCTAGCATCCCATGACAGAGGCATTGGCTCGGTATCCCAGGTCGAGTGAGTCAGAGGCAATCTTTAACTGAAGGTTCGTTCGGTCGGGGTATTTGGGTGATCGAATGGGTAAAATGGACTCGGCCGGCTTGCTAGACTGTATGACTTGCGTTGGGGTTCCATGTGGCTCTTCACTTGACTCCAAAAAGACGAACAAAATGCTCAAGCTTTTGACATGGCTGCCCACTCGTCCTCTATGGAAGACTGAATGGGCGTGGCCTCCCACTTGGTTTATCTGGGGATGGAATACTGGCTAGGCCATTCCATGCTGATCAACTAGTCGGGAGGATTTCTTGGGCCTACGAAGCATGGGGGCATGTTGGATCCATTTCAGAAGTCATGTGCTGAGTCGGTCGGGAGGACAGGGCGATTGAACCATAGCTTCTGTGCTGTGCTACGATTTCCTAGGTGCCCTGGATCACTACCACGTGTACGGTGGCGATCGGCCCCTCGTTTTGAAGGCGGGAAAACGAAGAGACCCTGACCGTTGACCAATTACGAGTTGCCACGTGTCCGCTTCTGTCAGATTTCTCTTATAAAAACTGAGGAACGGACTGTTCGTCTTCCATTTGCATTTTTCTTCCATTTTTTTGCAAACTTGTTTTCCTTTCCTTTTCCTTTCTTCTTTTTTGTTCTAGTTTCTTGAGCGACAGTGGTTTCTCTTTCTATAGTCTTTCGAGGTAAATATTCTTTTCTTTAGGCTGATTTTCTGGTTTGTTTTGGCTGTTTGCTGAGTTTTTGGAAGATACGATGAAGTTTTTGAAGTTTTGAGTAGGTTTCGATTGGGTTTTGAAGTGTTAAGAATACGGATTCTTAGAATAGGCGTAATTTGGGATTTCTAGTGGATTTCCGGCGAGTTGCCAGAATTTTTGGTGTTTTTCGGGTTTTTTGGATGGGACAGAGGAGACACCGGGTTACGTAGTACTCTGGCTCGGTTAGTCTGCCTGACCGAATCGAGTGATAGGCTGAGAGTTGTAAGCAGGCTATAAGTGGCCTAAGTCGGTCGTCCATCTGACCGAGTAGGGAGGATATCATGTGTGGTTAAGTTAAACAGGGGCTCGGTCAGTCTGACTGACCGAATAAGGTTGGTTCAGACATAAGTGAACTTCAAGTAGGGTAGGTCATCTGTTCCATCTTACCGAGTAGGGAGGGGATCGTGTGAGTTTATTAAGTTGAACAGGGGCTCGGTCAGTTTGACTGACCAAATAAGGTTGGATTAGGGGCATAGGTGAACTTCAAGTGGGATAGGTAGGCCGTCCGGTCTATCCGACTGGGTAGTGACGGGATCATATTGAGTGGTTGAGTAGAGCAATTGCTTGGTCGCTCCGGTCGAACGAGAAAAGGTACTACTGAATTTGGGATCAGGTCGGTCGGTTGCGAGGGTCGATCAAGGTTTAACTTGTGGCAAGTGGTGTTAACGAGGATAGGTCGATCGGCGTTGACGGGAGAACATGAGTTTAAGGGTGCTCTTACAGTGTTGTTCGATAGGTGGTGCAGGGCGAGTGGCTATCCGAAATTTGAGGAGTTTATTTTTGGAACAGACTCGATTGGTCGGGTTGGTTGGATAGGCTGAAATGTCATATTCGGAATCGAGTAATCCGAGCAGGGTTGGGGTGGATGTTGGGAATAAGTATGAACGTGCCCTGACCATAGTGATGATGCCCGAAGGCTCTGTTCCGACGGGTGTACGACCAATGTTACTGTAGCTGCCCCAGGGACTAGTGCTGCTGGTCCGAGTGGTTCGGGCAGGCATGGGGAAAGTGGGGAAGACTTCGAAAGTGTTGGTAGTTCACCCTCGTCCAGTAGTAACTTTGAGGAGCCAAGCCAACAGGGTAGTGGGATCTTGGCTAGGGATTATCCGCCCGTGCTTAAGGATAGCGACGTGTGGTAAATCCAGACTATGTATCATATTCCGAGTTCAGTGGAGGTCCAGGCACCACGGTCATACGAGCAGGTTGATTGGGAGGCAAAAGTCTAGGTTAGTGTTTATGAGAAGTGGTTCCATGATGGGCTGAGGTTGTCTATTCCTCGCCTCGTCTGAGAGGTGCTGAACCACTTCATGATTGCCCCATCGTAGATCATGCCGAATAGTTGGAGGTTGCTTATGGCCCTGGAGTAAGGGTGAGCATGGGTAGCGGGTAGAACCGGAACCGGAACGTACCCGAACCGATATTGTGCGGGTAGGTTCCGGTTCCAATTTTTTGGAACCGATACTGTGCGGTTTCGGTTCCGGTTCTTATGTGTGGAGGAATCGGAACCTGTAAAAAGGGTACCCTGTTTGGAACCTGTAGGGGGTACCCGGTTTGGAACCGATTTTTGGAACCTATTTTGGAACCTGTTTTGGAACTTGGACTACAATGAAATATTAGTGAATGTGAATAATTGAGGGTTTCTATTGTTTTATAGAAAAAATTTAAATAAAAAAAGTTAAATTTTTAGAATAACCTAATTAAATAAATATACGAATACAATTATACTTATTACATATAAATTACACCATATTAAAAGCTTTAATATATTATAATACATTAATATTAAAGTTTTGATTAATTAAGTGAATAATTGGAATTATGATCCAATTAAAAGTGTTTTACATTTTTAATGTTATTAAAATAATTATTTTTGAATAAAATAGTATATTTGATTGAGTAATAATATATTTAGTTATTTACTTCAATTATCAAGTTCTAAGTATATCTATAATAAATTAGTAATTAATTAATTATATATGATAAATTGATAAACATTAATAAATTTAATTACTAGTTAAATATCATACTTAATCAATTATAACATTACATTATAGTTAAATGATTACTTAATTAATTATAATTTTATAACATTACTTAATTGATTTATAGTATAATTAATTATAGCATTACATTAATTGATTACTACTTAATTAATTGACGCTTATAAGTATAACTTTGTAATATACTAATAATAATTAGAATTTTAATTAATTATAGCATTACATATAGATTTATAGTATAATTACTTAGTCAATTATAACATTTTATTATAAACAATAATACAAATTTAATTAAATGATTAAAAAATTAATTAATTATAATATTACATTAAAAATTTATAGTTGATTACTTAATAGTTAATTCACTATAACATTACATTATAGTATGATTATATAATTAATTAAATATTACATAATTAAATGATTACTTAATTGATTATGATATTATATTATAGATATTAATAATTTCTAATTTACTACATAAACATTAACATATATAATTAAATGATTAGAAATATATTAATTACAACATACATTATAAATTTATAGTATGATTAAGTATTAATTGTAACATTATATTATAAATAAATGATTACTTAATTAATTATAATATTCTATTATAAACAAATTAATTAAATATTATATTAAGAATTATAGTATGATTACTTAATTCATTGTAACATTTCACTATTTCTTTATAGTATGATTAGTTGATTACATAATTAATTATAACATTACATAATTAGATGATTATTTAATGATTATGACATTATATTATAACATTAATTATAACATTACATTATAACAATGATTACTAATTAAATGATTAGAAATTAATTAATTAAAATATACATATAGTTAAATAATACTTAATTAAATTATAACATTATCATTACATTATATTATGATCACTTATTAATATAGTATTACATAGTTAAAGATTACTTAATTAGTTATAAATTTATAACATCACATTATAAACATTAGTAATTTCTACATTATTATTTATTACATTACTTAATTAAATGATTAAAATTTTAATTAATATAAATAACATTAAAGATATATACTCGATTACTTAATTCACTATAACATTACATTATGTATGATCACATAATTAATTATAACATTACATAATTAAATGATTACTTAATTGATTATGAGGATGATATGTTTAAACATTAGTAATACTAATTACTACATAAACATTAGCATAATATAATTAAATGATTAGAAATTTAATTAATTATAATATTACCTTATAACATCATTATAAACATTATTAAGCATTACATTATAATTAAATAATTACTCAATTAAATTATAACATTATTATATTACATTATATTATGATCACTTACTTAATTATAGCATTACATAGTTAAATGATTACATAATTAGTTATGAATTTATACATTATTATAAACATTAGTAATTTACTATATTATACATTATTTAATTAAACGATTAAAACTTTAATTAATATAACATTACCTTATATATTTATATATGATTACTTAATCAATTATTATATTCCATTATAAACATTAGTATATTAATTAAATGATTTGAAATTTAATTAATTATATATAAATTATGATTTATAGTTGATTACTTAATTCATATAACATTACATTATACTATTATAGTATGATCATATAATTAATATAACATTACATAATTAAAGATTACTTAATTGATTATGACATATATTATAAACATTAGTAATTAATTATTAATTTACACAATACTTAATTAAATGATTAGAATTTTATTAATTATAACATTACATTATAAATTTATGGTATGATTACTTAATTAATTATAACATTCTATTATAAACAATATTACAATACTTAATTAAATGATTAACAATTTAATTAATTATAATTAAACCCTAAACCCAAATAGTATATTTGTTAGGGGTGTATTTGTAAACTTTTAAGGTATTTTTGTCATTTTTTAAACTAATAGGGAGGTACTTGGTTTTTTACAGGGTACCTCGGAAAGGAACCGAAACCTGCATTTTAGGTTTCGGTTCCTTGAATTGAAGAACCTGCACTGTGCGGTTCTGGTTCCGGTTCTTTTTTTTGGGAACCTGCACTGTGCGGTTCCGGTTTCGGTTCTGGTTCCCCCGAAAAATGGAGGGTACTCGGAACCGCTCACCCCTACCCTGAAAGATCTCTGTGTGCGGAATCAGGTGATGTTTGGGCTGCACGAGTTGTTGTATTCGTATTTTCTAAAGGAGAACGACAAAGAGAAGGGTCGATATCTGATTAACCTCAAGCATGATCGGTCTCACCTGGTGACCGACCTTCGCTCTAGTGACAAGAACTGGAAGGATCGATACTTCTTTATGCGGGGCTAGGCTGTCTTTGGGGAGAGAGGCCAGAGCGATATTCCGGGCAGTTGGCTAGCCACTGGTGAGAACCTTTGTCTTTCTTTGTACTTTGTTTACTAAATCTTATTGTGTTTTTTGCTTGCAGAGCTTGAGTACAATCGGGTCGGACAGAGCAGAGACGGTTTTGACGTGCATACCTAGAAGGTGTTAGCCATTTCGAAAGCGCAGAGGGATTGACGAGTAGTATTAGCAGAGGCCAACCTCAGGACCAGCCATCTCTGGGCCGAAGTAGAGGCGATTCAGCGAGGTATTCATTTCCCTTCATTGAAGCAGACTTAGGATGTGCTTCTGACCCAGTATTGCAATCATACCATTTATGGTGAGTCCCGGCTGAACCCACTAATAGTTGGAGAGTTTGCGCTTGCAGAGACACTGATGAAGAAGTTGACCGTCCCCAATGCGAGTGAGTTTATCTCTCGGCGTTGGGAGAAGAGGAGGAGGGAATCCTCGACCAGAGAGGATAGAAGAGTGGAAGATGTAGTGGTGACATCGCCGAGCCGTCAGTCCACTGCTGGAGCAGGGTCGTCCCAAACAGCGATCTTGGATGAAGAGACTGAGACTATTGCCTTCCGTATTCCAGCTTCTGCATCGACCTACTCTGACGCAACTTCCATGAGCAAATTGGCTGACTATTTTCTATTCCCGACGGACGAGACCCGTTTGAACTAGATGGGGGCGGTCGCGGCCGCAAACTGGGGGGGTGTCCCACGCTTTTCAGGTAGGGCAGTGGTTTTATTTGATCTTGTTCATCACGGTTTGTACTAATGACAATGTTTTCTTGTGCAGGCATTCATGAGCAGTCTGTACCTGAGGAAGTCCGTAGTGGCGTAGGAGAAGATGATGCATGATGTGTCCAAAGTGAACTCCAGTCTGCGCTAGAGGGAGGAGGGCAGCCCAGAAGGCCGAGCAGGAGAGCCAGCAGCGTCTAAAGGCGGCTGAGGGTGAGTTGGAGAGGCTGAAGAGAGAGTTAGCCGAGAAGACTGCAAAGATTGAGTCCCTCAAGGAGTAGTGCCTCACCATTGTTGATGCGCCATTATTAGGGCAAGGGGGGAGCTCATGCTCAAGTATAAAGCCGGGAACACTTCCCACTAGAATCTGGATGAGGACATCCAGCTCATGCAGGAGATGCTGGAGGAGGGGGCTTAGCACATGGAGGAGCAGATTGACAAGCAGATGCTCTATTTTGTAGTCAGTCGGGACCATCGGTCACTTGGCATGTCAATGACCAGGCTGCAAGGAAGGGTATTGGTGCTGGCGATGGAGTGACCGAGTCAGAGATAGGAGAGATGACTCGCATCAACGACACTTAGCTTTATTTCTGTTTGCTCATGTATTTTGGGGCTTGCGATGCCCTCTCTTGGCATGTGTGCCTTTTATTGTATTTCTGAACTAAGCCGACTGAGGTTGTTTATATGTTAAAACCTGCTGTTCTGTTTTTGATGTTTTCCTTATGGGTGAATGAGTTATTGATTGCTTCTTTATTCGTAGATGCACTAGGGGTTGAACTCTTATACTTGTGCTGTGACTTTGGTGCAGCCTAGTGGCTGAGTTGCGTAGACTCTCTGTTAGGCTGGATCGATGACTTATCGATTTTTTAGGTGTAAGAACCATTCATTCGGTCTGGCTGTCTGGGTTGATAGCTTCATGAACCGGGTAGGGCCGATCGACGGTGTAAATTTGTGGATCGGGTAGACCGATCCTAAGGTGTGATTTCGTGGATCGAGCAGGGACGATCTGAAGGTGTAATTCCATGGATCGAGCAGGCTTGATCCGATTGTGTAAATCCGTGGATTGAGCAGGGTCGATCCGAAGGTGCGATTCCATGGATCGAGCATGTTCGATCCGAAGGTGTAAATCTGTGGATCGAGCAGGGTCGATCCGACGGTGTAAATCCGTAGATCGAGCAGGGTTGATCCGAAGGTGCGATTCTATGGATTGAGTAGGGTCAATCCGAAGGTGTAATTTCGTGGATCGAGCAGGGTCGATCCGAAGGTGTAAAAATAATTTGATCAGGTGAGGTTGATCCAAAGATGTGAAATTTTGAATGATACTTCATTAAATTCGGGCCATAAGGCCGACTGTTTATGAGAAGGTGGATAGGTCCACTCATCCCTTTAAAATAAAATAAATAAAAAACAAACATTTAAACGAATGAGTTCACCTAAAAGTAGTAGCATTTGAGGTGGACTGCATTCCAACTGTTGCTGATGTCTTTGCCTTCCGGAGTTTGGAGTCGGTAGGCACCGTTCCTCGCTTTTTTGATTATCTTGTAGGGACCCTCCCAAGTGGGCCCGAGTTTGCCTGAATTGATCTCCCTAGTGTTTTGAAAGACTTTGCGAAGGACCCAGTCGCTAGTTTGAAAGTTTTGATCCTGACATTGCGGTTGTAGTGTCGAACAGCCTGCTGCTAGTAGTTAGCGTTGCGGATGCTGGCCTGTTCGCAGAGCTCACTAACAGTGTCCAAGTTCTGGCAAAGGTTCTGGCTATTGATTTCCTTGTCCACCCATTAGAGCCTGGTGGACGGAACTGATACTTTGGCTAGGATGACTGCTTTAGAACCGTATGTGAGGGAGAAAAAGGTTTCGCCTGTTGACAAGCGAGCTGTAGTTCGGTAGGACCAAAGGACTCTGGGTAGCTCATCTGCCCATGCACCCTTCGCTTTCTGCAATCGTTTTTTCAGGGTTTGCATGATGGTTTTATTCGATGACTCGGCCTGGCCGTTGGACTGGCCGTTGTGGGGGGTGGAGAAGCTAAACTTGATCCCCCACATGTCGCAAAAATCCCTGAAGCCTAAACTGATAAACTGGGATCCATTGTCGGTGACGATTTCCTTTGGTATCCCAAACCTACAGATGACATGTTTCCATATTAAAGCTTTTACCTTTCTGTCCCTGACTTGTGCGAAAGCTTCAGCTTTGATCCACTTGATGAAGTAATATGTCACAGCCAACATAAAGACTCGTTGTCCGGGTGCAGTCGGTAGTTTCCCCACTATATCCATCCCCCATTTCATGAAGGGCCAAGGTGTGAGGATGGAGTGGAGTCGCTCGAGTGGGAGGTGCGAGACATGAGCAAATCTCTGACAACTGTCACACTTCTTAACATAAGTAGCTGAATCAGTGCGTATGGTTGGCCAGTAGTACCCAGCGGTGATCACTTGGTGTGCAAGGCTGCGTCCCCTAGCATGGTTTCCACATTCGCCTTCATGGAGTTCGGCGAGAACACGTTTGGCCTTCTCTGGGCTTGCGCACCTGAGATAGGGACCCGAGAATGATTTCCGAAGGAGTTGGCCCTCATAGATGGTGAATCTGGCAGCTCTTGCTCTCAGTCGGCGTGCTTCACTCTTGTCAATCGGGAGTTCATTGTGCTCTAAGTACTTTACTATCGGGGTCATCTAGCAGTCGGCTAGCTCAATATCCATTGTTTCCTCGGGTGACTTGTTTGGTGTTTGCTCCTTCCAGTTGGCTGGCCATTGCAGGAATAAGAGAGGGATGGATGACTGGGAAGAACATTGGAGTGTTGAGCCAAGGTTGGCAAGGGCGTCAGCGTGAGAGTTCTCCGCTCTTGTTGGGCTTGCAATTCTTTGACCAGGTTCAAGTATGCGGTCATCTTTAAATCGCGTGCCTGGTAAGTACCTTGCAACTGGTTGACTACGAGCTGGGAGTCGGACTTCACTTCCAGTCTCTTCGCTCCGATTTCTTTGGCTAGGGAGAATCCAACGATGAGAGCCTCATATTCAGCTTCATTGTTTGTGCACTTGAACCCACACCGTATTGCCCGCTGGATGACGTCTCCCTCGGGTGTAGTCAGTACTAACCCGAGTCCGCTTCCATTCACATTACTTGATCCATCCACTGAAAGAGTCCACTTGGAAGGTGACCCACCGTCCATGCATAATATTTCTTCCTCTGCTTGCATGGTGGTGCTCGAGGTGAAATCAGCAATGAAGTCTGCCAATGCTTGGGACTTGATGGCAGTGCGAGGCTGGTATGATATGTCGAACTCACTAAGCTCCATTGTCCATTATGTGAGTCAGCCTGATAGCTCTGGTTTGTGTAGTATCTTCTTGAGTGGGAAAGAGGTGAGCACGACTATGGAGTGACACTGAAAGTACGGCCTGAGCTTCCTAGATGCATGGATGAGTGCAAGGGCTAATTTCTCCAATTGACTGTACCGTGTTTCTGCGTCGAAGAGTGACTTGCTGACATAGTAGACTGGTAACTACTTTGCATCCTCTTCTCGAACTAACACTGTTGAGATCGCTGTCTCTGAGACGGCCAGATATGTGTAAAGCTTCTCCCAGTCCACAGGTTTGGAAAAGAGCGGAGGGGAGGTCAGGTATCTTTTCAGCTATTGCAAGGCTTCCTCGCAGGAGAGGGTCCACTCAAATTTGTCGGACTTCTTGAGTGCATGGAAGAAAATGTGGCACTTGTCGACGGATCTGGAGATGAATCGGCTTAAGGCGGCTATTCGTCCTGCAAGGCGCTGGGCGTCTTTTATGCAAGCTGGAGATGGTATACTGAGGATTGTTCTGATTTGGTCAGAGTTGGCTTCTATCCCTCGCTGAGTTACCATGTAGCCTAAGAATTTACCCAATGAGACGTTGAATGAGCATTTGGCTGGATTCAACTTCATGTTATACTTCCTTAAGACAGCGAATGCCTGGATGAGGTGGTCAAGGTGCTGGTCGACTATTAGGGACTTGACTAACATGTCGTCGATGTAAACCTCCATGGTGTCCCCGAGGTATTTGACAAACATTTTGTTGACTAGCCATTGATAGGTAGCCCCGGCGTTCTTAAGATCAAATGGCATCACCTTGTAGCAATAGGTTCCCCTTTTTGTGATGAAGGTTGTCTTCTCTTGGTCGTCCGAGTGCATCAAGATTTGGTTGTAATCTGAGAAAGCATCCATGAAACTAAGGAGCTCATGGCCTGCGGTCGCATCAACCATCATGTCGATATGTGGGAGCGAGAAGGAATCCTTAGGGCATGCTTTGTTTAAGTCAGTGAAGTCGATGTAGACTCTCCACTGTCCGTTCTTTTTCTTTACAACCATGATGTTTGCCAACCATTCGGGGTAGTGGACCTCTCTGATCATACCATTACTTAGTAGCTTTTTAACCTCTTCGTTGACGATCTGGTTATGCTCTAGGGCGAATTTCCTTCTCCTCTTCTTCATTGGCTGGTGATCCGGATCTACTTTGAGTTGGTGGACCATTGCCTTTGGACTGATTCCTGTCATATCGACGTGGGACCAAGCGAAACAGTCTTGATTCTGCCTGAGGAATTCTATCAGCTTTTCCCTTGTCTCGGGCTTGAGGAGGGAACCTATCTGTGTCTTTCTCTTAGGATCATCTGGGTGTATCTGCACTTCATCCAACTCTTCCATAGATGGTTAATCTCGCTTGGTTAGAAGGGTTGGATGGGACTGTAATTGCTATGAAGCGTTACCCTTGCCCTTGAAGGCGTTCTTGTAACAATCTCTAGAAGCTTTTGGGTCGCCCTTGATTTCTCGTACTCCCTATTTGGTAAGAAACCTGATTGTTTGGTGGAAAGTGGATGTGACCGCTCGCATGTTGTGGATCCAGGGTCGGCTCAAGATGCCATTGTAGGGTGAAAGGGTGTCGATCACTAGGAAGACAGTTTGTTTGTTTACTCCACTAGCATAGATAGGAAGGACGATCTCTCCGATGGTGTGCTTCTGCTCAGAACTAAAACCAACCAGTAGGGTCGGCCTTCTGTTGACGTTTTCTTCTTCCAAACCCATAGCCTTCACTGCTGTAAGGAACAGAATGTTCGCTGATGACCCCTGTCTATGAATACCCTCTTGACAAGGATGTTGGCGATTTGGAGAGAGACGACTAGAGCATCATGATGAGGGGTGGCCAGGGTGACCGACTCGTCGTCTTCAAACTGAATTACCTGATGGGAGTGTGACCAAGAAACCGGGTGGATGGACTGGATCTCATGGTGGCTGCTGGCCTTGGCTTACCGTTTGGCTGATAAGTAACTGATCTCACTGATTTCTGACCCCCCGGAGATGAGTGAGCAGAATCCTTTTGGTGTGGATTCTCACGGGGGTGAGATGTTTCTTTAGTGCTTTTCTGGTTAATGGTGTGCTTCCTTTTATCTATCAGCAGATCTCGGAGATGTCCCCTCTTCAATAGTGTGGCGACCTCCAAACACAAGGCAATACAGTCCGAGGTGTTATGTCCATGGTCACCATGGAATTCGGACCACTTGGTCGTGTCTCTCTTTGCTTCGGCGTTGAGCTTGCCTGGCCACTTAACACTAGATCTCATTCCTTTCATGATCGCCACCACTTGGGCTGGTTTGACGTTGAGGTTGTATTTTGTATCGGCTTGGTCTGACCTGTCTGTTGTTGATTCTGAGTGGCTGACGGTCATATTGTGGTTGGCAGTCATATGGTTTCTTGACTTCGTTCAAGTAACGCGTAGGGGGATGGTAACGGGGTTCCGTCGGTCTGACCTCTAGCCTCCTATCATTCCGCCTTGGTTCGTACCTGGCGTGAATTGCTCGATTCATCTTATCTTCTCCCACCTTATTTGTATCACCGCTCTGGCCAATGCGTCTTCCATCGTTGTGCAACCAAGCTTCGTTAATTCTTTGTACAATTCCCTATCCGGGAGTAGGGGTCGAAAAAAAAAAACCGAAAATCGAACCGAACCGAACCGAAAAACCGGACCAAAAATCTGGTTTTTTTCGGTTTCGGTTCGGTTATTAAAAAAATCAAAAATCTGGTTCGGTTTTTGGTTTTTGGCAAAATAAAATCCGGTTACCCGGAACCGGTTTGCTGAACCGAAAATTAATTATTTGTTTTTATTTTACTTTTTATGTTTTTTACTCTACAGTCTACTGACTCTACTATTGTCACTCTCATCTCTAACACTAACACAAACACAACTTTACACAACACTCTAACCCAGTCAACACTCAACAGATCTACACTCAATTTCATTCTCTGATTCTCAGATTTCTCACCGCCATAGGCCGGAGCCACATTCTCTGTCTCTCATTCTCTGTCTCTCATTCTCTGTCGGACTCTCATGCCCCACACCGCAGCTGCATTCTCTGTCGGACTCACCTCACTCCGCACATCGCCACGCCGCAGCCGCATTCTCTGTCTCTCATTCTCTGTCAGACTCACCTCACGGCTCACTCACCTCAGACTCAGACCTTAGTATTCAGTAAGTCTCCCATTCTCTCTCAGATCTGTGTCTCCGATGGGTTTTAGATTTGGGTTTTCAGATTTGTGTTGTCACTTGTTTATTCATGTTTATTTGCAGCCAAACTGAAGAAATTTATGGATTACTTTTAATATATGATCCCAACTCATCCGATAGGCGACATATTAAAGATATACAGGTTCTCTCTTTTTCCTGATAAAATCATATTACGTAAAATAAGTCAACTAAAAATGATTTTGTTTAATCTTTTTGTCTAATGATTTGTCGAGTTTTGAGAGTCCAAGTTTTATGAGGAGGATGAGATCACAAAACCTAATACATTCAATCTGATAGCTAGGTTGGATGATATCTGAAACTTCTTTAATGATGTCTACTGTGTTCTTGTGTCTGCATGATGCAACCACCTTATTTGAATTTAGTCTGATTAATAACCATATATTATATATGAGTTATGGAGAAAATAATATTTTCCTTCTTCAGATTGAATCTAAAGTCTATATGGGATTGCTTTTTAAAAGTAATGTATTCTCCATGTGAAACTGACATCAAGAAATTCGAATATCCTTTCTTTGGCTGAAGAACTGAGAGTGGGACTGGTTGTTTTGTTTCTTTCTTATAAAGCAATGTTGCACGCCCATTATCTTCCTTCTTTCTCTTCCCAAAAGTTGCTCAATTTGTTTTGTCTGTTTCATTTAATATATGCTTATGAAACCCAGTCTTGTGTTCTTCTATTTATTAATCTCTAGATTTGATTGGACAAACTTGTAAAAAGAAAGAAATTTAAAATGGAAGCTATCTAACAAGTTATGGAACTTTTTTTGTTTTGACAGTTGATAGTTGACAATGGATTGGCATGTGCTTGGAGTTTGACGGTTATTGCTTGCTTGGAGGCCTTTTTTGAAATCTTTTTGTGGATTTGTTATATTTATATTTGCTAGTTTGAAATCTTTTTGTGGATTGGTATGTGTTTGCTAGTTTTAATCATGTGTTTGATTTACATTTCATTTTCCATCTGTAACAAGGTTGCAATCATATGATAAATTTATGCATAACAGCCACTCATTATCTTGGTGAAATTGTAATAATTTTCCAAAATAAATTCTCGTAGAAAAGGACAAACAATAATATGCTCAGCGGTTTCTAAATGAGATTATTGAGTAACTTTGAGGCCATAAATTAAGGTTTTCCAACAAGCACTACCTGTATGGCACTTATATTATTTCCCATGAGATGTAGCTCTTCAATTACTGGCAATGAAGGCTTGATTATTTCAACCTGAATATCAAGAAAAATATGGTATTTCAAAATTGAAGTATATGAATAAAACATGGAAAGAAAAGAGGGAAGGAGAAAATAACCTGCTTGCACCCAATTTATACTAGTATTGTTTAAAACTAAAATGCAGATGCCTTTTAGACTTTTAGTTGTGGCAGTCCAAAGATATCCTTTGACATTATATTGTTAGAAAAACTGATAGCAGTGAGACCTGGTAACCCGTAACTGTTCACAAATGGCATGTATCATGTATTTGTTTTTACAATCTTTGATTTGTAATTTTAAATTATTAATATTTGATGTACATTAAAATTATATGAATTCAAATTATTCAATTACGATAAATATAATTTTAATTCAAGTAAAAAAAAATTGGAAAAAAAATGGGCCAAAAACCGAGTTGGGTCGAAAAATGCAGCCCATAATTCATAATTGGGCCAAAAAATGCAGCCCAATATATAACCGGTTTAAAACCGGTTAACCGATTAACCGAATAGAATTTTCGGTTCAATTATTTTTTTGAACCGAAAACCGATTCGGTTTATGAAACAAGTTAATCGGCTTTTTCCACCCCTATCTCGGGGTTACAGGAAGGAATGAAAATTTTCTCTTTGTTAAATCTACTGACGTACTCTGTCAGTGGTTCTCCCATTTTCTGGTATACTCTGTATAGATCAACCGACAATTTCTCGAGCTTTTTGCTGCTGGCGAACTGCTCCATAAAGGTGTCAGTGAGTTGTGCGAATGAGTCGATGGAACCATTCGGGAGATTTGTGTATCACTGGAGTGCTGAGCCGGCTAAGCTTGAACCAAAACTCTTACACATGCAGGCTTCCCTCAACGCTCGGGGTATGGAGATAGTGAACATCCGCTATTTGTATGAGGCTGTGTGATCATCCGGGTCGGTTGTGCCATCATAGGGCTTTATGTTGGGAATAGTAAACTTGTGGGGCATGTCGGCTAGGGCAATAACAAACAACAAAGGGCGAATCAGCGTAGCAGTGAGGCCTGCTCTTCTTGGTGGGGATCGGCATTCCTGGTATTCGCCTCATCATTGCCTCTACATCAGCCAGCCTCTTAGCCAATATCTGTTCCATAGAAGAGGGGGATACCACTAGGTCATCCCGTTTGACTGGGTCGGCCATTGTATTTGCGCTCGACATATTTTATTGGGTCATTCCACGTGGTGTAGCCTGGTGGATCATTCTTTCGTGTATATCCTGGTAGCCTAGATCGCCATTCATTCCCTCCGGTGGGGTGACTCCCATTGTAACTGATCGGGTGTTTCGTCCTATATGGATGGTCAAGGGGGTTGTTTGGTATTCGTTCAGCCCGTTAGGATGGATGGACTCGAGTGGTATACTTTGGTTTGGGTGGCCGTTCAACCCACGAGGGTGAGCCGAGCCAAATGGTGTTTGTGTAGGGATGGTCAACTGAAGGTGAGGTAGGATGGCAAGGATGGGCTGGTCTTGCTGGAACGGGTTTTCTGTCACTTGGGCGTCTTAATCTCGAGGTTGTGATGGATCGGCTAAGCGGGGTTTTATTGGCAGATCTTTTCCTCCCTGAATCAGGACCGAATCGTCAACCACCGACGAACTTAGTTGACGTGACCTTTTATCTAAAGCCGCGGGCCTGTGCTCTGGGGTTTGGAGAGCTTGCATAGATGGAACCGCAACGCGGAACTGATTGGGTGGTACCTGAGAAGGCAAAAGCTCAAGGTCATAAAACTAGCTTACCTTTTCTTTCAGAGACTGGTTCTCGGCCCTGATGGAGGCGTTTTCGATTCGGATGGCAGTGTTCTCAGCTTCCAATGCAACTACCTTGTCTGAGTTCTGTTGCATGAGAGCGGTCACAACCTCCAGTTTGGCCTCGAGGCCGGGGTTAGCGTTGTCAGAATTGTCAGCCATGGAAAGTTCCTTTACGTAGCAAGGTCCATCAAGCCGAATGATTGCTAGAGGCCCCACGGTGGGCGCCAAACTATAAATGTAAAAATCTACCTGTGTGGAAGGAGGGACTAATCCTGTGAGGTTGAGGCCACTAACGATCTGCTGTACCTGCACACATAGAGAAACAAAAGTGAAGCAACGAAAAACACCGAGGTGGTGTTTGCCATAGGCACTCCGGTGCTCAAGTCAGCAAGGCTGAAAGGCTAATTTAGTGAGGGCTAGGGAGTAGAGAGGTTACCAGAAGTCTAGTCGGGGATTGTGACTGCGGCTGTGATGTGAAGTTCTCAAGCTAGAACTCCGGGGTCTGTAGGTGTAGTATAATCTGCCTTGTGAGAGGGTTGGCCTCTGTTTAAATAGTGACTGTTTGGTCTCCCAATCCTGGTGGGATTGGGAGTTCTCGTAGTGATCCGTTCCCTCCCGGGATAAATCTTCTGGTCCCATTATCTTGGCGTGAAGAGGAGTCCAAGTATGACTCTGACATGGACCTTGGAGGAGTTGGGGTTGTAGTGGGCTACTTTACCTGTGTTTGGATAGGAATGTGATCTCTGAGTGACCATGGGCTCTGAATTCATTCATAGATCCAGGAAGTGAACTGGGACTAGGAGGCTTGTGTCCGGACGACTTGGGCCGACAGTACTTCGTATCAAATGGGCCTAATCCGCTGAGTTTTGGATTGGGCCGCATTGAGATTGGGCCTGGCCTTTTCCTCATTGTTAGACCCGTTTTCCCATTTGGGCCGGGGACGATTTTTGGCCCTAACAACAACCATTACAAATTGACAAAAGAAAAGAAAGATGATTTGAACACAAACATACATCAAAGATTCAAGAGATTAATGGATGGAAAGAAAGATGAAAATGAAGATCGGTACCTCGGATGACGACTGAAGGCTATTGAACATGAAATTAACCTACTGCCGAAGTGAAATCAAGTTGTTACCAAAGTGAATAGAAGATGTGAAGAGATGAGATGAAGAAATTGTCAATGGAAGAGAAAAATGGGTTATGGCTAGACAAAGAAGATGAAATTAACCTTTTGCCGAAGTGAAACCAAGTTGTTGTCAAAGTGAATAGAAGATATGAAGAGATGAGATGAAGAAATCGTCAATGGAAGGGGGCTGTTTATAGAGAACCATCGTTTCCAGGCCTACCCCAAAGTTTTCGCAATATACCCAATGATGGGTATCCTATGAACAAATGGGCCTCATCGCTCCACTAAACCTTATACCTCTGTAGCTCATGACAATGTCCTCAGGCCCACGTCAAAGTCTTATGAGGATACCCAATGATAGGTATCCTATGAACAAACAGGGGTGATTTTGCTAGGGTTGAGTTGACATTTTTATTTTATTGTAGGGACCAAATTGAAATGTTTGTGGGGGTGATTTTTGGTTTTCATTTGTGTATGGACTAAAATGTAAATGTGTGCATAGATTATAAAAAGGCAACCAAAGTCCAAGCATCGTTTCTTCTTCTCAAACCCTACCCCAATTTTTTGCCAATTCACGTTTCTTCTTTTAAGCTTTGATTGTTCTTTGTGTAAGATCCTATGTTATTAGAGGTAAACATGATGGAAACAAGGTGAAGATTGGTTTAACATGAAGTAAGGTTCATATGGCATGTATTTATACAAAATTAGGGTGAAATTATTACCTTTTAAGCTTTACAACTTTTGTAACTTGAAAAGGAGTTCTAGATCTTCAACAAATTTGATTAAAATCCTCAAAGTGTATCCATCCCAAGATGAAGAAGAGAGAGCCTATCATGAGCTTGAGAGTGAGATAATTTTCAATTGAAAAATTAGGTTAAATTTGGGGATAAACATATATTTATATACAAGGACCATTTTGCAATAATTTGAAATTGTTCTCAAGTCCTTGAATTAATATGAATCATATATTAACAATTAATACAAATTCAATATTATTTTCAAGTCCTTAAAATAATTTCAATCTAATATTTGCTCTTAATATTTCTCATTATTGATCCTAACTCCTTAAAACAATTTCAATTTAATATTAAATCCTTGATTTGTACAAATTTATAATCAAGGCATATGAAATAATCCGATTTAATATATAAACCATTATTGAATCCAATTCAATAATATATTTTAGTCTATTATTAAATCTAATCCAATAATGACCAAATTACCTTATTACTCTTGGTAAGTGCTAGCTTTCTATGAGTAATCATTTCTCACCAATACATAAATTTGGATGCACACGTTTACATCCAAACATCGTTAACCTTTAACGATATGTATTACTTTCTCTTCTCATACTTGGTTTTTAGGTGTGACCACTTAGGTGTACTATAACCTAGCCTTGGGCCCAATATTGCAATACGATATGTTTCTTCACAACTCTTTATAATTGAAACTACCACCGATCATGGTAGGCATCTAGTAATACTCCATAACCCCTAAGCCACAATAAAGTTAAACTCCAATGAATCCTTTTTCCCGATCGTACATTCTATGTAGTAAAATCTCTCTGTTGTCTAATCCCAATTACGTATAGGTTCATGGTATGTCAAAACTTTTAACTTCTGAATCGTTAATCAATACAACGGAACGTGTCATCATGAAACTCCTTTTCATATGACTATTTTGAACTCTAGCCAGAGATTGTTTTTTTCCAATGTTTATTGACATTCATTTGGGAACTCGAGATCAAACTATTTCGAGTCAACAGATCTCATCTTGACCATCACTTATCCTCACACATGAATAACATATGACCAAACCGGTTTCTTACACAAGACATGACTAGTCTCATGTATATACACCATATAAATTATATGCATCCTATGTCGAGTCCAACCATGATGTCTCAGGTCTAAGGATCAGTGGTACACTAGTACGATCATATGATGTATCATTGACCACATTCTAAATGTCCATGTGATTTATTGTAATCGGTCATATTCGATAAACAGTTCACCAACCTTTTATCCATGCTAATGCCCTAATGATATAACTCTTATAATCACCCACAGTAATACCATCACATGATATTCAATAGAGACATTCAGCATACCTACTATACAATGTTATTACCCAATTAACATTACTTACATAGGGAATACTTCGATGATTTGATCTTCTAAAGATCCGTATCATTCGGACATTTCACATGCGCTAGAAATAATATAAATGAACCTGTAAACAACATGTGAAATCATTACTCTTTCTTCCATTCTTAAACAAGTATTTACAAGATATAATACCCTAAAATCGACAACATGATTGGTTCCTAAGACATACACTGTGTAATGGTCAGCATGGTGGGCCTACTACTAACCGGCCACGGAGTTCACACAGCTCCCTACGTGGTAGGTACTGTCCCCCCCCCCCCCCCCTTAAGCGTTTTCTCTCGCCTCCCCCACCACTCGAACCTAAGACCAAGGGGCTATAGTCAATTGGGAAGCATGGTGAGTACCATCAGGCCAGCTCCCCAATTGACTATAGCCCCTTGGTCTTGGGTTCGAGTGGTGGGAAAGGTGAGAGAAATCCCTTAAGGGGGGGGGGAGGGGGGAGGGGGGACAGTACCTGCCACGTAGGGAGCTGTGTGAACTCCGTGGCTGGTTAGTAGTGGGCCTACCATGCTGACCGTTACATAAAAAGACGCTTTTTTATTGTCACGCCCGCGGCCCCACACAGGAGTTCCTCGCAGTGCCCACGCAGGTACGTGACTCACAAAGTACTGTGCCCCCCCTTAAGGGATTTCCTAGCCTGATGGTACTCACCATGCTCCCCAAATGACTATAGCCCATTGGTCTTGGGTTCGAGTGGTAAGGGAGGCGAAAGAAATCCCTTAAGGGGGGGACAGTACTTTGTGAGTCACATACCTGTGTGGGCACCGCGAGGAACTCCTGTGTGGGGCTACGGGCGTGACACACTGACACTTTGATTGTAGTCAAGTTATGGTGTTTTGGTTGCAGAAGCTCCATGGAGGGCTTAAGATTTAGGAGGAATAAAATAATAATTTATATGATAAAAAGTGAAGGAAAAGTAAAAGAGAGGAGAGTAAGGCCGAGAGTGGAGTGAAAGAGGAAAGAAAAACTGGGAGATTTGAGTGGATTTTAGTTAGTGGAGAAAGAAGAAGTCAGATCAACTAAGGAAAAAGGGATATGAGGGAGACAAAGGACAAGAAGTGGTGAGGAATCAACAGGTTGAGTGAGCTTGACATTCAGATTTTGGTGAGTGGAATAGCATTGTTTTTGTTTTCAAAATTTATTTTGGCATTGGTCCATGTAACTTATATTCTGTCTAGTTAATTTCGAAGTGATACAAGAGTTTAAAATTTACGATTTATCATGTAATATGACTGTGAATACCCATGTTTATCCATAATTTGATAGTGGAGTAGAATATGTTCGTCAACATCCAAGACATTTCATAGTTTGAAATATGAATGTGAATACCCATCGCTCCCTAAACCTTTTTCCAAACTTTGGATAATGGATGATTGAACAGATTCACAAAAAAAAAAAAAAAAAAAAAAAAAAAAAAATTGTCCAAAACAAAAGCTTTGATTCTAAAACATTTCATTACTGCAAAAACATTTCATTCCAAATTTCATTTCTTTTAATCAACAATCCTTTGTGCTTAATATGATTCATACTCAATATGAGAGCAGATTCAAACCAAAAATATTGAAGTTCATTGAAGTTAATATATTCTTACTCAATATGATTCATACTTAAAAGAAAAAGAGAAGCAAGGCTTTATTTGCAAGTATTAACTACCCATTACTGGATACTGGTAGCAATAGGGGTGAGCGGTTCCGGTACCCTGCATTTTCCAGGGGAACCGGAACCGGAACCGCACAGTGCAGGTTCCTAAAAAAAGGAACCGGAACCTGAACCGCACAGTGCAGGTTCTTCAATTCAAGGAACCGGAACCTAAAATGCAGGTTCCGGTTCCTTTCTAGGGTACCCTGTAAAAAATCAATTACCCCCCTATTAGTTTAAAAAATAACAAAAACACCTTATAGTTTACAATACACCCCTAACAAATTTTCATTATTCATTCATTTGTGTCCATGTAACTCATAACCTGTAATCTCTAAGCACACTTGAATTGTTAATCATTAATTAAGTATTGTAATATTGTTTATAATAGAATGTTAATTAATTAAATAACATACCATAAATTTATACATAATGTTATAATAATTTGATTAGTATTGTGTAAATTAATAAATTACTAAGGTTTATAATATAATGTCATAATCAATTAAGTAATCATTAATTATGTATGTTATATTAATTATATGATTATACTATAAGTATAATGTAATGTTATAATGAATTAAGTAATCATACTTAAATCTATAATTTAATATTATAATTAATTAAATTTCAAATCATTTAATTAATACACTAATGTTTATAATGGACTATTATATTGATTAAGTAATCATATTACAAATATATAAGTAATGTTATAATTAATTAAATTTTTAATCGTTAATTAAGTTATGTAATAGTATAGTAAATTACTAATATTTATAATGTTAATGTTAAAATTCATAACTAATTAAGTAATTATGTAATCATTTAACTATATAATGTTATAATTAAGTAAGTGATCATAATATAATGTAATATAATATTATATTTTATGAGTAATTATTTAACTATAATGTAATGCTTAATTAATGTATAAGGTAATGTTATAATAATTAAATTTCTTATCATTTAATTATTATATGCTAATGTTTATGTAGTAAATTAGTAATTACTATATTTAAAACATAATATCATAACTCATAATCAATTAAGTAATCATTTAATTAGTAATGTTATATTAATTATATGATCATACTATATAGTATAATGTAATGTTATAATGAATAAGTAATTTATTATAATCTAAAATTTAATATTATAATTAATTAAATTTCAAATCATTTGATTAATATACTAATGTTTATAATGAAATGTTATATTGATTAAGTAATTATTATAAATATTAAGTAATGTTATAATAATTAATTTTTAATCGTTTAAGTAAGTAATGTAATAATATAGTAAATTACTAATGTTTATAATGTAATGTTATAATCATAACTAATTAAGTAATTATGTATCATTTAACTATGTAATGCTATAATTAAGTGTGATCATAATATATAATGTATATAATAATATTATAATTTATTGAGTATAATTTAACTATAATGTAATGCTTATTAATGTTTATAGGTATGTTATAATTAATTAAATTTCTTATCATTTAATTAAATATTGTGCTAATGTTTTATTTGTAAATAGTATTACTAATGTTTAAAACATAATATCATAACTCATATCAATTAGTAATCATTTAATTATGTAATGTTTATAATTATATGATCATACTATAATAGTGTAATATAATATTATAATGAATTAAGTAATCATACTTAAATCTATAATTTAATATTATAATTAATTAAATTTCAATCATTTGATTAATATACTAATGTTTTATAATGGAAGTTTAATTGATTAAGTAATTATATTATAAATATAAAGGTAATGTTATAATTAATTAATTTTTATCGTTAATTAAGTAAGTATAATATAGTAAATTAGTAAATTACTAATTTTATAATGTATGTTTAAAATTCTAACTATTATGTAATTATGTAATCTTTAACTATGTATGCTATAATTAAGTGTGTCAAAATATAATGTAATAAATAATATTATAATTTATTGAGTAATTATTTAACATAATGTAATGCTTAATTAATGTTTATAAGGTAATGTTATAATTAATTAAATTTCTTATCATTTAATTAAGTATTATGCTAATGTTTTGTAGTAAATTAGTAATTACTAATGTTTAAAACATAATATCATAACTCATAATCAATTAAGTAATCATTTAATTATGTAATGTTATATTAATTATATGATCATACTATAATAGTATAATGTAATGTTATAATGAATTAAGTAATGATATTATAAATCTATAATTTAATTTATAATTAATTAAATTTCAATCATTTGATTAATTACTATGTTTATAATGAAATGTTATGATTGTTAAGTAATTATATATAATATATGAGGTAATGTTATAATTAATTAAATTTTAATCGTTTAATTAAGTAATGTAATAAATAAGTAAATTACTAATGTTTATATGTAATGTTATAATTCATAACTAATTAAGTAATTCTGTAATCATTTAACTAGTAATGCTATAATTAAGTAAGTGATCATAATAATAATGTAATATAATAATATTATAATTAATTGAGTAATTATTTAACTATAATGTAATATTTAACTAATGTTTATAAGTAGTATGTTATAATTAATTAAATTTCTTATCATTTAATTAAGTATTGTGCTAATGTTTATGTAGTAAATAGTAATTACTGATGTTTAAAACATAATATCATAATCATCACAATTAAGTAATCATTTAATTATGTAATGTTATATTAATTATATGATCATACTATAATAGTATAATGTAATGTTATAATGAATTAGTAATCATACTATAAATCTATAATTTAATATTATAATTAATTAAATTTCAAATCATTTGATTAATATACTAATGTTTTAATGGAATGTTATCATTGATTAAGTAATCATATTATAAATATAAAGTAATGTTATAATTAATTATTTTTAATTGTTTTAAGTATGTAAAATATATATTACTAATGTTATAATGTAATGTTATAAATTCATAACTAATTATGTAATTATGTAATCATTAACTATATAATGCTATAATTAAGTAAGTGATAATAATATATATGTAATATAATAATTATAATTTAATTGAGTAATTTTAACTATAATGTAATGTTTAATTAATGTTTATAGTGAAATTTTATAAGGTAATGTTATGATTAATTAAATTTCTTATCATTTAATTAAGTATTACGCTAATGTTTATGTAGTAAATTAGTAATTACTAATATTTATAATATAATGACATAATCAATTAAGTAATTATTTAATTATTTAATGTTATAATTAATTATAATCATACTATAATGTAGTGTTATAGTGAATTAACTATTAAGTAATCATACTATAAATTTTTAATGTAATATTATAATTAATTAAATTTTAATCATTAATTAAGTTTGTACTAATGTTTATAATAAAATGTTATAATTGATTAAGTTAATATCTATAAATCTATAACGTAATGCTATAATTAATTAAATTTCTAATTATAAGTCAATTAATTAAATATTTAATTTGTTAACTTATAAAGTCAATTAATTAAGTAGTAATCATTAATGTAATGCTATAATTAATTATACTATAAATCAATTAAGTAATGTTATAAAATTATAATTAATCAAGTAATCATTTAACTATAATGTAATGTTATAATTGATTAAGTATGATATTTAACTAGTAATAAATTTATAATGTTTATCAATTTATCATATATAATTAATTAATTACTAATTTTATTTAGATATACTTAGAACTTGATAATTGAAGTAAATAACTAAATATATTATTACTCAATCAAATATACTATTTTATTCAAAAATAATTCTTTTAATAACATTAAAAATGTAAAACACTTTTAATTGGATCATAATTTCAATTATTCACTTAATTGATCAAAACTTTAATATTAATGTATTATAATTATTAAGCTTTTAATATGGTATAATTTATATATAATAGTATAATTGTATTCGTTATTTAATTAGGTTATTCTAAAAATTTAACTTTTTCTATTTTAATTTTTTTTATATGTAAAATAATAGAAACTCCCTCATATTTACATTTCACAAATATTTCATTATAGTCCGGTTCCAAAATAAGTTCTAAACAGGTTCTAAAAACGGTTCCAAAACGATTCCAAACAGGTTCTAAAACAGGTTCCAAAGCAGGTTCCAAATAGGTTTCAAAACAGGTTCCAAATAGGTTCCAAAATAGGTTCCAAACAGGTTCCAAAACAGGTTCCAAACCGGGTACTCCCTACAGGTTCCAAACAGGTACCCTTTTTATAGTTCTGGTTCCGTTCCGGTTCCTCCACATGCAAGAACCGGAACCGGAACCGCACAGTAGCGGTTCCAAAAAATTGGAACCAGAACCCTACCGCACAGTGCAGGTTTGGTAGATTCCGATTCCGGTTCCGGTTCTTACCCCGGTTCCGGTTCTACCCGCTACCCGTGCTCACCCCTAGTAGCAAATATGACAATAAAAAATTAAAATAAAAAAAAACAGTTCAACTACATTGCCATAAGGCCCATAACCATGCCATTGCTCCACGTCCATATAATATGATTCATGCTCAATGTGAGAGCAGATTCAAACAAAAAATTTGAGTTCATTAAGAGTTAATATGATTCATACCAATATGATTCTACTTAAAAAGAAGAGAGAAGCAAGACTTCATCTGCAAGTATTAACTATCCATCTCTAGGTAGTAACATTATGACCATAAAAAAGACAGTTCAACTGCACTGCCATAAGCCCATAACCATGCCACTGCAAATGTAATATCTTTTCTAGCTATTATACTTGGGAGGTATAAATGAAAACTCACTAAATATATCATAGAAAAACATATATGGACATATGTTTAAGGTAGTGGGCCCAAAAATAGCATTACTTTTATATACAAATCTCTACATCAAGTACCATACTCACAAAAATAAACTCAAAAATACAGTTCGACAGTGTTGCCTTTCTCCTTCGCTACTTGACGTCCCATTTGACCGCATCTCATCTACTACTTGCAAAAATAGTGAGATCAACGGGGTGAACACTAATTGCTCAGTAAGTAAACCCACAACACTTCTATTCTTTCTCCGTTACTCAGATTCTGAATTTGCTTTCCTTACACCAAGCTTCTCTATTCTTCTTTGTTTTCCACGATTCTAGTTTCTCACTTACTGATATATAAGCACAAATAGGAAAACTAACTCGGGATAGTAGAAATGACATGATGCATATGCACAGATGCATAAACTTTTTCTATGTAATGCATTTTCTTTTCTGTTTTTCTATTTTCTTATCCCGTTTTTTTTTTCTTTTTCTGTTTCTCTTCTTTCTTTTTTGTTTTTCTTGCTTTTCTATTCTTTCTTGCTTTTTCTATTCTTTTCTTTCTTTCTTTTCTATTCCTTCTTTGTCGATCGGACTCGGTTGAGGCATGGATTTGGAACCGTGGCCATGTGAGTGTATTCTCAAATTCTTTCTTAGGTACAATCCTCATCCACATGCACTTCTTACGGACTGTACAAATTCTTCTTTCTTATTCTGAGGCCTCTCACTAAAGGTGGCGTGCATGGGGGGTTATTCTTCTCTGTCACTCACGGGCTCCCCATCGCAACAACCTTCTCTTCTCTTATCTTTTTATATTTCTTGAACTAAAATTTCAGATTGAATTGTTCTTTAATTATATGTCTTAAAACAATAATTCTACATTTAATTGCTTTTCTTTCTTTTTCTTTATTCTTTAATGTTCTCATACATGTATATGTGCATGTAAATATGCTCATTCTTTACTATTCTTTCTAAATGTAAATGCTCAAATGTAAGAATGCATTATGGCATATAAAGATATCATCATGGAACTAGTATTCTCTACCAACAACATTTCCATAATAAAGTAATAATCCAACATACTCTTGTATATGCACTTTCTTTGACATTTCATCAAACACCTTACATGCACATACAAACCCTAAATTGGCTACACTTCCACATATCTCTCAAGTCACCAAAATTGGAGCAAACAACTCCCTAAAGCCAACAATCAACCTAGCTGAATTTCATCCTCCACCTTTCTACATCCATTCTTTCATTTTTCATCCAAAATCTCATCAACTCAACACATACAAATACATCACTTCTCATCACATACCAATAAATAAATTCTCATTATATACTAATAAATCAATTCTCATCACATACTAATAAGTCACTTCTCATCACATACTAATAAATTACTTCTCATCACATACTAATAAATTACTTCTCATCACATATAATAAATTACTTCTCATGGCCATGAAATTCACATATCAAACAACCTCAATTTTCATTCCATAATTCTCATCATCCAAACACACATAAAACATATAAAAATTTCTCTACACAAGTATTTATCTAATCAAAGGTAAAGTTGGATTTACTTACCTTGAATTTGAGCAATTCCAACACTATAAACTCTCTTTGGTAGAATTCACTTTCCTCTTAAACCCTAAGCATATAAAACCATAAGAATTCAAAACTTTAAAATTTAATCTCATATCTTGGTGCAAGAATCTTACCTTTGGATGCTTAGGATTGAAAATCTATCAAAATTGAACTAAAANCAATCCATAATTCTCATCATCCAAACACACATAAAACATATAAAAATTTCTCTACACAAGTATTTATCTAATCAAAGGTAAAGTTGGATTTACTTACCTTGAATTTGATCAACTCCAACACTATAAACTCTCTTTGGTAGAATTCCCTTTCCTCTTAAACTCTAAGCATATAAAACCATAAGAATTCAAAACTTTAAAATTTAATCTCATATCTTGGTGCAAGAATCTTACCTTTGGATGCTTAGGATTGAAAATCTATCAAAATTGAACTAAAATCCTATGAATTTCCTTGAAAATTGAGTTAATAAATTTGAGATAATTTAGGGTGAATGTGGCGTGAACTATGGGTAGAGTGGCTAGGGTTTCTCTTCTTGAACTCTTATTACATAATAATATATATATAGTTTTCCATTTTACCTTTGCACTTTCTAAAAATTCCATCTATGTCCCTTAGTCAATTACAAAAATATGCTCATTTTTATTAACTTCTCCATGTTATTCTACTTCTTTTCACTCCCCACTTTTTCAACTAATTATGAGTGAAAAGACCATTTTACCGCTAATGAAGGTATAAGGAATTTTTTTCATACTTGTTCAAGATAACTTTAACAAATTCAACTAAGGGTATTAGGGCAAAAATAAAGCTACGTACCTTGATGTAGGCGTTGTTGAAATCATCATGCAACACAGGGTATTAATGAAAATCAGCTTTATTTGCTCCATGTCTTATTCTAGTCTTAAAAAGGTAAACTATGATGCTTAACCATATACATGAAAAATTAATGTTCATCATTAGAAAACAATAACTTAAAAAAAAAACAATTACACGAATACAGTGATTTGAGGACTAACCTTGCAATAATGGTATAGTTACCTCTTCTCCACCAACTCTTAAAATGTTGTCCTTCAAGTCAATCATATATTGCAAACAATGTCTTAGTTAAAAACAAATCTAGGAAAGCATTATCAAAGGAAGCATGAAAATGTACAGGCACATCAGATATTAAATGGACTGATACATCAAATAGATACTAAATATCTATTGGCTATCTCAGCCTATCCCATAATTCAGGGAAATGTGACATTTGCAATTAGTTATGTAGAGGCTATTATTCTTGTCTTCTCATGCTCTAATGCTAACAATTTCAATGCTAATAAAAGAATATTATGAAAAGATATAGAAAAGCAATTTTAAATTCTTACTTTATTGGCTTGGTTTATTTTCTTTAGAGCGTTTTTTCTTGATCACGGAAGACATCTCATAATTTCCAAACCTGATTGGGTGATTAACTCACTACTTTGTATGTTTAGAGGGAGAAACTTGAAGACCTGACAAGTGAGTTCTCTTCCTTTTTCTAAGGAGTTGCTTAACTTCACGATCCTCACCCATATTAGACATGCACGATGATGGACCAAAAAGCTGAGGACTTCCACTCTCTCCTAAATCTTCTTAAAAGTTCAAACTTGCTTCAACGTCATCCATAGCCACCTCAGTGTCACCTATAGCCTCATCCCCCCAATTATCATCTTTAATAGCATCAACAGATAGCCTCTTCAGCAACCTCGCCAATAGCATCAACAGGATCACCAACAACATGTTCTATAGCATTGTCAGTAACCTCGTCAGCAACATCATCCTGTTCTTTGACCAGCCATGCCTGGTCTTCTGTAGAGGTTCTGACAAGTGTCTTGTCACACCAATGTTTAAGATTATCTATCATACCTACAAATTTAGTGGGAGAAAATGATTAGCTAGCATATGCAAGAACCAAAGAAAAAAAATTAAAAAAATGGCAGCTTTGATTAATAAAAAAATGCAACAAAATTTCTTTTTTAAAACAATTACAATCTAACAAAGATTTTTTTTTTTTTTTTTTTTAAATGCAGTTTTAAGAAGAAAAGATGATAGATTTTCCCAAATAAAGAAATAGAATACTTACCCGAACCCCTCATTCCTTTGCCTAGTTTAAACGGGATTGAGTCATGCGCATTAAACCATTGCTTCATAGCAGAAACCTGATCAGGCTGCAAATCATGCTATAAATGAGCCTTGTGTGGCACATGATACAAACGTGCATCGAAGCAAAATAGCGGGAGGACAAACAATGTCATGTATCTTTATTGCCTCAAACGGGCTAGAAGAAACGTTTCAGACAATCTATTGTATGGCCTTCATGTAATATCTTGCACAAAAAAGTAGTATCTTATTATATATAACATCTCATTTCATATTAAAGTAATTTATAATTTGTTCAAATTAAATGACATTATGTATATATTTCTATAGAATGTATACTAGCTCTTTGAAAAAAAGGGTATTACCTAAAAAGTCATGCATTTAGCCTCAGGCTTGACTAGTTGAGTCGAGCCAAGTAGATTACGCCCCTAGGGCAGTCATGTATGTTTCTTCAAATCAAACCCTCTTCGAAGGACAAAAATCCATTCATATTACACTTGCAAGTGACCGAATCCACTCTCTAAGCTAAATACCCTTTAACTTAGAGAGTAGGAGACAAATTGTATGGGCCAAAAATCGTATTGGACCAAAAATCGTATTGGACCTTACAAGGTCCAATAACGAAATAAACATGTTGCGGCCCAATGCCTTAACTCAATTTTGATTGGGTCTACGCTTAATCCATCTCACTATTTTAAAACTTGGCCTGGCCCGACCTGTTTAACCGGAACCTGGGAGCTTCACCGGGCCAGGTTAACATTTTTCCTATTCACCCAAAACCCTAGAATTTGGGATGATTATCAATGAACAATTGAAGGCTAGGATGTTGGGGCTTTTGAAGAGGAAGTGTTGATGAGTGCAATGGTGGTGACAAAGTTGATTTCCGATGAGTGAATTGATCAGAAATAAAAAAAAAATGGCGGTGGCAACAATCGGCTTTTGCCAATGATTGGCGAGGCTAATAAGGGTGGGGTGAGGGGGTTTTGGTCGAGAGGAGGAGGGGAGTATTTTTGGGGTGATGGTGGAGGTTGTTGATGTAATAGCTTCTTTCTTTACATTCTTATGCATATGTAAATATATGCATGTGGATGACTCATGCTCATAATTCTTTCTTAAACCATCCATGATTGGAGTAAAACTCCCTTGAATCATCACAAATCCTGGCTAGGAAAATACACTTCAAATATTCTACTCAAATTCTTTCTAAATTCAACCAAACTTCACTTGGTCACCATTATACCAACTCCACTTCTCATGGCTTAAATCTACTCATCAAAAGCCATATACTTAACAATAGTATGATTCTCAACAATCAATTTCAAACTCATAGCATATCCATGCATATCAACACATTTGCTCACTTCAATCTTAGCTTAGGTTGGATTTACTTTCCTTTTGCTTGAGTAGTTCCACAAAAGCTCTCAATCTTTGTGTGTTCTTTCTCTCAAACCTTGAGCATAAACTCTATAAGAATTCAACACTTGTACAAAATTAATCTCATAACTAGAGCAAGAATCCTTACCTTTTGATGCTTAGGATCAAATCCCTATCAAAATCCAACCAAAAGCCCTCAATTTCCTTAGCAAATTGGATGAAGAGATGAGAGAAATGGAGAGTGGAAGTAGTGTATGGGGTGGAGAGAATGGGAGGGTTTATGAGACTAAGCCCTTAGTAGCTCATATAAATAAACATCCTTTCCTATTTTGCCCTTACACTTTCTTGCAAATTCCATCTTTGCCCTTTAATTCTTTACAAATATACCCCCATCTCCAATGCATTCTCCATAAAATTTCTTATATTTCACTCCCCACTTTTCCTGCTAATTAGGGGTAGAATGGTCACTTTACCCCTATGAAAAATTCCTCTAGAAACTTCACAAGAAAATCAGTCGACTCTTCGCCCTAGTGAAGATTTTTCTTTGCCTCGGCGAAAAAATACAGAACAT